>NW_022589713.1:36435457-36473680 GCF_004348235.1 Phoca vitulina | reverse complement strand
GAAGGAAGAAAAAGAAGAAGAAGAAGAAGAAGAAGAAGAAGAAGAAGAAGAAGAAGAAGAAAAGTCCTAGCTCTTGTTAGGGACTTATGCAGGGAGACCAACATATGTCACTGGTTTTGTGAACCTCAGGATGAGTGTATTTACCTCTTGCCTTCTTTAGAGTGGGTTGTGTGTTGAGTGGGGGTGGGGGAAGAAAACATGAATATAAGCTGGGGTCGGACTGTTGAAGGCATCTAAAACCGAAGTCATAAAATTGAACTTTATTTCATAAACCACAGGAAGAAGATAGGACTTATGAACACATAATCCATGACCTCCGTGAAGGGAGAAGTTCCCAGAATGATAAACCCTTGTCTCTTGGTTTCATTGAGGGAACTCAGTGACAGAGAAGACAATGATTTGTCAGGGACCACACTACTAATTAGCAGCTGTAAGTAGGACCAAGGTGCTCTGATTCCTCGTCTTGTTTGTATCACACCCTTCACATTATTTCCCAAATGCCTGATGCTTGTAGCAAAATTCGACTGAGGGGCAATGTGTCCCAGACACAGCTGGACCTTGGCTCCTCACCATCGTGTCTATTTACTTCATTTACTTTCTTTGTTCCATCAAGGCAATTGGCTACAAACAGCATATGAACCAACAAATGAGTGAGCTCCCAAGGGGCTGGCATCACCACATGGTGCCACCTCAAACTCCTAACTTTCATTTGCCTCAGAGAACTCTTTGGTTGGCTGTGTGCTGGGCCGGCACTCTAAAGGACCCAGGTGGGCATAGTGTGTTCGATGGTGCTATTTGTCATCACATAAAGAAACTACTCTGTATTGTGGCAGCAAGAACGCACTTGGTGCATAGGTGCTGGGTTTTTGGTGAAGGAACAAACAGTTCCTGAGGCTGCAATCATTCTGCTGGCTTAAAAGAGGACTTTTGGGGCACCTGCATGGCTCAGTCAGTTAAGTGTCTGCCTTTGGCTCAGGTCATGATCAGGGGTCCTGGGATGGAGCCCCGCATCAGGCTTTCTGCTCGGCGGGGAGCCTGCTTCTCCTCACCCGCTCCCCCTGCTTGGCTCTCTCTCTCTCTGTCAAATAAATAAATAAAATCTTAAAAAAAAAAGAGGACTTTTGTGGCCTGCAGCATGCTGGCCTCTTCCGTTTACTCTGGAGGCTCTGGTCCCATTGGTCCCTCCATCTAGTGGTGTATCTCCTTAAAAAATGACTGAAAAATGGAATTTACTGAAATCCCAATCCAAGACCTTCAGGCAGAACTGAAAATCGCAATGAGACACAGGCATCTAGCCAGCACAATTTAACACAATTAAAAAAATATTCTCCCAGGAGAGAAAAGTCAATCACTTTTTAAAGCAACACAAGAATTCTGATGCATAAATTAGGACTTGAGTAGGTGTTAGCTTCCGTGAGTCAAGTGTAGAGAGACCATGAATGAAGTCCAAATGGAAAGGATCACATAGTAGTCTTTCAGAAGAACACCTGCTATCAGTAGCCAGATGACATGGGAATGGCGATAAAGAGCTTGATACGAGTGGGGCAAATATGGAGTAAGGGAAGGAGAGCAGACGGTGGCTTACTGTTGATTCTGCAGCCATATGGAGCCCAGATATCACTTGGGCCCTTTCTTCCTTTGGAGATTTTGAAAAATGTGGCTCTCCTTGAAATCTCCACAGATTCCCAGTCACAGTTCCTTCTGGCCCCCTCCACATTGACCTGCCGTGTTCAATTTAGACACAGTCTAATTCTAGCTCGTTGTTCTGCTCTACCCTCTGCCTATCCTCAGGGCTTGTTGGGGGAAGCCACCTATGCTTATTAAAGTCTTGTAGGATCCCAGAAGGAGGGTCCATCTCACACCCCCTAACTCATGACCTTGCCTGCTGAATGCTTGGCCCATCCAACCTCCACGTATGCTATTTACCCTCTTGTCACCTATGAGCTTCCCTTCCCAGGAGATAGTGGAGTCCATAGCTGTGCCTGGTTATAAGTAATGGGATGGTATACTTGATAGAAAACCAAAGAAACTGCCTTTTTAAACAAAGGAGACAAACTTTAGCTTCATTTTATTTGATGTAGGTGTTCACACTATCTCTCCCCTACCTATCTTCAGGAAAAATCACTCTTTGTTGACAGCAACCTCACTCAGTCATTTCTATGCAGTGATTTACCCCAAAAGTAAATTATTAAACAGGTACTTTATACAATATTTTGAAGCTGCCTTAGAATCGTTTCTGAAATGAAACAGTTTGGACTTATATGAATGGTGTCCTCTTTATTCCTTTACAAGAGAAAGAGTCCCAGTAAGCATTCCCTCAACAAATATTCACTTTTTAAAAAATGTTTACTCAGAGCCTGGTTTGAGCCAGACTCTGAGGTTAGCACTGAGGACAAAAGAATAAGACTAGGTTTTATAGGATTAATAGGAATTTATGAGGAGAACAGAAGGGACAACATCTCGAAGTGGCCAGACCAGTGAGTTTAGTCCTTTACAGGCCCCACTTCCACTTGGACCAGAATACAATTATTCTCTCATGCAAAGTTTCCCTCTATCATTCAGGAACGTGCTTGATATGGAGGTAACTTCTAGAGGGAGGGTGTGTTTTGGTTTTTCTCCCAAAGATGTTTGCTTTGTAAGCCTTGTCTCTTTGGAACGCCTTTGTCCACTATTAAAGGATTTTTAACCAATAGGCACTGGTTTGAAGGTATTTGTGTCAGGGCACTGAGACCCTTTCAAGTCCTTTTTCAATCACATGACATAAAGTAATTGGTCATCTTTCCTCTAGTACCACAGGACATGGGCCCAGGAAAGAAATGCTTATAGACCAGTGAATAATTTTTACATATTTTGGGATCCAAGCCTACAAGTAAAGGTTTTAGTTTGTTGTTGCATACAATTTTGGGTATTTTTCATACATTTTTCCTCCTTTTTTTTTTTTTGGTATTTAAGTTTTTTGAAACCAGTATGTTTATCTAGATTTCAAGCAAACACAAAGCTCAAATAGAAAACTGTGTTTTTATACCTGCCAAGTGCAATCAGTCCCATTGATGACCATGAAGAGTTGGGTTGTTTTTAAACATTACTTCAATAATTCACAGGTTTGTGTTTAGTAAACAGTTTGTGTTGTTTCTAATATTTTGAAAAAGAAAATTCTTAACTTGAAAAATGACAGTTGCCTTGTTCAACAAACCCTTCTTAGGTGCTACAGTGTTTTTTGAGTTTTTCCCTCAAGCATCCATTGCCCCCTTTGTCTACTGTAGTTACCCTAATTTTCCTTTGGAATTCACTCCTTTCATATTTTAAGGAATGTTATTTGGATAAATTTGATCATAACAAGCTCCAGAAGAGAGATCTGATTGGCTTAAACCCTACAGCATATCCCTTTCTGCTGCCCATACTTTATTGGTTCAGAGATGAGTAAGTGACTGAAACTGGAAAGAAGACTATTATTGGGGCTTCTGGACACAGACGCTTTTTTCTCTTTCCTGGAAAACATTCTCTCCTTTTCAGAATGCTATTTGTTCGGGTAGGAGGTGTAGAATTATTGCACTCATTCTAAACCATAGCTGGAATTAACACTGAACCATGAAATGCAGAGTGAACAGACAGAAAGAAACTAAGTACTTGACGACCTCATCCTTGCCTCTGGATCAAGCTTCACCTGCAGCTAGACTTACCTCTAGATTATTCAAATTTCCTTTATGTTTATGCCTATTTGAATTGCATTTTTTACCACTTGCCACATTAAAAAAAAGCCTGACTCATGCTTATGTCTCCTATATAATGGGTATGGGGCCACATAGATAAACATAAGTCTTTGACTTCAAATAATGAACAGCTATTTGAAGGAGAGGAAAAAAAAAAAAAACATAGAGTGATGCTCACAGTACAATGTGATAAGTGCTGGTGTAAAATCAATAGGTAGCATTTAGAGTAACCCAATCAAAATATTTAGTTGACAAGAAAAATTCCTTCCAACAACATGGTTTGGCATAGAGGTAGATTGGCTGTAACTGACCCTGAATTGAACTATAGCTTTTGGCGAAGTTGACTACAGGTGCTAAATTCTATCATGATGGATCTTTCTGGAGCTGACCACTTATTTTTCCTGGTGGAAGACCTCCAGTTGAGTTATACCAATCTCCATCCTTCGACCACCTAGTCATTCTGTCAGAAGAATATTGTAGAATCCCAGAAACCTCTCAAATGAAAGCAATTTGTCCCTGAGAGGGCATTGTTTCTACATGATTATCCTAATTGCTGTAGATCTTTTTCTTTCAAAAGAAAGTGGATCAATCCTTGTCCTCCCTAAACTTTTAAAGTGATAAAAATCATCTACAAGCTGAGCTGGTCGACTAGAAGTTTCACAGACAAAAATAGAAAACTTCCCACCAGTCACTAGTTTCCATTTCCCCCCTTCATCACCAGATCCAAAGAAGCTGAGAAGTCTTGAAGCATCCTATAACCGAAATGCCACATTCCGTCACAAAAGAGATAGGATTGCATGAGAAGGAGCGTCTCTTTGAAAATTCAGAAAAAAGAAAACATTTCTCAAAAATTTTGTATAGAATATGTGCTAGGGAGGCTCTGCACAGAGAAGCAAAAGGGAAAAAAGGAAGGATAGGCTGGTAAAAGAGACAGCAAAGAGAGAGGCTGAAAGTAGAAAAGATAATGATAAGCATACAGAAGGGAAGTAATAGGGTAAAATAGGCAATTAGAGGCATAAAACAATTTTTTTTTTCAAATTGTATGTGCATACTATTATTGTGATGGCTACTCTTCCTTGATCTTACTTTTTAATGCAGCAACATTTGTAAACAGGATAAAAAAACTTTAAATCATGCAGTGTGTTAGGCATCTTGATGGAAAGACCTGCTTTTTGAGAATAACGCAGCAAAACATTATGTGGCAGAGAAAAGCTTTTATGAAAGGTTCCCTTTGTGTTGATTGAGGTTTTGCAAATCTGCCCCTAACAGGAGGATTTGCAGCTGGATTAGCCAGATCAACTTGCTGAGCCAAGGAATGGTTTCTTCTATCCTGATTTTTTTAAAACCTAATGTTTAAACCCAAATCCTACAACGTTCAAGTAGAGTTTGTTGACTGGTGATTTAAAGGAGAAAAAATTCAATGAGTTGGACTCAAATCTGGGCTTCAGTAAGAATTTTAAAAAAACGCTGGCGGATGGGTGAAGGGTTCTGGTGCGAATTGGACTGTTTCCAGAATGGTATGACAGTGATTTTAAGGAAAGTAACTTTTTACAAATGGTTCTTAGCATCACTAGAAACCCGCATGTAATTATAATGAGAAATGAAATAGGTCTCGTTAGGAAACTGAACCTGAGCTTCACTTGCATGGAATGAGTGAAGTATGAAAATGACAAGAAGGTTGTTAAAGTTTAAAATCCTCTCCCTTTTGAGTTAGCAGAGATGCTATTTATAAGACAAGATGTTTTAGAAATTTGAGAAAACTTGGCTCTCTCCGCTCACCCAGGCCAGCACCAAGCCTTGTCCTCTCTGGAACCTGCTGGGTGGGGGAGTTTCAGCACTAGTTATCTGGTTTAGATTCACCAGGCCAGTCATTCAGTGAAGGGGGCATTTCCACAAGCTGTGCTCCCACCTTTCCACTGGAGGGAGAGCAGAAAAGGCCCACCGGGTAGTCCCATGGTCTGGGCTAAGGTGATGGGTCTGATTTTCCAGAATGATTGGAAGGCTTCAATTACAGCTGATAGCACATGCAGGTGCCTGTGAAGCCCTAGGATGTTCCACGATCTATTCCAACATCCTTTACCCTGAACCATCTCCTACACGCCATCATCTTCCAGTCCACTGACCCAGGTGGGGTCATGTTTCCAAGGCTTTATTTTGCCTCTTATATTTTATTTCTCAGCCTCATTTTTTCCCTTCAGTTTTACTTGTCATTCCTCAATCCTGATTGCAGTCTCCTCTCTGTCAGTTATTCTAGCTGTCCTCCAGAACATTTTACTTTCAAGGCTCTTGGGACTCCTATCAATTGTAGCCCACTCTCTAGTTGGGACTCTGAGCACATTCAGACCCTGCCTTTTTTTAGATGTGTAAGTTTAGAGCCAAAAGAGGGTCTAAGAAACTTGAGGGCATCTTTTTTTTTTTTTTTAGAAATTAATGAATTTTATTTTTTAGAGCATTCAAGGGCATCTTAAATTTGTGCTTTTCTCCTGAGCATTGTCCTGTACTCCTATTCATAGCCACGGTCCTCCCTACATCCTTCCTGACAAAGTGCCAACTAGCACCAGCTTGACGGTCCCTAGCAGGTGGGAACTCACCAGGCATAGTGAACACTCAAAACATTGTGTGGTGTGGTGTTTCTGAGCGACGCATTCCCCTTTGGAGCCTCTCTTTTCCGAGCCAGACCCGCCTCCTGGTAAGTGACACCCAGTGGCCCTGAGCCATCTTTCCACAGCTTGGCTAAATTAGCTCCAACCCACTTCTGAATAAACACTCTGCACATATTTGAAAATCACAGCACAGCTTCCCCTAGGTTCTCAAACTTAATCTTATTTATGGACTTGTTCTAATGGCACCCTCCTAAATATCTGTGTTTTGTTAATGTTCCTCTTAAGATCTTTGTCCCAGAGATGAGAGTACTCCAGATGAAAACCAAGCAGTGAAGGAGAGGCAGACAAATATGGCTTTGGCTCTAGACTCTCTATTTCATTTGGTAGCTGATTATGTTAGTTATAACTTCCTCATGGCTAGATTATAAATTCATTAAGGCCAGAGACCCTGGCCTCATTAAGGCCTGATTTTCTGTGCGCATAGAGTCTAGCCCTGGACTTGACCTAGGTTTTTTGAATAATATAATGAATAAAGGGCAGCAACCTTACCCCATTGACTTAATTTGCACTTGCATTCAGCAAAAATATGTACACCTTTTACCTTTATTACTCCTATTACATCAAATCGCCCCAACCTGAACTTGTGCAATTAATTTCTTGGACCGAAGGTGTGGAATATTCCATTTTATTTTTTTAGCGTTTGTAATTTTAGTTTGGATCTCATGTACTATGTGTCTTTTGGATCCAAATTCTCTAACCCCTTTCATTGGCTAGGCAAGTGTGGACTGGCTATAGTATGGTGTCCCCCTTCACACAGTTCTATCAAAGGAAGCAGGACATGGCATGGAGTATGTTCCTGGGGAGAGCTGACAGCTAGAGAACCATGGATTGCCTTTTAATTTCTGTTTTACGAACCACATCTCCACTCTTGAGACCCTTACCCTTCCCTTATGTTTCCCGTGTGAATTTACAAACACCTTCTGAAATATGACTTCCAAGCTCACTGCTGTGCAGTCTGTATGGTCATTTAAAGAGAAGAAGTTGCTCTATTGGACAGAATAACTGGCAAAAGTGGGATCTAAATGCAAAAATGTTACAAGGACCCACAGACCACAAAAATGGGAGCTCATTTTATCTCTTGTAAGCAGGGGATTTAGACCTGGTTATGAAAGTGTGGTATTGAGAGGGGACATCTTCCCCCCCTCCCAGTTTTATTGAGCTATAACTGACACGTAACTTTGTAATAAAGTGTGATTTGATAATGTACATATTGTGAAATGGTGAGTTTTGTTTTTGTTTCTCTCTCTCTCTCTCTCTGTCATTATTGACAAAAGTACAGGGGCTTCTCCAAAATTCTGAAGGCAGTTACTGACTAGTATATATGCTCCCTGGTGGCTTTTTAAAAAGATTTTATTTATTTATTTATTTGATGGAGAGAGAGTGAGAGAGAGCCCACAAGCAGGGGGAGGGGGAGAGGGAGAAGCAGAGTCTCCGCTGAGCAGGGAGCCTGACGCAGGGCTTGATCCCAGGACTCTGGGATCATGATCCAAGACAAAGGCAGACGCTTAGCTGACTGAGCCACCCAGGTGCCCCCCCCCCCCCCCCCCGCCCCGGTGGCTTTCTGACAAGAAAATGGACTAAAGCCTTGCTACTCTGAGTGTTGTCCATGGGCCGGTGGCATCAACATTACCCAGGAGCTTGTTAGAAAGACAGAATCATGGGCCCTAACCCAGACCTACTGAGCCCGAGTCCGCATTTTATCAGCATCCACAGGTGATTTCTCTGCATAGTAAACTATGAGAAGCACTTGAGTTCTAGGAGTGGGATTTGTAATAACCCAAGCAACTTCAAAAAATACTGATGGCTGTATTCCACCCCTATAGAATTCTGATTCAATTGGTCTGATCTGTGACCTGAGTCGTGGGATTTTAAAAAAAAATTCCCCAAGTGATTCCGATATGCAGCTCAGTTTGAGAACCATTGCCATCAGTAGCATAGTTTCTGTAGATCTGCCTGTTACTACGGGCCTGCTCCAAATTCTCAAGCTCCTGGGGAATTGAATCCATGCTTCCTAGGAGCTGCCTGACATGACAATGCACCTGTGCTGTGGTTCACAGTCTTGGTTTCACATTGGAATCACCTGGACTGATGCCCGGGTCCCACCCATCGAAATGCTGAGTTAACTGCTCCAGGATGTGGCAGAAGCATCAAGACTTCTCAAGTTCCCCCAGGTGATCCTAACATGCAGCCAAGATCTGGACTTCCTGGACTTTCTCAAGGCCCCCGAGCCCAGGACATTTTGCCTTAGTTCCTCTTCCCTCCCTCCCTCTTCCCCACCTCCATTCCCTGTGGAATTTCTGCAGGTGCTGACAAGGCAGACCTGCCACAGAGACTTTTCTCCCTTTGGAGTAAGGTAAGCACCCGTTCTTTGGGCCTCAGACTCATGGGGCCTGACACAAGGCAGTTTTCCATTCGCTATTTGACTTATCGGTCATCCTATATACCAGACCCAAAGTGATTTCCTCTATTTACTTTTTCACATTGATCCAATCAGTTCTGTAACTGAAAACATAACTGGAATATTAACCACAGAAGGAACTCCTTCCACCTCCTTTCCTTGCTCACAGGTTGGCGCTCTAACTGTGATCTGTGGGAAGAGACATTGGCAGGTTGGAGGAAATCAACCTTCCTGTATTGTCCACTGGGTAGTTGGTCTCAGATGGAAAGCTCCTCTACCTAGTGCTGGCATTGAGGGTGCTATTTCTGCCCACCAGTGGTCAGGAAGGAAGGGAATACCTTCTCCACTCAGTGGATCCCAAAGAGGGCTTAAGTAGTCCTTCACTAAAGGGGTGTGAGGGATAACCCTAAAGGAATAGAGAGCGGAGGTAGGGGGATGGGTGCATGGCAGCCCGCCCTGCACCCAGTTGTTGGTAATGTACATGAATCAGGCAATAAATACCCTGTAAGCCTCTGAAAGGAGGTGCCAATGATGGGCCTCCTTGTTACTTGTTTGTTTTTATTTTTTTCCCACTTCCTAAAGTTTTTCCCATTAACACTTTTTCATTCAAGTGTCTCCATTGTCCATTTTTTTCTTTTGGGAACTGCCAGATTTACCAAGAATCTGATCAAATCTTAGTCTCCATCTGTCTCTCCTAATGTCCCATACAATTTACAATCTCGGGCATTATTTGATAATGTTCTTTATCCTCTGGTTTTGGTGTCCAAGGCTCCCACATGAGGGGGTTGAGCTTAGCTCCCAGGCACTCAGGATGAGGAATCAGGGAAGTTGAGAGGAAAAGGATGAGAGAATGTTTTACTCCAAGAAATGGATGGGTCTCTTCAGGAATATCTAAAATCTAAACCCATCACAATACCGCAAAGTTGAATTTCCTTCTTGGATTTTCAAGTTTGGACAACTTGAAAAAAAAAACTGTTTCTCATATTAATTTCATTTTGACTTTCTTTCTTATAAACTAACAACTTGGTCTTATAATGACTAACAAAGCACTCAGCACTTTCCCTGAGTTATATTTTAAAAAAAAAATCTCACATTACCATAACAATGAGACTTTCTAAACTCAAATCACAAATCCCTAAACCATGAAAAGACTCAGTCAATGCCGCACAATGTTAGTCATCTCGGCTTTCTATCTGAAGAAAGGAATTATACACTTCAGATTATTTCAAAATTGTGAGATATTGAGGCAAATTCATCATACATCAACAGGTATTGTCAGTTTGATTTAAAAGTGAAGCCTCTATTTCAAAATAAACTAGGGAACAGTGTGTGTGTGTGTGTGTGTGTGTGTGTGTGCGTGCGCGCGCGCGCACGCGCGCACCTGCCTAGGTTAAAAATGGGTACTCAGAAGCTATTTACACCAGCTGTAAAACATTTTAAAAATATCAGTAAGTGGCTTGTATCTTTGCTATCTACAATGGAGTTGGGACAATTTCTCAAAATATAAAAATTTATTTCATTCTGAAGGTTAGCAACTCTTTTTAGGTTGCTAATGTGGTCTAGTCCATTAATCCAGGCTTCTCAGACTATATTTCAACTTCTGATTCCAATATTTTGACATAGAACCACACCCCCAGGGTAGCAGAGAAAGATTTAGCTTCAAGCCTTTTCCTAAAAGCATGACTCCTGGTTTCCTATTTCTATAATGGGATTTTTTTTTTTTTTTTGCCAGTTTGAAAGGTACCATTATTTTCTTTTAGTGATCGTATTTTATGTCACATTTCAACTTCTGTGCCTCAAATATTTGTCACCTCAACTTTGCTTTGTCAAGTCTTCATTACACCATGGCTCCCTTTTTATTCTGCACATAATGAAAAGGAATGTCAAGGGAAAACTGACACTTTTCATGAGTTTATCCTGAAGTAGGGCTTCATTTCCATTGTATCAACGATATTTTAGTATCACACTGATTACACTAAATTTCACAGACAAGAACGTGCAAAACTGATAATATTGCCCTTCAAAAGAGAGCTAAATGGGATAAAATTGCTCTCTCTTTTCACAAGAAATCCTTTGATTTAATTTGCATACTTGGAGAATGACCATTTGTTTCAAAGCTCACAAGCATTTCCTGCAGGACATCATATGCCTGTGCATCTACATTTTTGCTTGTTACTTCTGAAAATAAGTTGCAAGAAACATGGAAGGTATTCTACAAAGAGAAAGCATAGCCATCTGTTCACCCTGTTCCACTCCCAGCTGACTCCTCATTTTCACCCTCTTCTCTTTTCAGACTCCTCTTACCCCCCCTTCCCACTTCCTTCACGGAGCCATCACCAACTCTTTCTTCCCACATTGTGTTCCTTCTTGCTCCTTGATTCTGGTTTTTGTCTCCTCAAATACACTGTAGTCTCCTTAAGCTTAGGGACCATATTTTATAATCCTTGCACTCTTACTGTGTGCTAGGTGCATAGTAAATTCATTTGACTTTTGCATTCGTTCATTCAGTCAATAATTCATTCAACCATGTTTGTTGGGAGCCCTTTAAATGTGAAGTATCACACCAAGTGCTATGAAGGCAACAGGGAACAATGCAGTCACTCCGTCTTATTTAGTGTAATTGTTGAACGCTCATGGTGAAATGTTTCTTAGGAAGCAGTGGCAGCCAGCAACTGAGGATGTGAGATCTTCATTTCTGGCTTCCTAAGAGCTCTCAGAGGTCTTCTCCGGCACTCAAGCTTCTCCTCACCCACCGGGCTTCCCAGGAAGCTCCCAGGGTGCCGAGACACAACCAACCACTGGGACGTGTCCATGGGTCATCCCATGAGTTCAGAGTGGGGAGAGACACCCTAGAAATTTTGAGAGAATTATAGTGACTGTGGATCCTGACTTTTCATTCCTGTTTTCATTTTATGGGCCACACTGAGCAAGAATCATACAGGCCAAAAGCTCCTTGGTTTTTTCTAGCCGTAGTACTCACTCCTTTCCCTTGGTCTCAGCGTCCAAATGTCAGCTCTGGGTAGCAGAAGACAGAGGACGGTCGCCTCTCTCCTTGGAGGGAAAATAACTTCAAGGGGTTTCTAAGAGGCTGGAGAACAATGTTAAGGTTTATTTTTCTTGAAACTTAGGCCATCATTTACCATTTGTTATTTGCAATGGGTTATGTATTTGTTTTGATGGTCTCTTCACCACATTGTTGAGAGAGAGATTCCTGCACTCTAGGGATAGCGAAACACAAGACAGCGAACCCTGAAGAGATAAGGTCAACAGCTGCATATTCATTGCATATCTGCACACGCAGGGGAGGAGAACACTGCACACCATGTAGGGTTACACAGGGTTGTGCTTAGGGATGGAATAAAACATCAGGGCTGTGGGAGGCAGGTTTTGAAGTATCAAGAGGGTGAGGTGCCCTTCATTCCCATGGGAGGAAGTGATGGTTTGCTTGAATAATTCTGAGAGCCAGCAGGAAACAGTTGTAGCTCACTATTCAGGTTAGCAAGGACTGTGCCTGGTCCCCATGATAAGAAGTGTTGTTTGTCTAGGTGATCTTGCCCATGGGAGTGGAATGGTGGAGAGGGGAAGTAGCACTTAGGCCATTCGTGTCCCTCCCCATTTTACCAGACCTCAAAGCAGCACACAATAGTGAACCTTAACCTAGGTTTTCTATTTAGGTATCTTACCTTGCACTTGACACAATCTATCTCATTTCACTCTCATAATAAGCCCAGGAGATAGTTATTATTATTTCTCACTTTATATTCAAAGTAACCTGAAGTTCAAGGTATTTAAGTCACCCCAGGTGATTCCCAGGAAATGGAAAATTCAGGATTCAAAGCTGGTTCTATCTTACTCTATTGCTGTGACCTACGAAGTGACTCAGCTTGTGAGGGACACTTTGCAAATCATAACAGGCTATACTTCCAATTAACAATGAATTTTGACACCAGGATGTGAATAAGAAAGTGAAATGGAAATTCTTGATTCTCCTGCCACATACTTATCTTCTCAATGAGCTGCAGTTCCACCGATGGGAAGCCCTTGGGTACAGTGAATACCTTAGTTCTTAAGTGAAGTGCTAATTATCTTGCAAAACCTCAACACATTTCATTCCCTATGGATTATATGTCCTTTGAGTTTTATGAATTGTTCAAGCCAATCTCAGGAAGGTACTTTACAATAAAATGTAGACACATGATTTGGCATGGTTCTAATCAATCTTATGTATGGTGATTTTTGGAAATAAGCAAAACATTTTCCGATATTCATGCCTAGAGTCATTTGCTTTTATGAGAGAATCAGATTGACACACAAAGGTGGCATTTTGGTATTGACGAAGGGTTTGCCCAAAGAATTTTTACAAAGGAAGAGTGTGGATTGTTTCTATGCACATCACATATACAGTGCATTTCCTCTTAAAATAAAGTGTGCCCTCCAGGCTTAGAAAGCAGTAACCCTGATCTATTTCTCCCCATCAATATTGGGGGTCATTCACTTATAGCAGTAGGAGAATCCTTGGGGGCACTTTTTTGCTCGTCTCTTTACCTGTAGGTGTACTTTAAGGTTATTTCTTATGGATTGTAATAGTCAGCTATCGCTGCCATCAAACTGTATACCAAACAAACTAAACATCTCAGTGGCTTAAAAGTGGTATGGACTGAATTGTGTCCCCTTAAAATCCATGTGTTGAGATTCTAGCTCCTCTCCCCTCACTGTGACAGTTTTGGGAAGTAGGGCTTTAGGGTAGTAATTAAGATGAGACGAGGTCATGAGAGAAAGTCCTCATGGATGGGATTGGTGCTGTTATGAGAATCCTGAGTGAATGTGTTTCTTCCTGCTGGGAGGACACAACCAGAAAATGGCCATCTATGAACCAGGAAGTGGGCTTTTACCAGACACCCAATCTGTTGGCACCTTGATCTTGGACTTCCCAGACTCCAGGACTGTGAAAAAGAAATGTTTGTTGTTTAAGCCAACCAGTCTATGGTATTTTTGTTATAGCAGCCCAAACAGACTGAGACAAGGAGGAAACATTTTAATTTTTCCTGCTCACAGTTCTGAAAGTCAGCAGAGGTGACTCTGCTTCAAGCTACCAGATGATCTGTTTCGGGAAGTTCAAGAAATCCATTTCATGGGTCTATCATGCTCCTTAGCCCCCTGGCTGAGATACACTTTTCTTATGACAAGTAGCAGAAGCACAGGAGAGTGAGGGGAAGCACTGGATGCCCCTTTGAGGCCTGGTGTCTGCTACTTCTGTCCAAAAAGAGGTACTGTAAGTCACTTGGCACTAGGTAAGTAGTGATGGGAGCATGGTCGAATCTATTACAGGAGTACTTGTTTTCCTCCTATTGGCTTTGAAATTGTACTTTCTAATTCATATGTATATATATGAAAGGCACTTCAAAATGTCATTTAATTTAGGCAAGGCTAAATCTCTGGGGGGAAAAAAAGGATAAAATCATACAGGATTACTTCATTCCCAAAGCTGTTATTTTTCTTACTTTTGATTTTTGTTTTTTTCAGATGAATCACAAAATTGTGTTTTGGAGACATCTCTCATGTTTAGGAAAAATAAAAAATCTCATGTTTAAGAAAAATTTACTGCATACTTTCTCAAAGAGAAGAGTGTATGTTATGGCTAAAGCACCCAACCTGTCAGAGAGAAGAATGAAATTGGAACATTCACGAATTGGATTCAGCATCTACCCATAATGTGATACGTTATAATTTATTGTCTTAAGGAAGACCCTTTACCTCGACTGTAGCTATTAACTCTTTCTTTAAAAAAAGATTTTATTTATTTATTTATTTATTTGAGGCAGAGAGAGAGAGAGAGTGAGAGAGAGAGAGCAAACACAAGCAGGGGGAGGGGCAGAGGGAGAAGGAGAAGTAGGCTCCCTGCTGAGCAGGGAGCCCTATGCAGGGCTTGACGTGAGCCTAAGGCAGATGCTTAACCGACTGAGCTACCCAGGCACCCCTATAGCTATTAACTCTTAAAATGGTTGGTAGCTTCTCTGTACTGGCAAAGTACTGTAATCTAGGTGAAAACCAGACATTCATGTAGCTATTAAATTGCATAGTCTATTACTTATGATGAACAAGAGTTATTAAATCATGGCAGCTTGGCTAAGACATACAAATGATTAACTTTGATGAATCCAATGTCCCTTAATTTGAAGAACTTCCAGCTTCACCTCCCCATGGCAGGGGGTAGCTAACATCCGGCATGACAGCACTGACGGCTTGGAACGGGATATGTGATGTTAATGCTCAGAGATGCACCTGCGGCAGGACTCCATGTATCAGAAGACTTACCAACTCGGGGACCCTGGTCACTCACTGAAGGTTCTTCTGGTATACATTCTTACTTAGGGAATGAAGAAAATAATGATGCATCATGTTCTCAGGCTTAGATGAAGTAACCCACGTATTAATTATCATGATGATGAAAACACACAGACCGTGTCTGCCTGGCCCAGAGCAGCATTGTGAAGCTAGCACTTGGCTATGTGGCCACCCGTGTGGGATTGCTTACACTGCCATCTTTACTGTACTTTGGAGAAGGTGTGACCTCACGTGAGTTCATCATCCCTACGTGCTTCAGTTTACTCATCTGTGCAATGTGAATCATAACAGTGTCTACCTCAGAAGGCTGCTCTGAAGAGTAGCCAAGAAAGTCATGAAAAGTGCCAAGCATGATACTGGCACATAGTGATTGCTCAATATGTTATCAGCCGAAATGTTGTTTTCATTATTTTGTGGAATTACGTGTTAAATTTTTGCAACACCAAAGGGTCCCAGAGAATATTTTGTTATACTGAGTCTTAAAATCAATATACTTCATCTTATTTTTGACAACTAGACAATAATCCTTTCATAATATAACATTTTTGATTGGCCTTTTGGACTCCATGATGTGACATGTGAGTGGCATGGGAAAGAATATTCCAGTTGTTTCCATCCACCCTTAAAGAACATCTCCTTTTGTGAGCTCAAGGTACAAGCATCTCACAGCCTAATCTCCTGAATGAAAGTGCAGAGATTGCCTGGGGTTCCCAAAAAACAGTTCACCACATATGTGGAGATGTGGGAGGAGCTAGAAGGACAGAGATTCCAGCTGATTACTATTCTCAGGTCAAGGACTAGACAAGATATTTAATAAACTGCATTAATGTGAGCAGAGTCATTTCCCTGCAAGGTGATAAGTGGTTGCATTTTTTTAATTTAAAACCTTCATTAGAAGAGGTCTTCAAATAAAATGAACTTTCTCCTTTTCTGACAACCAAAAGATATGAGATCATTTCATCTGCAATGTGGTTGAAATCAAACTTATTTTTAGCTACATCAGGTTGAGCCTGACAGTGAAACCATGTGTTCTGGCTAGAACAATTAGGTTAGTTTTTTGAAGTTTCATTAAATCCATGTATTTTCATTGAGTCCATTATTTTCATGTATAATCATTAAACATCAGAGATGGAGCACAGCTATAGCCATAACAGCTACCTTGAGGATGGTGAGAATGATGAGGAGGAAGAGGAGGAAGACTAGGAGGAGGAGGAGGAGGAGGGCAGCACCTACAACATACCTGAACTCATCTCCCAAACACCTCTTAAATCCACCTGCTTTCTGGCTCCACTGTCACAGTCCCTGCCCAGGCCACTAGCTTTTTCCACCTGACTTTAGTGCAACAAATACCTGGGTTCCTCATCTTTGATCATCGCTTGGTCCCTCTGCAATTCCTCCTGACCCCATCTGCCAGAAATGCAAGGCTGATTACACTCTCATACCAGCTTTGAACTCTTCCGAGTCTCATAAGAGGCAGGGGGAGTTTTCAGGAATTCATGATAGAAAAGGCAGGAACCTTGTGGAGTTGGGATTTGGGGGTGGAGGCAAGAGAACTTTCTGGAAAACTGGACAGGACTGGTCAAGAAGAGCTATGTTGGCATTAAGGGGTTTGGCCTGGGCATTACAGAGGGGAAAACAGGGAGGCGTTAAGTGTGTCTGAACAAGTGTATAGGATGTCCCACTTATGTAGAATTTTGTATGTGTATGTAGAGAGAGAGAGGTCCAGAAGAAAGTTCAAAATGTTGAGCCGTTACTTCTGAGTGGTGAGATTTGGAGGAATTTATATATTTCTTCTTTGTGTCCTTTAAATTACTCTCATTTTCTACATGATTCTGTATTCTCAGGTTTTTAAACATTGATGTTATTTTCATCTTGCAAGCAAAATAAAGCACGTCTTGTTTTTTGTTGTTGTTTTTCTTAACCACATCACAAGGCCAATTAAAACCCTGGGTTAATTGGGCCTCTCTACCCTGGTAGGCTTTCACAGTAGCTCAATCTGTGGCACCACGAACTGTGTTCTAATAGACTTCCCACAGTCGCTGGCTTTGAAGTTTCTTGCCTACAGAAGTCTTTTGAGTCTCTTACTGGCTGAACCACAGTGGCTGCTAGCTAAGGGGAGCAAGCCGACTCTAATTACAGTGTTTTTATTGCTCTTTGAAAGGTGAGAGGCAAGAGACCTCATTTACCATGCTGGTCCGAGTTTTCAGAGCCCCTAATCAGAGAAGTGATCATTGGATTGTAAACTGAGCCCATCTACTGTGAAATTGCTGGAAAGGAATTGATAAAGCTTCCCAGTTTTAAGTCCCTGCTCTTAAGGACAACTACTGTAATGGAGTAGTGGAGATTTTTTGCTCCGAGGAAAATTCCTAAGGAAGCTGGGGCAGGGGATGGAGTAGGAATTGGGCTGAAATTAAATATAGGGCACACTAATAATGATATCATTCTTCCAATTAAGATGTTTTATTACCTATGGCCATTTTTTCCCCTTTGAAATAGTCTTAGTTAGCTGGAAATGAAGCACTATCTGATCATTTATTCATTTTGTCTCTTTTGTTCTCATATATCTACATGAAAGTCCTCATTTCTCAGAGTTTTTATACTTACTTTTTAGTACGGGGCATTTCCAGAGCAAAGAGGTAGATACCTTCCAAAGCAAAAGTGTCTCCAAGAACTAAGGGCAACACAGAAAGATCTAGATATGGGATGGCATTAATTAATTGCATTTTCTAAAATTTTCTTACATTGCTTCATAAGGAAACCTTCCAAAATACTCTCTAGAAATCAAGGGTTAATATAATGTATTAGTCCTCTAAGGCTGCCATAACAAAATACCACAGACTGGGTACCTTAAACAACAGAAATGTATTTTCTCTCAGTTCTGGAAGTTTAAGGTCAAGGTGTCGACAGGTTTGGGTTTTTCTGAGGCTTCTCCCCTTGGCCTGTGGACAGCCACCTTGTTGCTGTGTCCTCAGATGGCCTTTCCTCTGAACACAAGCATCTCTGGTATCTCTCTGGGTGTCCTAATCTCTTCTTACAAGTACACCAGTCACACCAGATTAGGACCCACCCTAAAGGCCTCATTTTAACTTTATTATTTCTTTAAAGTCCCTACCTCCAAGGATAGTCACCTTCTGAGATACCAGGATTAGGACTTCAACATCCAACTTTTGAGGAAGACTCAATTTAGCCAATAGCATGTGGCATCGGTTGAAAGAGTAAATGGAGAAAGAAAAAAAAAACACACCAATAAAGCACTAAAATATTGCTTGTGCTTTTATAATGTCAGCAACAGTGACAATATTATCTGCCAACTTCGAGTAGAGATGAATATGGGATTTTTTTTAATCCCCAAAAACCAAGTGTCCTCTGGAACCAGATCATTGTCCTTCTCCTTATAATTATCTGAGACCTCTCCAAAAGTGTTCATGCCTCATAAATGAGAAGTGGATAGAGCATGAGCTTTGGTGTCAAGAGAACTTCTTGCAAGTCTGAGCTCTTTCACTTATTACCCAGAGACATGTTGGGCAGGTCACTTAGCATTTCTGGGTCTTAGTCCCCACATTTGGAAAATGACACGATCAACTCCTTCTTGCCACAGTGGGTGAGGGGATCGCATCAGCAGAGGCCGCTGGGGGGCTGTGGAATTCTGAGGCTTGAACTTGTGTTTGAGCCTGAATCTCATTGATTAAGACATAGTTTCATAGCAAAGGATGATTGGGTATCAAACATTTTGAGCACATAAAAGCCAGGGGGAACAAATTATTAAAAAAATTCAGAACTTAAGCAGTACCAAATAGGAAATGAGTTGGAAACAATCTCTAAATTTGAGGGCAGTGTAAAAGGCCCCAAGTAAATATAAATGTTTTTCCTGTGTCACTAAATGAAGGGTTTGAAGGGTCTTGAAGAAATACTTAGAATAAAATAGAAGCATGCAAATAATACATTTAAAACAATCAGAATCACCAATTACTTACAGGTGACAGCAGATTAAAAGCAAGAGGCAATTAAACTATAGCTGGATGGACCAGGACATCAGATGTGGTTACTAAATTAGAAGTGCAGAGTTTTTTTTTTCTCTTAATTTTCTGGCATGTGAGGCAAAAAACGGAAACTTATATTAAGGGTTCACATGACACTCATTCTCCATGAGGAGACAGCTGTTTACTTTTGTATGGCAGCAAAGTTTTGCCAAGCACGATGTCTGAGAAGATATTTCCAGCACAGACTGTCCTCTAGGTCGGAGTTACTACCCTGACTGGTCACTCTAGATCTCTCGGGAAGAGAGGAGCCACCAAAAAATTCAGTGGTCAAAGCCCAACCTTCAAGGATTCTGGTTCAGCAGATCTGAGTTAGGCAGAGGTATTTATATTGTTCAAAAGCTGTGTCAATCTGCTGATCATTAGCCAGGTTCGGAAAGCATTGATGTAGGGTATACTCAGGGATCTTAGTTTAGGTACTTCCAGTGAGAAGACAGTGAGACAAGGATTTGAGTGCAAAGTGTTTATTTGGGAGGTGAAAGAAACACAGATAGGGTAGTGGAGAAATAAGACAAGAGAGGAAAGACAGTGAAGGCAGTGCGTCATGAAGCCCGTTAGCACAGTGGGCCAGTGGAGCTTCATCCTTCTGGGGAAACAGTAACATGGAGTGGGACACATGCTTCTGAGAGCAAGGGAGCTGGGCATTGATGCACCAAGTGCCCAGTAGTCAGGGGCTGAGGGCTACTCCCAGAGGGTGGCGGCTCCCCGGTATCCTCAACCTTCTGCGTGAGTGCTAGCCGGGGTAAACCCTCAGGTAAATGTGTGCAGGAAGTGCCAGTTGAAATTTGGTGGGTGGACACGAAAATGGTAGGGTTGTGGACAAATATGGCTGCCACAAAACCATGGTCACCCACTTCACTACCCTCCTGGGAGCAACTGTGGAACTGTGGTCCTCATCCCCATGACCCAGAGCTATATTCACATCTGCCCTGCCCAGGACGGTGGTTTACTTTATGTATACATGGAATTTCAGAGCTGGGCACAGAGGGATGGGTGGAAAATGGCAATGAACCCCTGCAGTCCCCAAACACTAGCACTGTGACCCGGCTGAGTGAGCTAAGGCTTGCTTTCTCTTTTGCACCTCCTTTCTCCCCTGTGCAAATTAAGAAAAATGACTTGCCCTGTCTTTCTTCATTTATTATCATGGGACTTAAGACAAGACTTCATAAAACTAAAGGATGAAGCGTAACTAGGCAGTGGGGCTTAGGTGGAACAAAGGACTTTGCAGATAGCTAGACCTGCTCCACTACTGCACGTTAGCTGTGGGGACTTGGGTGGGATACATTCTGGGTCTTAGTTTCTTCATCCATAAAATGGGAACAGTGATAATATCTACTTGGCAGGGCTGTTGTCAGAACTAGGGAAGGTAGAAACGGAGCCTGGCACTATGCCAGGTAAATGAAAACTGTTGTTAGGGAAGGGGGACTTATTTGACAAAAGGTTCTTTTATTTGGTAAAAGGTTCTTTATCTGTGACTTACACACAGGGATTCCTCAGTTCCTGTTTTAATGTGAAGATAGAAGGTCTTGTGAATGGTACAGTGCTGAAAATGTCAGTTTAGGTCAGTCCTATTTGTTTCCCCAGAGCCTTCTTCCAGGGAGTGCTCTCCCTGGTTTTTCTCCTCAGTTCTTCATTTCACATTCTCCTCTTGTCACTGCAGCTTGCTCCGCGGAGAGCCAGGGAATTGGCAAGAGAGTCTGTGAGGATGAAAGACTTTGAGAGCAGACCAGCATCTTTCATATATCTTTCTTCCAGAAGGAATGTGGACAAGCCTAGGGAAGCTGGATTTGTGTAAATTAGCCCCATCCCACTCCCTGTAGGCCATTTTATTTTAAAATCTATTCGACAATCAATGCCATTAGCTCAACAGATGGCTTGTTAATCTTTAGACCAAGAGCCAGATTTTAAATTGCCTTCCATTTTGCAAACTCTTCTCAGAAGAAAAAAGTAAATGAAACATAAAAGAAAAAAAAAAAAAGAATTTCAGTCCAACCCCAGGGAGACCCACAATGTATTCATTTCAGGCCTAGCTTTTAAGGTCAGCTTCAGCAAATTTTTGTCGGTTGGATGCTCATATATCTATAGGCAAAGAAAGTAAATGCATTGATTCTTTTTTGAAAATAGTGAGCAAAATGCAGAACATTTGTCAGCCAAAAAAAGAGCATAACTCTCAAACATGATTAACTCAAGCATGATCAGATCAAACCTTGCCATTAGTGACAAGCATGCATGTTTTCTCTGAACTTGGGGACAGCCTTGAAAATACATCTAATAATTTCCCTGGAAATCCCAAAGCTCGGCCATCTCTAGATGAGATTATGTAAAGATTTTGTTTTCGGTGATCTCACTACCTCTTTTCCTGATGCTTTCAGGACCCAATTCCCCACCATGTTACCCCAATGTACACATGGACACGTGCGCGCACGCACACACACACACACACACACACTTCTTAAACAATTCACACTAGCTTCTGGTTCTTTTAATATTAAATAAATTAGAGCCATAAAATAAGGGTGGGTTTTCTTTTACTATCTCCAACCCATGATACGGTTGGATCCTATGTGCATCTTGTGGCCTCAAGATTGTAATTTCTCTGAGTTGGCAGGAAAAAGTGTTAGACCTTAATTAAGGAGTGCCCCCTGCCAGATCCACATGACCCACTAATTCATTTGGTGCATCTGGGGCCATCCATACAAGTGTGGGCAAATGTGGGATGAAGAATTCAGGTCTTCCTCTTCCCTAAATCTTGATTCACCTATTTGGATTTGGAAAAAGGTTGGGGAGGGCATTTACAAATGTGTGGCCAATGAGTTTGCCTTTGGTCTGCTTTTTCTGGGTCAGACCGGCCAACTTGAAGAATCAGTGACATCACTTTGAGAAGAGAGAAGAAGATCAGACAGAGGCAGGGGCTCCCCTCCTGCTGGCAGGGCTGCACTTGACCACTAGGAGTTTATGCGGCTACTCAAGGAAATACATGCTAATCAACTCTCCCTCCCCAGGAAGCTGCCCCAGATCATTTTCTCCATCTCTCCCCGGAGAACCCAGATCCTGCCTAGTGTTGAGCATGTTATCTGGGGGCTGTTTGTGAAAGGAAAACAGATGATCTCATCCTATCTTGAGGGAGCAAGCAGCTTTTTAGAATCACAGATATTCTTCATGACAACTCTCTGACAATGTAGGAACCTCAAGTGCCTTCTGAATCCTCAGAGAAACTGCTGCTGAGAGCCGGGACATTTTCATGGTATCTATATTCTTACTTTGTTCTGTTTCTTTGAAGACTGGGGGACAGGGCATTGGGAGAGGCAGCTGGTGTCCTGTGAAGGACACTGGATGGGGAATATGGGCACACGTGTGCTAGTGCCCACGGCTGAAGGGTTTCCATTTCAGCGGGTGAGAGCATTTCTAGGACTCTTCCACACCCGAGATTCTAGGATTTCGCCTATTTCTAGTAACCTGAACATTTCATTAGGCAGAAATTTCCATTCTCTAGCTGTGCCAGATAGAGGAGAGAACTTACTGAATGAATTGGAAGTCTCGAGCCAGTGAGGAAAACCTACCCACATCTCAGACTGCCTTCTGCTTGTTGATGTCAGAACAAGAATTATTGTGGGTAATCATTGAAGGACGTAAAAAAGAACAACGCGTACCTGGCAGAAGTGGTCTATCAGTGCGTTGCAACTTGCCAAAGTGTTCTTGAAAGTTACATCTTCCATTACATAACTTTTTATCACTTTCTTAAAAAATGTTCCAGTTGGGCTGGCATGTTTTATGATTTGCCTTGCTTCAGAGATAAGCACATTGTCAATGATTAGACGAAACTTCCCAGGTGTTTTTGAACTGAAAAGGTTGAGGTTGGCAGAGGGACGCCAAAGGAGGGGGTTGAGCAGAGAAGCTGGTATTTAAAATATTTAAAAGGCAAGATGGTATGTACGCGCCTCAGATAATAAGATGATAGTGAATTTCAAAAACCTTACAGTCCTAAAATAGGTAGCTTTCCATGTATATAAATATGTACAAGGGTTCAGAAACTTAAGGAGCATACTGGGATCGAAACCGAAGCAGGCATTTTGGGGCTTTTTCTGTTCAGCCAGCTGTGGGCCTTAGGAAGCCACTCCTTAGCATCGTGTGCTATTGGTCCAGTAGGTTGGAGCATGCTTACAAGCTGATGGGAAGTGTGTTTCCTTCCAGTTCTGGTCATGAAGGGGCCTTATAGCCTGTTATTGGTTTGTTTTTGTTTGTTTGTTTTTTTAAAGAATTAATTTTCTCCTCCAGTGGCTTAACCACTCCAATTCATGGCAACCTAACTTAAAGTTGTTTTTTTTTTGAAACACTCGTACTTACAGCACTGTTAACTGAAAATCTACACACAGAATCCGGGCAGGGGAATGGTTATTAACCTAGGATGCACCTCTTACCTCTACGTATGCACAGAGTTACCAACCCAAAAGTGGAAATTTCACATTGCCACCGCTGAACCAGCAGGTGACTATCTTACAACACTCTTCAGAGATTTTTTTTTTATAGGTACTTTCACTTGACTAATGTAGTTGGCCATTAGGAAAATAAACTCTTATTAGTATGAATATAAAGGTTATTTCAGAAGCAGCTGCCTGAAACGGATTATGTGATTTGTGTACGCTTTTCTAAAAAGAATGTGACTCACACACTCAAATAAACGTAATTGATTTTTTAAAGGGTTATCTTAGCAATGGCTGGACTTTCCTATTCTTTAGGGGAATAAAAATTTGCATTCAGTTAGGCATCTCTCTGTGGTAGTACTTACAGAAATATATTATAATGTTGTCCTCCAGGGGGCGTTAAATCTTTAGCAAAGCTCCAATTTCTGTGGCAGGCATTCAAAGCCAGTCAGCAAAAGCAGACAGTCTGGCTTCTTTCTCACTGGGATGCAGAAGTGCTAGGGCCCATATTCTGAATTTCACATCTCAGACTTGCAGACAAGGCCTTACATTTTTTAGTAAAGCTAGGGTGGGTCTGCCAATCTCCTGGCCCTGGGGTATATGCCAGTATAGCCTAGACAAGTTGCTCTGAACACTCTACTGCAGGTCTTGGATTGGCCGACTCTCATGGTCCATGTCAGTAAACTTTTAAGAGACTATTGATATGGATGGGAACTGCTGTGCTTTCCAAGGGCAGAAATGTGATTCCTGGAGGTCCCAAAGACAACCTGGTGTGGGTTGGAGAAGGCTCTGTTGGTCAAAATTGCAAAGGACCCATCCTTCCTACTTAAGCCCCACAAAGGGCTATTTTTGTTGTTACTTTGTTAACGAGAACATCACTTAGGAAATCTGCAAACCTCTTGGTCTGGGGAACCAGCAACTTCAGCAGTAAAGTGTATGATTGTAAAGCAATACAGTACAGAGATTAAGAGGTTTCTAGGTTCTATAATTGACTGACAGGATTTCAATATCTGCTATACTTCTTATAAGGCTAGGATCTTGAATTAATTGCTGAAACTCCTGTGTCTCTGATCCCTCATTCACAAAAGACTATCTCATAGGGTAACTGGAAGGATTAATTAATACAACCCAAAGAAAGTATGTGGTGCATCCTGAGTGCTCCATAAATTCTATTAGTCATTCTTATTCCCAAGAATTGAGATCCTCCTGATACGGCTCCAGCTTTGTCTCTCATTACTCCCCTACATAGACTTCTTCATCCCAAATACCACCCTATACTTTTTACCTCTTTGCTCCCCCTGGTTCATCTATCTTCCTTGCCTATATCACTATCTGATGAGATCCCGCCCAAGTTCCAAGGGTTATCTGTAATGGCACCTCAAAACCAACCCCCCCCAACAATTCCCTACTCAAGAACTGAACGAGCTTTCTCCTATCTCCGAACAGTAGCAGAGATGCGATATCTTGATCTACAGGTATATACATTTGTCAAAACTTATGGAACTATACACTTAACGTGGCCACATTTTTTTAGCATGTAAATCATACCTCTACAAACCAACCCAGTAGGAGCATTATAAGAAGGTCTCAGCCTTTGGAGAGAGAAAGCCGTACTTCAAATTCAAGTTCTAGTACTTTCTACCTGTTAGGCCTTTGAACTCCTTCCACCTGTAGTTTTCTCTCAATGGGGCAGTTGTCACGTTCTCCTTTTGTAGTGAGGGCGGAGAGACATAATAATACAAAATGCCTCGCACACGGCTGATGCTGCACTGCTGTTAGACCTTCTTTTTCAGCATTGCTAGTTCTATGTTACTCACATACCCCTGCCCACCAAAAGGTGATCTGAAGGACAGAATGTGTGCTGTCCTTTTCTTTTCCGTGTTTCTAGTATAGAGCAAAAGTTGTGTGTTTAGCTATTTATATATAAATATATATATTTATATAATATATATATCCGACTTTTGGATAGCAAACACCTAGCAGCAGCCCCACTGAAGCCTCTGCAGGATGCCACACTGTGTATTATCACTCGGGTTTGCTAAGGCTCAGTATTTTAAAGTCTGACAGACACTTTCTTTGGTCAATAATTCAGCTACGGCTCCCCAGTGTACAGTAGGGCTGAATAACACAACTTTAATTATGATAGTTCTTTAGGTTCATAAGGGTTGTCTATTTCTCTTGAAAGCAATGGAATGGCCATACTGTTTTCTGGACCAATAAGTCACTCTGTTTTCCATGGTTCAAAGTTAAGCTTTTATTTGGTTTTAAATTAAAAAAATAAATTTCGTTATTAAATAGTGAGATGGATCTAAGTTATGTTCAGCTAGTAGCTTACTCAGGAATATACCACTGGGGGTACAAGTAAGGGGTGGGTCACCTAAACTAAAATGATTCGTTATGTCATCATGTTTGAGTGGCATAATTCAAAAGAAACGGAGATACAAAGTTTTAAATGTTTACAATGGATGGGAGAAGTAAACCACTTAATCTATTGCAATTGCCAACTAATTTCTTTCTCAGTGCCAGTCTGCTTGGACTCTATACCACAGTGCTAATGTCATCGGGCTCATCTGCTTTCTTCTGCCTGCTCGGCAGGGATTTCAAGTATTCAAGGTGTCTCCGGGCATCCTCCTGATTTTGCCTCACATAATACACCACATAGGAGATCACCATGGTGAACCAGCCAAACATGGTGACCAGCATGGCATAATCAGTAGTCTTTTTAGGGAGGTTACAAAGGTCAGCATCATTGGCAGCATTGAGGAATGGTCTCCCGGCGTGTTCATCCAACACAGAAGTCTTACAGATCACGTTGTGGGCTGTCTCATGGTTAGATGCCATGCTCCTCAGAACTTGCTGTAGAGTACAGTCGCAGTGCCAAGGATTGTTGGCAATTCTGGCCCTGGCCTTCAGGTTATTGAAGGCATTTTTGTGCACGCTTTGAATCCGGTTGTCAGACAAGTCCAGAGTCTGCAAAGTTTCAGCTACTCCTTTGAAGGCATGCTCATCGATAAACTCAATGCCATTTTTGGACAAGTTGAGAACTCTCAGTTGATGGAGGTCCTTAAAAATCTCATTGGGGATAGATGTGATCTGATTGGAGTCCAGATACAATAAGACTGTTTCAGGAGGAAGATCTCTAGGTATTTCCTTGAGATTTGCATTGCTACAGGTGACATTTAAACCCCCAGAGGAAGAACAGAGACAGCCCTTGGGACACATACTGGCAGAATGAAAGCACAGTATCATAAGAACAAAACTTTGTAGGAGGAGACACATGGAGAGGGAACGGGTTAACCACAGGTCTACCAGATTCATGCTGGAATGTCAGCATAATCACAAGCCCATTCCTCATTCACTCCAACAAGCAAGCGTGGCAACCGTTCCAGCCCTGTCCACACTGTTGACTTCCTTCTTGCTTGGTTCAAAAGGTTGCAACTAACACACGTGTCTCTTCATTATTCCTGTCCTTACTTGGGTACCTAAAGGAAAGGGAAGCAGATGCAATTAGCTTTTTTGCAGAGGGAGGTACATTGCAATTAAAAGTGCTCTCAGGCGTCTGGCATTCTATGTGGGCGGGAGAGTTGGTTATGTAGTTAATTTTCATCGACAGCACTGGGAGTTATCTGCATAATGGGAGTCTCCTGCTCAAATCCCAGGTGTTGGGCTAAAGGACTATCAATAAACGACAACATTTCCAAATCATTTGCCTTGATTTTAGTTGTGCAGAATTACAGCAAACAGTCCAGATTTCTCTCATCTCTACTGGTTCTCTCACATCCTGAACCCCTTCTAAATTAGACAGCAATAAAATTTAATTAGACCTTCCCCCCTTCTACGGTAACAGATGCATTAGTGTAATTTAGAACTGCTCTTGAGCAGCAATAAGAAATAACACCGATATTTCATGGTTAATGACCATAGATAGCAATAATTGTCATGGCTTTTGAATGGATGTCCAACTGGAATATTTTCTCTAAAGAAACATCTTACTTGAATTAAGAAATGAATAAATGTATTCCAACTTTCACAACAGAATATTGCTAGGGACTGATAAACCAGGATCTCCAAAAGAGCTGTCTCCCTGTTTTTCTCTGTTTTGTAAACAACCTATCCTCTCCCCAGTAGATCTTCAAATATGACACACACCTCCAAGACTTTTTATTTTTATCCATTTATTTATTTATTTTTAAGATTTTATTTATTTATTTGAGAGAGAGACAAAGAACAAGTGGGGAGAGGGGCAGACGGGGAGAGAAAGGGAGAAAATCCCAAGCAGACTCTACGCTGAGCATGGAGCCCAACACGGGGCTTGATCTCACAACCCTGAGACCATGACCTGAGCCAAAAGGAATAGTCCGACACTTAACTGACTGAGCCACCCAGGCGCCCCTTCAAGACTTTTTAAAATATAAGATAAAATTTAAATATATTAGCCTCTAAGACTTTCCCAATAACCTATTTTATCTTTCATATATATATATATGTATATATATATATAAATATTGTTGGAAGGGCCTTCTAAATGGCAAAAATTAAGTGATATATGAAAGGATATAAGCTTACTCAAAAACAGAGATGAGAATATAAGTGAACCCTCAAAACTACTTTTTCATATAGAGAAGACAGGCATCTTCGAGACCAGTTCATGGAGGAAGTGAGTGGATTTTGGAGAGATTATGTGATTCGCCCAAGGTCAAATAGTTCGTAGGTGGAAGAGACAGGACTCAGGCCAAAGGCTTTGTTCTGACTTATTAATCTCCTAACTCTTTCCACTACCCCCCTCCCAACTCTCTCCCAATCTCATCTGCTCTATGAGGACAGTCAGAATCCAGGGAGCATTGCTTGTTGTGATTTCTGATGCCGTTATGTTGCAGCTCAATCCCAAATTGAGTACTCTATGGAGTACGAGGGAGCTCCATGTGTGACTTCAGAGCGTCCTCTTTTAGGATGTGAGAAACAAGGAGAATGTTCCTTCCTCTCACTGCAGTGAGCAACAAATGACTTTCTGCAAACTTATCTTTTCTAAAGATCCCAGATGGATAAATACAGAGGGAAATGACTCCAAATGTTACCAAACTCACAGAAGAGAAGATTAATGTGAGCTGAAAACATAATGAATGGGGTTGTTAATCATGGAAAAAATGAGATTAGCACCAGCAGAATGGAGTGGATGTGCTTTTGGAATCCTGAGTCCCTTAAATGCCAGAGAATGCTAAAGAAGGACCCCTAGGCTTAGGAAGCCATCCATCAATAGCTCATTTCATTTGAGGTGAGTTTCCCTCCCTTCCATGTTTTCCTTCAACACTGCATTGCATGACATTTGGGAACTCTAGTGATTGCCTAGATGGGAGCGAGAAAAAATAAACAGGTGTGGAGGGGAGGGCACTCAGAGAGTAAGAGGGTGGCAGAAGGATAAGGTAAAGGATGCTAGGATGAGGACATGACAAGGACACAGGAGATGGGAGGCATGAATTTGAATAGAGAAAATAAAGAGAGTCTGTGTAATCAACCAGCTCCCATCAATCAAGTAGGTACCACCAGCCTAGATCCTGCTGGAAAGTGGGAAGCCTTCTCTGGAGGATACTCCACATCTCTCCAGAGACTGATTCAGAGTCTATCTGAAGAAAAACGTTCACCAATTGAGACTAACAGTTCCATGAGGGCAGGCTCTTGTGTCCGCCTCATGTAGAAACAACAGCAAACAATTAAAAAGTGAAAAGTACACTAGTTTGTATACCAGCTGTAATCCTTGTTAGCAGTGTGCTCCTGGGCAAGTTATTTAACCTCACTAAACCTCATTTTCCTTATCTTTGTATAGAAATTATAAAAGGACCCAATTACAGAGTTGATTTGGGAATTCTGTGAGATAATCCACATAAAGCATTTAACCCAATGCCTAAAAAGCAGTAAGAGTTCAATACTTGTTGGCTACAGTTACTATTATTATCCCAGATACATTCTCAAATGTTACCACGGTGCTTGGTATGTTGTAAGGGTTAAATGAATATCTATTGTATGAATGTTCCAATAAAATATTGAAGAATCTAGCTGTGCTTTTTCTTCCCTATGATGACTATTTTTATTTTTAATATAAACATTGGCTCATCCAATGTCTATTGGTTTTACATATTGACATGGTAGTCTTTGGAAAAAAATCACAAGTGCAGGCTCCTACTTGATGGAAGGAATAATGGAGCTTCTTTTCGGTAGGTTCTTTGAGACTTAATCTTGGTTTCTCCAGAATGATCAGTCCAATGGTCATGGTAATAGCCAAGAAATGATTAGTACACATCGTGAGTTCTCAACATCAGAGTGCAATACCTCTTCATGTCCAAATGATCCACCTATGCACTGAATAGAAAGCCTATTAGGAACACAAATACAGAGTATCTCTTGCATTCAGAGATGGTGGACTCAAACTAAGTATTTCATTTTCTTTCTATGAAAGCTCTGGGATAGGCTAGATGACTGGGCTGCTCTGACTCAGCCTCTAGAACCTCCACACTCAGCCAGGACAAAGTGAGAAGAGATGCAAGAAGTAGAGAACTGAGCCCTTCGATGTCTAGGAGGCAGACGACAAGGGCCAAAGTTATCGAGTCAAGGTCATCTTCAGCAGGGAGGATGGAAGAACTGCCTCTCCACTCTATTATGCGGAACTACTATTTTCCAAAGGGATTAGCAGCTTGACATTGTCTTAAATTGCTGGATAGGTCAAGAGGGGTTCTTGGAAAAGAAAGACATGGCAGACGGGCCTCATAGTAAAAACGTGGGTATTCTTTTGACATCGGTTACCACCCAGCATTGTACAAAGCTAAAGAGCAGATAACTCGGAAACGAACATTCTAAACCCCAAACTCTCTCCTGTTTTGTTTCAGTCAGGTCTACTAAAAAATGCAAAGTAGCAAACAAACCATCCTGTTGGGAAAAGAGAGTACCTCCTTTCTAACTTCAGAATGAGGATGTAGAGCACAGAGAAGGGCTGGGGTCACACTGGTGAATGCAAGAACAGAAGCAGCATCACTGCCTGTCCTCCTGATAAGGAACAAGACCAGAAAAAGGGGCAGAGCAAATTAAACAGCATCTTTTCTACCTCTTGATTCTCCCTCTCCACTTCTCAACTCATTACACTACCCTATCCTCATTCCCTCATTCCCTTCAAATATGTCTGAGGCAGGAAGCTACAGTATTTTTGGATGTGGTATTTAGGTATGAGCTGTGCTCCCAAAGGGGGCCATTTTATCCACAGACCCATGCCTTGTTCACATTTCCCTGTCACACAGTTTTCCAAGCTACCACAATTAATGCCTGGATTGGGTGGCAACCATCAAGTGCTGTTTCCAGAAGGAAAAAAAAAAAAAAAGTGCATTTAGCAGACTGCCTGAGAAGACAGATCTTTCAGAGGTTGATTAACAACTCTATCTTGCTTCCTGTTCCTTTCTTCTCATCATTAGGGGACACTCAGGGACACTCAGGGCTTCTAACGCAAAGCTTTCATTAACTCTTCTGAGATAAGTGAGTGTACCAATTCATGAAGAAATACCAGACACACTGATTTCTCCCAATTACATTCCATGAAACTCTGCTACCCACAAGGATTTGATTAAAAAGCACAACGCAGCAACACAGGAAGGCCTTTCGATTTGGGAGGTAAAATTCAAATCAATGGAAAAAAAAAATAAACCTCATAAATTAAAGTACTTGAAATTAAAACTTCCATATGGCAAAAAGTAAGACAATACACAAAATTAAAGGACAGATGATAAAATAAAGGGTTGATTTCTTTAGTATACAAGAAGTTCTTACAAAGGGATAAGAACCTGATCCAACAGAAGAATGGACAGGAAAACAATATATACAAATGACCAATAAATCATATGAATAGATCCTTGATCTCACTGACAGTAAAATAAATTCAAGTTAAAGTACCTAACATCTTGGTTAAAATGAGGAAGAATATCTACTGTCAGTTAAGGTGTAAAGAACAAAGCACTCTCAAAACTTGACAAGCAGATACTTGGGGCACTCTTTTTGTATGAGCAATTTAGGAATATCTATTCAAATTTTAAAATACAAGAACAAGTTAGACTGAATTGTACTGATATAAAGGTCTCCAAAGATGACCTCAAAAAGCAGCTTGGAAAAAGGGGTTCTGATAGCATCATCTTATTTCTGCAAAAATTTTTAAAAAGAGGAAGTAAATGTGCAACATAGGTATAGAATTTATATGTTTACATATGCATAGATCATTTCGGGAAGGATATGTATGGAAGGAAATGTATAAGAAACTATTAATAGTGCTTAGCTGAGGAGTAGAACTTTGGGGGCTGACAGGGTGAGAAAAGGAGCTGTTTTTGTTTTTTAATTTTATACCCTTCTGATGGAATTAACTTTCTGTGGTATAAAGGTGTTTTGTTTGTTTTTGTTTACATAAAAATTAAAAAAAATTAATACAAAAGGACCAGGGATTAACTGAAAAACCAATCTGAACATAATGTCTCAGAAGGCGAATTTTGAGCACATGAAACAGTTGGACAATGGTGGCCAAGAAGCTTGTGCAAATAATAAGACATTAAATTTAAAAAGCTGAACATGTTTCAACATGAGAGGCTGAAGATGCAAAGGGACCACGGTGAGACCATATATAAAGATAGATCTTGAACTCCCAACCTGCTGCAACCAGCTCAGGAAGTCAAACTACAACCTCTGCAGCAAATATCCCAACCCAGCGAGATCATTAACTGCCAACTTCCCTAGTTTTCATTCCTACTTCCAATTTAGGACTAACCAGGGAAAGACAAATTGGCTCCCCTCACCAATCGCATAGGATGCCCTGGTTCTAGCTAGACTGCCTCCAGCTTCCCTATGCCAAGAGCCACAAATCAGGGCACTTCTGAAGCCTTTCAGAATTTTTCCCACTATCAAGCTTTTCCACTCCCCTGCCTGCCTATGAGTCTCTACCAAATGCTGGGGATGGGTGCTGGTTCCCTTGCCATAGAAAGCTTGGGAAAAATGGCCTTTACTGGTTCTCATTTGGGTAGTTTTCATTTACTTCCACAAAGACTGCAGTTTGAGTATGTGATATTTTCAATGTAATATTTCCAAAATTAGCTTTATAACCTATTATAGAAATTATATAAGGATGTCTTTATATGCTCAGGTTTTCTATAGACTAAGTATGGGTTGCATAAGACATCAATGTATATAATTCCTGACCAAAAAATTCGGGACCATTGGGAACTGAATGATTCAGGGGAATGAACTGTATAGATAATTTTCTCTACTGCTGCTCTTTGAGATCACGTTCATGGAGACAACACCTTCATTCATGTCTTTAGCACTGAGCTCAGTCAGGAACTTCAGTTCTACCTTTCCATTCACAACCACCTATTACCACAAGATTCAGCCTGGGCTTCAAACTGAGTGTCCCTAAAAGTAAAATCATTTTCACCCTTTATCCCCACCCAACTACCTTCCTCCTTTACCATACACTACTTATTCTTCCCTCCTGATTTTTTAAGAACAGTTTCCATTTTCATCCTCCTTGCACCCCTTCTCTTGTGCTTTGGGTCCCCACTGCCTCTTTCTTGTTTAAACTCTCCATCCTTTTGCTCTGGAAGGAAGCAAAAGCATCCTTCCTGGACTGCCCATGTGCAGCTTCCGTTCTTCTTCTAACATTGGGTTAAAATAACCCTCTGGCCATGTGTTTCCACTGGTTGAAAAGCTTTCACAATCCCCTGTTGTTTATAACAATCCTCCTTTTCCAATCCTATGTCCCACTACGCTTCCTCACACAGACACAGAAACCTGAGCTCAATAAACAGAGACCGGCAATTACAAAGCTGAGGATGAACAGCACTTTGTTCCACAAATATATAAGATTTATCGGAAGTCATCCCAACCCAAGACCTCTCCAGCTTGGAATCGTTTTCCTGACGATGACGATCAGGCCCAGGAGGCATTTAGGTGGCTGTTTTATAACAGCAGCTATCATCACTTAGTTAAGGATATGAAATGATAAGGCTGACAGATACAGAAGGAACTGAGGATCCTTATATTTAGAAGGCATTTAATCTGCTTGCAGACCCATAATTTTTAAAGTCAGGAGCTCCTGAAATCTTGAAACTCTTGCTTTTGTAATTAAAGCTATCTGTTTATCTTTGCTACCAGACCACGAGTTTTCAGAGGGTAGGTTCAATGTCTTACTCATTTTTATATTCTCTTATTGCCCATGGTAAGAATTTAATAAATATTTATTGAAATCATTAGGATCTATTCTCATTTCATCATTAAAATAGCTATTGTTTACTTGGTATTTATTACATGCCAGGTATTTATTAAGGAAGAACTCATCTAACATGAGTAATGGATGATAAAATTTAAGTTCTGACTAGGTCCCTGGTTAAATGGATATAGAATTCCAAAGCGAGGGGTCAGGTTGCCATGTGAAGGTTAGCTGACAATGTTCTTTGAGTCTAACATGTATGTCCTTGCCCACTTTGAGGGTAAAAGGCATCAAGAGGTACCTATCCTGTCATCTCCTCAAGGAGAAGAAAGAGTTATTACAGGATTCCTGGAGCTGTGGTGGAGGTGCAGAATGTCCTAGAACAAGAACAAGGTTGACCTATTGTTTGCCGGTAGAGTTGGGTAATGTTTTGATGTTGGGGTGAGCCTGCACTCCCAGAGTTTGTCAGAAAAGAGATAGAAAACTATTTCCTATGGGTCAGATATGGCCACCTGAGGGAAGGAGATCCCCAGTGAAAAGTATCTCAGGTCCTTTCTCATGGTCCCATAGGATTCCTTGGTAGGGCAGAGGGGCATGAGCAACAAGAAACTGAAGGGCAGATGCTTAGATTTGGGGGAAGTGACTTTCTGGAATATATATACCACAGGGGCCAGGGGAGCCATATGGGTAGGTAGGGGGCATAAAGGAGCCCTGGGAAAGAAGCACCAGGCCCATCTCATTCTACCTTCCAGTGAGCCTCTGAGCAGAGCAGCTGAAACCCAGGGATGCTGAAGGTCTGGGAGGGGGTGTTAAGGGTCAGAGAGGAGAAATTGAGCTACCCACCATACCTTCTTTCCCTTTCCTTTATGCCTGAAACAAAGAAGAGGGGAGAATAGCTGAATATTAGATGAAATTCAGAGTATTGGCTAATCTCTTGAACTAGACATTTACATTACCATATTGAATTTTTACTTTGGTTTAAGTTAATTGAGTTTGTGACTTAAAGTAATGGTAGGACAATCTATTACCTGAGACTGGCACAAAATCATGGGGCTGACTGATGTTTTCATTCAGGGACTAGAGGAAGATGATCACCTGCACAGAACAGAGATGAAAGGAATGGTGGAAGCAGAAAGTGAGTTGCATTGTATTCTGGATATACATCCATCACCTTGTATAATCCTCAGTACCACATGAAAGTTAGCAATTATGACCCTCGCACAGATGAGCAAATTAAAGCACAAAAAGGTGATGTAACTTGTCCACTTGTCATAGATGCTGAGTTAAAGAGGCACAATCTGAACTCAGGTCCTTTGGCTTCCAGAGCTCATGTGGTCAAACATGGCACACACACCTCTTTACAGAGAAACTACCATAATTTTTTCCCTCCTTCTCAACTGATTCCACTAAGATGAGGAGCAAGGAGCATGATGGATTTTACACTAGGGGAAGTATTGCTAAAAAGGAAGACTAGCAGGATAGGAGGAGGGAGGGAGAACAGCTGACATATGCTTCTGAAGGGGTTCAGAACAAGTGTCCCCAGAGACCACCACTCTGGCATGATGATTATTTTGAGCTGAAGATAATCAAGTCCTAAAAGACTCAGGAAGAGCTTTATACCTCCCTTTTAACTGTCTCTAAGAATTCAGATAGAGGGCCTGGTTTAGGAAGAGAGCTACCACCACAGGTAACTACAAAGGGTATGGACTAGGTGTGGTGAAATGGGTAGAGGTCAGCAGAGCCTGTTTGTTCAACTTCCTTTCTGTGTCCCATTGTCTCTGCATGGCTCCACAAACATATGTTTACTAAACATTTGCTCTTCCTATCTTTCTGTGGTCTTCCTTCCCTTTGAAGCCTCAGCCCCCTACCCCCTTTATTTTAGCTCAGAATGGCATGCACGCCTCAATTGCCTATCAGGGAGCCTCTCATTGTCTTTGTGGAACTCCCTGTATGTAATTAAATTTGGTTTTCTCCTATTAATCTGTCTTATGTCAATTTAATTAACAGACCAGCCAAATGAACCTACAAATGTAGAGAAAAAATTTCCTCCCCTATTCTTCTAAACCAAAAGCTCTAAAATTACATTTGTCTTAGATATGTGAACTACCATTACATTAGATGCTTGTGGGGCAAGTCCATGGATATGCTCTCATGTAATTATCTCTAAACAGCCCTTTTAGTGAAACATGGTAAACATCATTGGTCCTATTGTAGTATAGTTGAGGAACTCACTGAATGGAGACTGCTTAAAGTCACACAGCTGGTTAGCAGAAGGACAGAACCTGGATGCAAATGTCCTACAGAGTAGATTCCATTCAACACTCATTGGTTTATGTATCTCTTCTACTGGCCACTTTTTGATATGGAGAGTCTGTAAACACAAGTACTGAGTTTTAAATGCCAAACCAGTCCTCTGTTGACCGCTTTCTACAAACTTTGAGGAAGTCAATAATAAGAAGAGAAACTCCTTTTCCTGTAAGAATCTCTTAAAGGCTACTCATACAAAACTTTTATCAAAATGACATGATATCCGTCTGTCCCAGATCTCAGTCAGCTCAGGTACTGCTTTTCCTATTTTGAACCTATTTCACAAAATAATTCTTTAAGCAAACCCTTAATTTATTGGTGGGGGGAAAAAACGCTTATGAACACATTGCCTCCTTTCTACATGATCTAATGTCCATAGGTCTCCAGGGTGAATTTAAACATTATTCCCACCCACAAACCCACTGGAAAAACAGAGAAAAGCAAAGAAATACACAAACAAAAACCACTGCTTTTTTTTTTTTTTGGACCTAGTATCTATATCTCTGTGGGACTAAACACAGAATAAAGATAAGACTGTCTTTGTGAACATCTGTATTTATTATTCAACATGCTGCAAGTTTATAGGGAGACTGAGTGGGAACACATCCATCTCACTTTCTTTCTGCTTCTCTATTATTATTTCTCAGCAAGTGCCTCTGACATTTAACAGTGAGATTTTTACAAGCTCTTAACACATAATCTACATAAATGTACGTTCCCTAACTCACCAGGGTCCTGAAGCAACCTAAAAGCTGCTTTTAGAAAACACTAACTTATGTTGAATTCAGTTGCATTTCTGAGTAGGATGAATGACTGTTACCATTTAAAAACAACAACAACAACAACAACAACAACAACAAAACCCTTGTTTTGACTAACCCTATCCATTGACTTGGTGGGAAAAGTACAGGATTGAGATCCAAACCAAGGTCTAGAAACTGAATTCAAACCCCAGCTTCTTAGGAATGAATTCCAGGAATTTAGCAAATCACTCATACTTCTAAGCCTTTGTTGTCCTAGAACTATAATCAATAATATCCACTTCATTGGTCTCATAGTTATGAGGACAAAATAAAATAAATATATGTGAAATGTGCTTCAGAAACCATCAATGGACATTTAAAGATTATGCTCTATTGTGGGTTTCAGTATTTGGCTGTTTTCCTAAAATATCAGATCATTCCTTTTCCAGAGATGTACATGTCTTTTTCTTTTCTTTTCTTTTTTTTAAAGATTTTATTTATTTATTTATTTGACAGAGAGAGAGACACAGTGAGAGAGGGAACACGAGCAGGGGGAGTGGGAGAGGGAGAAGCAGACTTCCTGCCCAGCAGGGAGCCCGATGTGGGACTCGATCCCAGGACCCTGGGATCATGACCTGAGCCGAAGGCAGACGCTTAACGACTGAGCCACCCAGGCGCCCCATACATGTCTTTTTCTTAAGCATAACCGACTAGGATATGATTCTAACATAACTTATAATAGTATTCATGCCAAAATATATTTAACCTGAATCTAATCAAGAGGAAAGGATTTGACCAATCCAGAACTTGGGACACTTTGCAATGTGACTCATCAAGACGCTTCAAAGGGTCACTGAAAGGAAACAAAACAGAACAACAACTAAAAACACGCACAAAACAAAAACAGCCTGCAGAACTATTATTGATTAAAGGAAGAAGACATGTGACAACTAAAGGAATGCAAAAGACTGATTTCTGGATGTAAAAAAAAGAAATGCTAGAAAAGAGCATTTTTGGAACACTTAGGGAAAATTTTAAATACAAATTCTGTATTAGATATTATTGTATCAAATATAAATTTCTTGGGCTTTTCATGATTTGAGTAGGAAGTAGAGACTCCTTGTTCCTTTTTTTAAATTTTTTAAATTATGTTATGTTAATCACCTTACATTACATCATTAGTTTTTGATGTAGTATTCCATGATTCACTGTTTGCATATAACACCCAGTGCTCCATGCAGTATGTGCCCTCTTTAATACCCATCACCAGGCTAGCCCCTCCCCCCACCCCTCTCCCCTCTAGAACCCTCAGTTTGTTTCTCAGAGTCCATAGTCTCTCATGGTTTGTCTCCCCCTCCGATTTCCCCCCCCTTC
>NW_022589713.1:35964919-36435357 GCF_004348235.1 Phoca vitulina | reverse complement strand
AGAGGTACAGGTCTGTGATTCAACAGTTTTACACAATTCACAGCGCTCACCATAGCACATACCTTCCCCAATGTCTATCACCCAGCGAGACTCCTTGTTCTTAAGAGATACATATTGAAGTATTTTGGGGTAAAATGTCATGACAACTGCAACTTTCAAAATACCCTAGAAAAACAAAACTATATTTTTATGTGGAAAGAGGGAGATAAAAGTGGCAAAAGATTAACAATTGGCAAATGGAAAGTGATGAATATAAAAGTATTCATTGTACAAATTTTCCAACTTGTTGGAAAGTTTCAAGTTTCTCAAGTGAAAATCTGAATGGGAGATTCTATGCTTAAAAAACAAACAACAACAACAACAAAAGGACTTCAAGAGAAAAATCCCTTCCTGATAAAGCAAGAAAGTTTTAGGAATACTCATTAGAGTATGGCTTATCTCCTCATATTGACACAGAATAGAAACCCAAGGTGAAATGAGAAGCAATTCTTAGAAATTGTATTTCATGTATGCCAGGACTACGAAAGGACTAGCACACTGACAGAAACACATGTGTAGCGTGGACCTGGTTTTAATTAGGCAGCATGGAGATCATGGCTTAGCCACTTGCAAATTATATAACCTCTCTACCCCATAGTCTTCTCAATTAAACATGGGGGTAATAATTTCTCTCTCAAAGGGGTTTCATGAGGATGAATTGAGATAGCACCTAGAAAAGCTTCCGTTATAGGATAAAATCTCCATGCGAGTTTATTATTACTTTCCCCTCTACCACTACTATTATTGTTACTATCCTCACCATCATCACCTTACACCTTGTCTTCTCTCTGCTAGGAGAGTGTAGGGCCAGAGTGTGACCCTATCCTTAATGCAATAAAGGGAATAACTACGATGGTGGACATCTACTGTGTGCAAAGCACTGGACCAAATACTGTACTTTGAAGATGGAGAGAAATTTTGTCCCAGGATGGATCATGCTCAGCGTTTCCTCATATCTATTTTGGATGATCTAGATGATGAGATTTGGGACTTTTGAGCTGATGCTATTTAGATGAAATTTTGGATTTCGACTTGATGTCATAATGGGTTGAGAGTTTGGGGGATGTTGGGATATGAATGAATATATTTTGCATGGGGGATGGATGTGAATCTTCCGGACCAGAAGGTAGATTGTAGTAGGCTGAAAAATGCTCCCCACTATCCCTCCCCACCCCCCACGCCCCCACAAGTATCTAGGTCCTAATCCCTGGTATCCATGGATATTACCTTTTATGGAAAAAGAGGCTTTGCAGATGTGATTAAGTTAGGGATCTTGAGATGGAGGGATCATCCTGGATTATCTGGGTGAACCCTAAATGTAATTACAAATGTCTTTATCAGAAGGAGCCAGAGGTGGAGTTGATATGGGAGAGAAGGCAATATGACTACCGAGGTAGAGATCAGAGGGATGTCGCTACAAGAAATGTGGGCAGCCCCCAGAAGCTGGAAACAGCAAGAAACAGCTGCTCCCTTAGAGCCTCTGAAGGAAATCGGCCCAGCTGACAAAGTGATTTGGGTCCAGCAAAATGACTTCAAACTTCCGGCTTCCAGAACTATAGAACATGTGTGTGTTGTTTCAAGCCACAAAGTTTGTCATAATTTTTTATAGTAGCCATAGGAAACTAACACTGTAGTAAGTAGAGACTAGAACACGGAGTCAGTTCTAGCTGACTCTCCATTACACTGGATTAAGGATTTTTGCTTCAACTAAAGACCTGGCTTAGCTCTGAGTTTCCTGGCAAAGAAAGAAGACAAAAATGTCAAATTACCAAAATGATTACTAACTAATACAGTGAAAGATGATTAGTAAGCAGAGAGAAACTTTTTCAAATTTCAGAATTTTTAAAAGATCCTGTGGAAGGGCTACCACACGATATAGTGGGCAAGATCTTTAACATTTCACTGATGGTGTATGTATATTCTGCTTTGGCTTTAGGCATCATGTAAGTCATTGCTCTGTGAAAGAATTCCTAAGCCATAGAAGGCTAAATTATCATATAGGAATGATGTTTACTAGAAATACATAATAAGATGGGGATGATTAGCATGTCTTTTATAGTGTGGGGGTCCACAGGGTGTATCATGCAAACAAAGTCACCTCTGACCATGACAAGCAGTGCTGGTAACAATTGTACTGGGACAAATGCTCAAACAGGAACCGTCCCAGACAAATGAGACACGCGGTTATCTTGCTTATAGGCAACATCCTTAAAAGTGAGGAGAGAGCCTAGTCAAATCTACAGTATGCCTTTTTAAAAGAATATGTCAATCCTTGACTGAGACTAAAACAGACTTTTTGTTCAAACTTCACATTCTTCCTAGACATCGACATAAATTATCTTCTGTGAACTATTAACTTATTACATTTACAAATAATATTATAAAACAGGTAAGTTTTATAAGTGACAAAGACTGCATAGAATTCAAACATCTAACAAATCAAATATTTTATTCTTCTAGGTAATTTTGTAATTGCCATTTTAGCATAGGTGACAATTTTGTTCCTTTTTTTAAGATTCTAAATTGTGATCCTCATTATTTTAATACCAGCTCCGTGCCCCAGTGAATGGAGTTATATATTAGATCTGTCCAAACATTATTCTATTGCTAGATATTTTGATTTTCTCCCATTTTTGCTAATAATTTATCATAAATAATGTGGAATTGAAATAAATGTTTTGAGTTGATACATTTTTCCCTTTTGGATCATTTCCTTAAGATAAATTCCTAGAGGTGGAATTGCTAGAGTCAATCTTCTCATCTGAATTCTGTTTATTGTCTACATCATTGAAAGGGCTAATTGCATAATGATGGGTAAGTCTTTAAATGGCTAAGAGTTGGTTGCTTCTGTTCACTTTGTATTGAATATGTGTCCATAGCATCAACGCCCAAATATGTAGAGTTGTTCCACGGGGCAAGTAGCAGCTTGAGGAGTCTGAGTCACCCTCTCCTGGTTTTAGTCATTGTGGATCTTAGTCATAGCGGCATCTGATAGGACCACTGGCTCAGTCCATTTGCTCCCTGGTGAGAACAGAGCAAACCAAAAAAGTAGAATACTGTATTTGGTCCAAAATTTGTATTTTAAAGAACCATTTATTTACAGCCCATATAACATTTTCTTGGCAATAGTCCACAGTTTTTCTTAAGTCACTGGGGGAAACAATGCCTTGCATGGTTTTTGGTTTTTGTTTCCCATTAAAAACATAACTGTGCAAAGATGTATGGATAAGAGTGTTTCTTCACTGGGGCATTGTTTGCTATAGCAGAAAATTTTTTAAAAAGAAGGAATTAAAAAAGTAACCAGAAATACTTCAAAAATCCACCACAAAAAATTGATTAAAAATAGTACATTAATACAAAAGAAAGAAGCAATCTACATATCCTGATAAAAAAAGGTGTCAAAGATATATTAGGTGAAAAGTGTACGTGTATGATCTCATCTGTGTAAAACAAAATAGAAAGATTTACACACACACACACACACACACACACAAACATGTATAATTAAGAAGTTAAAGGACAACAATAAAAAATGATAGTCTTATCCTCTAGGGGATGGTTATAGAGCTGAAAAAATGGAGAAGAATTTTTACTTTTTATCTTGTACCTTTTTCTACTATTGCCATTTTTTGCCATGAGCATGATCATAATGATAACTCGGTAATAAAGGGAGTGGCCAGTAGGCATTAACAGATAACCTCTTCTCTGTCAGGAGCTACAGGGATTACAAAAGTATGTGAGACATGGTGTCTCTTCTGACCAGGTAGTTACCATGGGCAATCATGTAAACTTTCTGAATCTCAGCAGAATGTACAGGAAACCTTATAGGCCTGAAGTTAGATAAAACCAGGTTTAACTCCCAGTTATGATACCAGCTAGGGAATCTTGGGCAAGCAGACTAACTGCCCAGTTTCCTCAACTATAAATGAAAAGACCCACCTATTTAACGGGTTTCTGATAATGCCTGGTTCTGATAGTACCCATCTCATAGCAGATGCTTGACAAATACTATTGATTCTGAAGACACTTTCAAAGGGATGAGAATCCAAGTTCAGATTTCCCATGGGTTCTGTGGAATACCAGGTATCTGAGAGTTCCAGCAAATGAGTATTCTGCAGTCACCTGAGTCTGAGAAATACCCTCTCGGAGAGTCACAATGGGCATCAGCTTGTGAGAGGTTCTGAGAAGTTACAGCAAAGTAATCTGTTAGCTCAGAACTTCCCAACATACTTGGTCCCCCCTGCCAAAGGCCTCCCCACACCCCATTATTTTTATAGCATAAACACCCACAGAATTTATTGGCTAAATTCAGATCTAATTAAACAATATTTAATTCTACCTCAATTGCTACTACTAATACACTATCACTTTACCCGAATATTTGGAGGGGTATATAGTGACAAGTTTTGCAAATGAGAATTCCATTTGTTCTTGATCCCTCTCATGCTGTATAATATTACTATAGAGAAAGAGTCAATGACAGCTAATGTCTATTATAGGCAGAGATGAAAAAATGAATAATCCATAACTATCACTAGGATGGTTTTATTTAATTAAAGAAGTAGCCTTTGTTAAAACTATTCATGCCTTTAAGTAAATGAGAATGAATGGGTTATTATTATCTTTGAATTATATACTCTCCTATTTCCTTATCCTCAGGCACCACCTTCATTTTTGATAAGATCATTGAATAACATGATCCTTAAAGACCTTGAAAACCTTATAGAGTGGTCAAAGAAAGGGCTTTGGAATTAGACATGCCTAAATTTGCTTAATCTTGTCATTCAACCACTTACTAGTTACGAATTAGAGCTAGTAACTTACTACTTATCAGTTTTTTTTTAGGTTACATAACACTGGACCTCAATTGTTTTCATCTATAAAATGAGCATGATAATACTTAATTTCATGTGCTGTGGTAGATTGTTTTCAAAAACAGTTTTTATTATTTCCCATCCTGTATTATCCATGTCCTTTTGCAAGGTAACCTTAAATTCCTCCCATCAAGAAGTGGAGTTTAGGGGCAGCTGGGTGGCTCAGTTGGTTAAGCGTCCAACTCTTGATTTTGGCTCAAGTCATGATCTCCAGGTTGTGAGATCAAGCCCCACGTCTGCGGAGTCTGTTTGACTCCCTCTGGCCTTCCCCTGACTCACACACACTCCCTCTATCTAAATAAAATAGGATAAGATAAGACAACGTAAGATAAGATAAAATAATTTCTAGGCTGGCCTTGGAATTTCCTTTGACCACAGATGAGGCAAAAGTGACATTATGCCAGTCCCATGCCTATGCCTCTCCAAGAGGCCACACATGCTCTTGCTTTTGCTCTTGGAACCCTGCCCCACCTCAAGTCACCTTGTGAACAATCCCTGCCTAGCCTGCTGGATGATAAGCAATCAGATAAAGGAGGGGAGGGGCAGTCGTCCTAGCTGGGTCACTCCAGCCTCCCGCGGGCCACACTTCCAGCATGCGATAAAGTCTCGCCTAGATCATCAGAGTCAACTACTGACCGGCAGCTGACCACAGACTCCTAAGTGAGCCCAGCCAAGACCAGAAAAACCATCCAGCTACCCATGAATTTGTGAGCAACATAAATGACACTGAGTTTGGGAGTGCTTGTTAGCTAGAAGTCAGCTGATACACATGACTATTTTAACAATTAAGAAAGTTAATATATTTATGTTTCTTATCATGACAACCGATTGGTATTTGTTTAATGTATATATACTAACAACTAATAGAAGAGTATGCTTCTTAATAAAAGTATCCTAGGGATATCATTCAAGAATGTTATAATTGCTCTAAGCTGAAGAACATCCGTAGTTACATTATCAATAGAAACCAAATTATGTAATTATATTTGCTGACTATGATAGTCAATCATATTCTAAATTGCTATGGTAACCTCCAAGTAGCCCAGAAAAACTAATACATAGATGGAAGATATCCATCTGATTCCTAGGTCAAATGTGAATAAGACATCTTCATATTGTTGGCTCACTTATTGCTAGTACCTGGCACAGCGACTAACATAGACTCAGTGCTCTATCAGTGCAGCCCAGTGGTTAGGAGCCAGGGCTCAGTCTGGATCCCAGTTCCTTCCTACAGTAACTTTGCCTTGCCTCTGTTTCCCCATCTGCAAATGAGGATAACAAGTATTTACTGCTTCTATTTGCAGGAAGGAAGAAGTGAAGTTATTTAGGTGAAGTACCTACATGGCACATAGTACACAATAAATGTTAGTTATATCTCTTTGTTGAGATTTTTGTTTTAAACATATTCCTGGATACAGAGCCTGTGTGGCAGTTCTGGGCATAAGTGAGTAGCCATCCTAGTGTTTGCTGGATCTCTCAGGCTCTCAGAAGCTCTCTATCCTGCAAACACAAAGGCAAACATCAAAGAGACAACTACAAAGAAAGCAAAGTTTCTAGAGATTCAGTGAAGAATTGAAATGTCATGTCTTAGCAATCGTGATGAAACAGAATTGAAATAAATAACATTTTATTAATTCAGGGGCTATAGCCGGCAGGTAGACACTCTGAGGTGCTCACCTGGTGTTTGGTCTTCAGAAGGTTCCCATGGAAAGGAACCCACTCTCGCATACACGGTCCTGAAGGGCAGAACCCTGAGGCTCCGCCTCCCCTGATTTCATTTTGGCCATTAACCTGTTAACGAGCCTACCCAGACCCGGGACCTCATAGACATTCTCACTGAATAATCTAGGCTGATGACTTGAGGCTGACACTGGACCCTGATTTCAATTGAAGGTGAACAGACCATTTATTTGCACTCAGATTACCCTTCCCTCTAGAACCTCAGGTTTTCCATTCCAGAACTGCTGTTTTATCAAAGCAAGTAGAATTGCTGCCCCTCCAATCTGTTAGCAGAAACTAAGTGGTGTATAAATCATCCCAATCTTCATGTAATTTGCCCCTGATTTCAGATTTAGATTCTTCATTCCGTGAAGCTCTCTAATGTACAGTTTCAAATTTCATCTTCTCAGTGACCACCTGGGGATCGTGGAAGATACAAATGTCCTCATTTATTTTACCCTGTGATACGTATTTTTTCAAAAAACAAACAAACAAAAAACTTAAGTCCTCCCTAAAGAAAAAGACAGAATGGAAAAACAAACCAGTATTTGTAGAACAATAAAGTCGTACAAAGAACTTGCCTGGATACTGTCGGTATGACAATAATTCTAACAGGAGGATCTTCAGACAGGCTGCCTCCGATTTATCTAATTATGCCAACAGATAAAAGAGGCAGCCCTTTACAGATCAATGGGTTGTATCTAGTCTAGAAATGTTCTTGCCTCTTCCTGTTCTCCACCTGAGCCCTTTATCTTTCCAGTTAAACATAAGCTTCTCTCAAATGTAAACAAACAAACAAAAACTCCACAAAACAAAACAAAACAAAAAAGGAAATCAGAACTGAGATCTATGGTTTTCTCTTTTCCATACTGTGTAGTTCATTGAAATTCCACAGGGAAATGTGTAGCCCTTAGTTGGCTTGATTTTTCTTTTGGGAATCACCCGGAAAAATTAACAGCTACCCAGGGACTGAGCTCTTGTCAACAACAAACCAAATAAAACTTTCCAAACTCATTTAATTGTCTGCAGGATGCAGTAAGGCTTCCCTTATCTCCTTGCTCAGACATCATATGCCAGTTCAAATAAAACTGAATTGGTATTTTCCATCCTAGCATTTACTCCATCTTGGTGAACCAACCAGCAAGGTTAAGATAAGTAAAAAGAAGTAAGAATCAGTCCAGGTGAAGCTAAGAAAGTCAAACAGAAAAGAGACAGCCATTCTCAGAAAAAGATAATATAAAATCCCATCCTGTCTCTTCTAAATGCTTGCACAATCAAAAAAAAAAAAAAAAAAAATAGGCCATCATAATATTGACATGCAGTCACAAATTTCCTTGCCTGCAGCATGGTTTCAGGAATTGTGACTAAACTGCAGTTGTATTAACCAATTCTTACACATGCTCGGCTCAAAAAATGTTTGGTCAGGAAAGAATGTATTATTTTTACCCAACCTGTTGCTTTTTGCTTTGCATGGAATCTCAGGATGTGATAACAGGAGGGGCGGTGAGGCTGGACTGGTCTCCCTGATTCCCTGATTTAGTAACACTTGGTCTAGGCATGAGCACACAGCCCCTTCACCCCCGCCCCTGGCATTCTTTTCCTTTTCTCTCTTTCCACTTCAGCAATTCCTCAAGTCACAGATGGAAGGGCTAGGTAGAGCAGAGCCAAACTCCCCTATGTGGTAGGCCTCTGGACCTTCTGAGTGTCTCAGCTATGGGCATCTCCAGAGCTTCCTTAGGGCCAACGACAGATGAGGTGTTCAGGACATGTTTGCTCAATGAAGGGCCGGATGGTTGAAAGCACACGTAAGCTTCTCAAGAACCTAAGCCCCTGATGCAGGGGGTTGGGTCGGGGGAGACTGGAGTCCTGGGGATGAGTCACCTTCCTCTTACCAGTGCAGACTTTCCCACTTATCTGCATGGCAGTCCATGTTGGAAATGGAGGGGGGAGAGAAAGAGCCACTAATTATGAGCTGCTTCTTATACAATCAGGTTCAGAATAAAAAAACAGAGCTTCTCAAACTGGGGACATGGAGAAGGCAGCATCCAATTCATAAAATCTGACATCTAACAAGACAAAGGAGGGTGAGTGACACCTGTGCTCCCCACAAGCCACCCAGAGATGACCATGGTCACAAGAGGCCATGGTCTGGGAGGGCTCGCCATTGTTGACCATGTAGGGATGGATCCTGGTGTCCCAGGTGCCCTGTCTTCGGGCCTGTGACACTGGCCTGGTCCATGATTTTCAGGAACACGTAGTCCAAACAGGAAGGTAAAATATTTATGGGGTGTGAGTGGCAGAAAGAGACTGACTACTCTGTACTAACTGGCTATTTCATTTGAAATGTGCAGCATTTCCCTCTTTGCCTCTACTTTGTCTCAGCTCTAGAAGGTAAGCCATCATCATCAACCCTGAGGGAGATGGAGCATCTGAGCATCTACAAGGCCTGCTTGTGGGCTGTTGCTGAGAACTCTCTGGAGTCCAGGAAAACAGGGTAGAGCTGCGGACACAGAGCACTGCACAGCTGCAGGAACAGCTGGTCCTCCTCCGATGCTGGGGAAACTGAGGCCTTGGTCACATGACATGCTGATTCTTCTGCTATCCACACTTCAGATTCTTGTCATTTGGGGGATCCAGCCAACCAAAATTATCCTGGCATGCCTTATTTAATTGTAGTTCATTTTGCCCTACTTCACAGATGCTGCCTTTTTTTTTTTTTTTTTTTTTTTACAAATTGCTGCCACCCTGAATCAAGAAAATCTACCAGTACCATTTTTCCCACGGCATTTGCTCACCTCGTGCCACTGTGTCACATTTTGGGAATTCTCAATATTTCAAACGTTTTCATTATCATTATACTTGTTATGGGGAACTGTGATCGGTGATTGCAACTCGCTGAAAGCTCCAATGATGGTTAGCATTTTTTTTAGCAATAAAGTCTTTTTTAATTAAGGTATGGACATTGTTTTGTAGACATAATGCTCCTGCACACTTAATAGACTACAATACAGTGTAGACATAACTTTTATATGCACTGGGACACCAAAAAATTTATTCGCCTCGCTTTGTTGCCCTGGTCTGGAATTGACCCTGCAATATCACAGAGGTTTGCCATTCTTGCCCTGCCATAGCCAGAACTAAGAGGGAGTCCTTGGAAAGTGTACTCCAGGGGGCACCTGAGTGGCTCAGTTGGTTAAGTGACTGCCTTCCACTCAGGACATGATCCTGGAATCCGGGATCGAGTCTGGGATCCAGTCCTGGGTCGAGTCCCGCATCGGGCTCCCTGCTCTGCGGGGAGTCTGTTTCTCCCTCTGACCCTTCCCCCTCTCATGTTCTCTCTCTCTCTCATTCTCTCTCTCTCAAATAAATAAAATCTTAAAAAAAAAATGTACTCCAGGAAATGATTGTGGGGGAGGGATGGGAACATGGGAACCGTCATTATTCTCTTCCGGTGCTGACAAATACACCCCCACTAAGCTGATCACCGCCCCCCCCCCCACTGCCACTTCCCCACAAAGAAGCAGGGAGTACTATTTCTTCTCCCTATTCTCTGCAGGCGAGTGCATTACTCCTTATCTGCTGACCAAAGAAGGACAGATGCCTGGGATTCTGGAAAGGGCTGTGGACAAATTTTTGAAGGGTCATCCCTTTTCTATTAACCTGTGGTCCTAAAACTTCCACGTTATGTCTTCCCAAGTGCACTCGTGGTACCTGAGCCTCTTTCTGAGATGACCGAGATGAAAGCTTCGATGGGGTGTCTTTGTAGTGTCAACAAAAACAAGGATCAGACAGAAATCTTTCCAGAGTCCACTTGTGGAGCGGCTCCTTGATCAGTGGCTCTGTTCAGTGGCCACATGAGATAAAGCCGTGGGAGGAGAAGGAACCAAAGCTAATTCTTGAGTCTTCAAGCTATGGATTATCTCAACCCCTGGATTCTCCCCCACTTCCATCTGCCTCCTAGGTCCTGGGTTATTTTCACTGCTCATTATCCCGAGCACCAGAGGGAAGGCAGAGGAAATGAAGGGAGATGAAATTCAAATGAATCGATTCTGCCACTTGTTAATAGCTTAACTCGCAAGTATACAAAGGGGAGGAGGCTGCAGCTCTTCTGTGGGTTTCAATTCTCTGTGCTATTCTGGTCCCTCGTGCTGCCAGGCAATATCGAGTGGGCTGTATGGAAATGATCTGTGGGATGAAAGAAGAAAGGAGGGGGGAACTGCCTCCAACGGTAGCTTCTTCGAATAAGAGGAAAAGGAATTATGTGCTCAGTGGCAGCATGCCACACAGAGTAGCCCAAATTTTATTAAACAAACTCATGTTTGGAAGCATCTTATCCCCTCAGAACTGGAGGAAAAGGGATGCTGAGACCATATTTAGAGCAATTATAATGCAGAGGATGCAATGATTGTCATAGCAGCAAAGAGAAAATGAGAAAGTATTCTTGAAAGATGATGCCAAGGACAGCGAAGGCAGAAACAAGCAAGGACCGTATCAAAACCTTAATGGACTGAAAGGGAAGAAAACCACAGTAAGACTTTTAAAAACCCACTGTCCCCAGCACGGAGAGGATGGCAGGAAGAGGAAGGAACTGTGTTGCAGAAGGCAATGCCCTTCTCTTTAAGCTTTGGGAATAGGAAGGAGCAGGACTATGGTCACCAATGTCCTATCCTGCTCTGTGGTGGGACTGGGAGGTGCCACCCAGATGCCCCTCTAATGAAGGGCTTGTCCCAGCTCCTGGGAGTGCTGGTGATAGAGAACTCCCCGTGGTCAGCCCCCTGGGGGCTTGTCTCTGTGGCAGAGTTTCGCTTTGCTCTTCAGGGACAGCCCACATCCAATGACCGAGCAATGTAGGAGGACAAAGGCCTGGCCTTCTCAGCTCTATCTGGGGCAGTTCCAAAGGGCCATTCTAGACTCAGAGCTGCCTGAGGGGCTGGCTGAGGTTGCTGTTGGGTGTGCATTATAGCTCAATTTCTCTCTCTCTCTAGTCCACCCCATCCCACTCACAAATGTGGATCTTCAGGGTATTTCTTAAGGAACCTCTCCCATACAGAATCCTACCTCCAGAGACTTCTGCCCTGGAAGCTCAACATGCAAGGGTCACTACTTTTTCCTCAGCCTGCCTGGCACTTAGAGCTGATCCGTTTCTCTGAGCTAAAGAGTTACTTTTATATATGAGGTTGGCGTATACAGGAAGAGAAGTTATGAAACACATCAAAGAAGAGACCCAGGTTGGAGAGGTAGGGGACGTCGGAGAGAACAAGACTATGAATGAGCCAAATGGGAGTAGAATAAAGAGACTGGCCTTCGAATTCAATGTTTAAAGAATCAGTTTTGAAATAACCACACAAAATACCGGGCACCAGGAAGTCACAATGACATCATTTAAGAAATGTGTATGGCTCCCATGTCAGGTCCAAGCCCTGGGAAGAGAACAGGGAAGGGGACAGCATGAGTTTACCTGAACAAGGCAAGAGGCAGAGTCTGCATGAATCCTATACCATAGCTGAGTCCATCAATGGGAAAGTAACCTTTTTTTTTTTTTTTTTTTTTTTTTTTGCTAAGCCTAAGAAAATAGTACCTCTTATTTGGGAGAATTATTGGCAATACAATCTCAGAGAATGCTTGCCACCAGATAAGATCATAACAGAGAGTCTGGACGAAATGACTGGCAGATCTGAACACACTTCCCCACTGAATGGCATTAGACACAGTCTTTGGACCCTCCATCTGAGAAGAATAAAGTAGGAAACAGCTCAGTGAGTGGAGATTCATGAAACCAAGGTCTTCCTGAATTGTCTTATAGGAATTTTTCGTCACTTGAACTGCCTGAGAAAATTAAGATACAGCCAAAAAATAGAATAATATAAAACAAGGTGGATACACACATACATACACATGCACACATATAAAGTCTACAAATCTTAATATTTAAAAAAAGTCAATTATAGAACAGGGTGTGTGGTAGTATAATTCCCTTTGAATCAGCAAAACCTTCTAGGGCATCAGGTACTACATCTGATAATTTCACAATTACTAGCTCACTTAACATGCATAACACTTTTTGAGGAATGTACTATTATTGTCCCCATTTGCCAGGTGAAGAAGTTGAAGAACAGCGAAGTTAATTAATTTGCCCAAGGTCACAGAGTGAGGAAAGGATAAAACCAGGATTTGAACCAAAATCTATGTTAACCACTACGTTGGGCTTTCTTTCATTTATCACGCCTGCATAAATAAAGAGCATATAGGGGTTAATTTAAAAAAATCTCTCTCTCTCACCAAACTGAAGCTGGACCTTGCCAAGAGGAATTATAGTGATAGCATCTATATGGGTTTATCATGTGTTTTGTGGAGATGTGGCTGCCATTTCACAGCTTCACAAAATTTTCAGGGCTCCTTCTTCTGGAAAGTGGTGGCACTGCACTTCTCCACCCTGTCTGAGGTTAGCCGTGGCCCTGTGATCGCTTTGACTAGTGAATTCTGAGCAGAATGTAGGTGAGTTTTCAGGCCTCCCTGCCTCCCACTTCCATATTCCGGCGTCAATGCAGACACCCTCCCTGACCTATGCTAGACACGTGGTGTGAGTGAGAAATAAACTTCTGTCCTTTTACCCCATTGAGATACAGGTTCATTACAGTTGCTTATCCTCCTTCCACAGATAAAGAAACTAAAGTTCAGAGAAGTCTCACGTCTTGTGCACAGTCACATACTAGTAAGATGGGAAGGACTTCGACAATCAGAGAGTCAGAGGCAGTATTATTTCAGAAAGGAAGACCAACTTTAGCAAAGTCAAGAAGGTAAAAATGTATATTTGAACAATTGCAAGTAGTCCATTTTTTTATTTTTGAACGGAGAGAGCTTCTGACTGGAGGAAAAGTAAAAATCAGAGTTCCAATTATCACGTGAATAATGAGTTCATTCTGAACATTAGACATGTTTACAGGAAGTCAGCAAGGGACCTGAAGCAAAGGACCAGAAACTAGCAGAGGAGAGACAGGAAAGTGTGAGCATAGATGCAGCTAATACTATCATCCAGGCCAGGACATCATCAAGATCTTCCTACAACCTGCCCAGTTCCTGACACTGCATGGTCCTTCCAATGCCACATAGACTGAGATTCTGACTTGATTTCCTGGGAACCACCTGGACCGACCAGTTCCATGCAATTGGCTTTCACCTTTGGTTCCTCTGCTGCCATCAGAAAATGCAAAGCCTTCACAGAGAGGGTTGGAACTTCCCTGACTTTGTTTTTAAGAAAAGCGGGGGGAGCTTCCAAGGGAATTGTTCATCCAGCCATGATCCTGACTGAATAATGAGCAAACCATCTAAATTGGCTGATTCACAAGCAGAAAGGGGAAAAGGCCACAGTGGACAATTCAGCCAGAAGGATCTTGAGGAAAATATTGAGAGGAACAAGCCCTGAGGACTAAGGGTCGGCCTCTGTCAGACGTCAGCATGCCTTACACTCAGGAAAGAGTCCCAAGAGCTGGCGCCACGGTTTGCCTGGCCAAGTGCTGTGAATTCAGAAGAGGTTTATTCACAAGAAATTCCGTTACAGGCGTCTCAGGAAAAGTGAGCGGCCCAGCTCTGCACAAAGAAGCAGAGGGATACAACATGGAAATGTGGAGAGGCTGCTCTCTTGAGCCAGAAGAACAGATAACTTTTGGGCTTGACAGACTAGCAGAAGTTGTCCTGCTTTCAGTAGGCAGTATCTCGGGGATGGAATCTGGGATTAGCTTCACTGCTGAGTCTCAGTCACTTGTGGGCCCACATTGTCACTGCCCTTCCATGTTGGGTGAGGCCTTTGAAAACTGCTGAGCTTTCATTCCTGATCTGCATTGTACAAGCCCTGGTGGGGCCCTGTCGTGAACCTCTCTGCTCCTGGGGGATCCAACTCCATGCATATCCTTGCCAAGCCCTTCTTCATTTCTCTAGACCTTGCTAGAGCTTCTGCTTAGTCCAAACCGATGGGGTCCCGGGAACTCTAATACTGCAACTGCTCGCATCTGGTTTGGAGATGCCAGCTGGGTCCTGTTGCAGCCTATGCCAAGCCAGTTTTTACCATGCCCCTAGAAGTGTGATCTGCCCTGCTGTCCCCTTCCCAGACGGGGTGCGGGAAGCCCCTTAGCTGCATTAGCTTCGCTTTCCTGGATCCCAACCTTTCCTCATCTCTTCCCATATCCGCAAGGCGCTCCTGAAATCCCCGCAGGCCTGGGAACTAAGCATGACTAGAATATAAAAGACCTCAGAATGGAGTTGCTCGGGTTTAACTGGCATAAAAGAATGCAGACAGAGTTGTTTTTGCGTGTCATTCTTAATACATGCTGCAGAATGCCTGTGCAGAGAAATATAGGGTGTAAATTAGGAAATCTCAGACGTTGCATTGTTTTGGGTAAACACAATGGAAACGTGAAATAGGAAATACAGAGCTAATTGATGTAGAAGAAGGAAAAACAGCCATCTTTTGATGCTAATATTCTGCGGGCGAATGTCACATGCACTGTGCAAGGGGAAAGGTAAACACCATCCCACTGGGGTAATAATGCCCCTGGTGTGAGAGCCCCGATGCGGAGACTGCACAGAGGTCCAGTGGTGCTTTGAAGTGAACAATGTCACCACCAAAAGGAGTGTTTGATTTTTCTCTAGGCTGGGGACTGTCTTTCCAGTGGCACTCGGCCAAGAAACATGTTTTTCCGTCTCAATGACAGGACTTCCTGGGGGTAAAGAAATAGCTCTGCCCACCAGGAACAAAAGCAAAAGAAATGTAGTAAAGGAGTAAACCAGATGACAAGAGAGCAACCAAAGAAGTTCTCTTCTTTAGGGGACAATGCGTGTGTGCTTGGCGGGTCTGGAGCCAAGGAGGAGAAAGAGAGAGTGAACTTGCGAGGCTGCAAGGGAAAGGTGACAATAAGGAAACACACGTTATGTGTCGAGGGGTCTCAATCCTAGGCAATGTGCAAGAAGGACAAGATAAGTGTGAAATAAATGGGCTGGACAAAGAGGAGATGCTGGTGACAGCCCCCTCAGCGAGTCCTGAGTGAGAAGGGCTTGGGGCTCACTGCATGAATTGGCTGTACTGTAAAATGGATCTGGTTAATGGCTAAATCTGGGAAACACACTGCACATAGCGATTTACTAAATGAATTATTTTGTTGATAAGCTTTGAATTCAAGAGCCTTTGCCCGTTTCAGAAATACTTTTACTCACACCAAGTTCATCAACCATCTGGTTGCTACTCTAGTGCCAGACGGTGATTGATGTTAATGAAAATATGCTGATAAGAATGATGATTGTAATTGTAGTCGCTGACATTTAGTTAGCCTTTACTTTGGACTATATGCTTTGTACACATCATATCATCCTATTTCACATGCAAAGCTACCCGGAAATGTGGGAGCCACTATGGTTCCGTTTTACAGATGAGGAAATCAAGGCTCCGAGAAGCGTGCTTGAGTCAGGTGCACAGTCTGGATTTTGACCCAGATCTGCCAATTCAAGAGTCTGAGCTCATAAACATTATGGGATCTCATCTCTTGCTGGGCAGAACTGATGGGGTTTATATCTATTCCTTCCTACTATACACTGTGAGGAAGAGTTTCATGCGCCACAAATATGTTCTCACACCTATATTTAATTCAGCTTTAGTTTTCAAGTAAGTTCCCCGTTACAACTACATATTCAATATTACCCTTTTATTAACCATAAAATCAACACCTATAGTTGTGTTCGTTAACACAGTTTAGTGGGATTCCAAAGGATTGATGTTAGATTACCTAAGGCTAAAAGAAATTCCATGAACACAAAAGAACAACAACAAAAGAAGGACAAGTAAATGCCAATGAGAACAGAAACTATATATTAATTATTTCACCTTCCAACCTTTCCCTACTGATTTCTTGCTCCCTCAAAGGCTTTTTTTTTTTTTTTTTTTTTAAAGCCTGACCTAGACCACAGTATTTAAATTGTCCCGTGTAGTATGTATGTGACAAAAATACACATTTGGGAGAAAAAACAGAAGAGTTTTTCTTTTCTCTGTCCAATGGTGCCTTTAGGTTTTAGCTTCCAAAAGAAAATCCTATGATTAATAACGAAATAGGAATGATAAAGCCCCCTTTCTGGATTAGGATACTTACCTGAAATATTTAGAAATCTGTGTTCTAAGATATACCAAGATAGGTCCCCTCTCTGGGCTGGACTATACTTTGATTCTTTTAACCACAATGAAACAAAAGATGTTGAGCCCAAGAGGGAGAAGCCAGCCATAGTTTCCTCTACCAATCCCAATGCCCAAACAATTTTTGCATATGACCCACAGGCTCTATGCATTCTGTTTGAAGGTGGGAGAAGGTCAATTGTTGGAGCAGTTCTGGGCTGCAGGGTGGGAACTACATGTTTGTGAGTTGGGGTGACATAGAAGCTTCAGGGAACTACAGAAGTGCCTCAGGTGTGACATTTCTGGGATAATCTTCCAGCAACTGGATAAGATAGAAAATCCTATTTCCTAGGCATTGGGAAATCTGTAGTCTCTGCCCATGGCATTAGACTTCATCCAGGGGAAATCCTATCAAAATCTTCTTTTGTTTCATTTGTGAAAGAAAGACATGGTCGATTCCTAAGTAGATTAACAAGGCCTATATTTCAAAAGTGCAACTTAGCAGGATTCCTAAACATAGAAACTTCATGAGAGTTTACCATATAATTTTTTTCCCTCCCTCAGAGAATATTTTTACTGGGAAAGTTCTTGAAACTTTGGGATAATCATCACAATTTATTGACACCTTTGGATTAACATAAGAAGGAAAATCTTTGATATGGCAAGAAGCAGGAGATTCAGCTTTTTATAGAAATTTGCCCAAGGATCTTCCACCAATTTCAGTTAATACTAAAGCTCTGTGCATTCATTTCTCAATAAAAAAAGAACAAGACAGGCTTAAATATCAAGCATATTTGACATTTCTTCTATAAAAACAAAGTTGTTTAAAAAGTTGTTTTATACAAAGTTGTATAAAAACAAAACTAGCTATCAACTGTTATTTTCAGCAAATTACTTTAAACTCTCTGTAACTCAGTTTCCTTATTTATAAAATGGGAACATTGAAAACTGCTGGGTTGGCTTATCTGCTTCCACAGTCTCATTCCACTATTCTCCATTGGACTCAGGTGGAATAATAAGGACAGGTGATCCAAGCCTGCAGGTGAAACGGAAGAGAATGTCATGCTGACCAAGTAACCTTTGATACTCTGGCAAAGGTAGTGCTCAGAACACCCTTCTCCTAAAATGGAAAAAAATAACTTGCAATGAGGGGCGCCTGGGTGGCTCAGTCGGTTAAGCTCTGCCTTCAGCTCAGGTCATAATCCCAGGGTCCTGGGATCGAGCCCCAAGTCGGGCTCCCTGCTCAGCAGGGAGCCTGCTTCTCCCTCTCCCTCTGTCGCTCCCCCTGCTTGTGCTCTCTCACTTGCTCTCTCTCAAATGAATAAAATCTTTAAAAAAAAATAACTTGCAATGAAATGGATCTTCAGGCAGCTATTCTCTTCTGCAGGCTGCCAAATATAATAACATGGTCATTACCTTTACTAATGTAATAATACATCCTTAAAGTTATTAAGTATGGACTTTCCTTCTGGATTGTGATGGGTAGGTGATAGACTGGTGTCTGGTTTCTAAATTCCAGTTTCTAAATCATTCATAAGGTATGACTTGTTTCTCTTCCATGTATCTGATTGGGGAAGGGTAGTGGTCAAGGAAGGGCCAGAGATTTCAAGTAAGAGGTCCTGGATGAGGATGCCAGGCACAACTTTGTGCCTCTTGAGTTGAGGGTGGAGAAGAGAATAAACCCGTAGAGGACAAGGATGCTGTAAGACCGTCCTGGAGGGAAAGAAGGTGACAAGGGAAACATACACTTTCTCGTTAGCACAGATGTCACTGCATCCTGGGACTCCAGACAAGTCTCCACAAAATGGACTGCTTGCCTTAGCAAATGGTAATGACATTCAGTCATTCAACAGCCATTTACTGGGGTCTGCTATGTCCCAGGCACCGATTAAAGAGCCATGGATGCAGAAATAAAGATAACAGAATGAGCCTCTGACCTCACGACAAGGACGACAGACTCCACGTGAGTGAGACGGACACCACCTCACCACCTCCCTATTCAACCATGAGTTCCTATGTCTCAGTCTTAGTGACAACAGGCGCCGTGGGGAGGAAGAAAGAGTTTGAGTCCAGGGTCGGCAGTGTGATTTTGGGCAGATGACTTAACCTTCCTAAAATTCCATGAATTTATTTTCAAATGAAAGCAAAACCATATGGACGCTAGTGTATCTTCTTTAGTCTCTACCTGTTAATTATAAATGAAATGCAGAGAGAAGCTACTTTCTTGTTCTGGCAAGAAAATCTTCAGGAGGACTGTCAATATAGGATGTTTAACACTATAGATATAGGATCCTTAACATTGTGTTACATTGTTATCTATCTAGCACACAGCCATCATTTCTTGGGGAGATTACCCACCATCTCATTTCACTGGCTACCCCAGGACTCTGAACTGTTCAAGAAGTTGTCTAGTCATGCTAGCACGATACCAAATGTGTAACCAGACTGTCACAGTGGGCACCATTTCCACGAGCAGTAGAAACAGAGTGAAAAGGATAAATAACTCTATAAATTGTTATCAAAATGCATTAAAGAACTAAAAAGCTCTTATGTTATTTTGACTCTTTGCCAAAGATGCAACACACGGAAATTGAAATTATGCAATTTGAAAGGGAGGAGGAGGAGGACTTAGGACAAGCAAAAGAGATTTTTTCCCCCTTGAAATGCAAAACAATACCTGGGAAAACACAGTTTATTTTTTTTTAAATACATAGAGTCAAGAAAATGTAAATCCCAGAATTCCGGCCAGTCTGCCTTTTTCTTATTTTATAGTTTCCTTGACCTTTAATAACTTTCTTAAAAATCAAAAAGAGCATGGAATGAGATCCTCAGGAGAACTCACTCAGAGGGAATTTACCTTAACTGCCCTGGGGTGAGAAGCAGATTCTCACCTTCCTCAGGTTCTCCCTTTTGCCTTTTACTGTGCAAGACTCCACCTCACTGGAAATCCAAAGGTGGGGAAAGGGGGTGGGTGGTGCCAGGAGGGCCGGGAAAGACCTGCATCCTGGTGTGGGGGAGGACAGCTTTGATGACCCTTGGCTTCCCCTGGCCTGTGGACCAGCAGCCCTGGCAGCACCTGCAAGATTCTTAGAAACACAGAATCTCGGACCCCACCCCAGACTTCCTGCATAAGGATCTACCCTTCACAAGGTCCAGGTGATTTTCTTGCCCTTGAAGGTGTGACTCGCCCTGCCTCGACCTCGCCTGAAGGCTGATGAAGGAGAGCACATGAGCACTGCATAGGGGCGGGTAGTGACCCATGGAAGAAATGAAGTGCAGGGACCCCCTTCTCTCCTGAATGCAGCTTTTTCACCACCTCCAGCCTTCCGTCACTCAATTTCATTTGCTCATGTGCTCATTCAACAAAGCAACAAAGCTCCTCTTTTCTTAGGAGCCTCCTAGGTGCCAGGCACTGTCCCTGCCCGCATTGAGGGTACAGCAGTGCACACAGCCAACCACGTCCCTGCCTTCATAAAGCTTCAGCGAGGGCGGAGGAGAGTAAGATGGACAGGAGGCAAACAAGTAAATAAACCATTTCATGCAGCAAGTGACGAGGGAGTAATAATAAAGCAGGATAAGAGAAGCATGTTGTGGTGGGATGGTGCTATTTTAGATAGGGGTTGGGAGAAGCCTCTCCAAGGAGGTAACTTTGGAGCAAAGAACTGACTGAAGTAAGGAAACCCATCTCTGAAGAGAGTGGGGGAACAGTGTTCCAGGCAGAAGGAACAGCATGTGCCAAGACCCTGAAATATCCTCAGCTTCTTTGAGGAAGAGTGAGAAGTCTAGCTTAGCTGAAGCAAAGTGAATAGGGGCACAGTGATAGAAATAGGTTTGGAGAGGTCAGCAGGGGCCAGACCCTGGAGGTCTTCAAAGACCACAATGGAGGAGGGGTTAGATTTTATTTTAAGCGTGATGAGAAGCCACTGGAGGATTGTGAGTAGAGAAGCAAGATTGTCTGGTTTATACATTGAAGAGATTAGTTGGCTGGTTGTGATCACACCAAGGCCACTGGCCATGACCTCTCCTGCAGAAACACCTACAACGCCACAGACTGTCCATCCCCAAGGGTTTTGTACCTCCTTGTTTAAGTATTTGATGACTGGGTCAAAAAGTGAATGAATAAGTGAGTGAAAGGTTCTGATTGCCCCAATTTGGGCTACCCTGAAGCAAATAATCCTATGCTATGCCATATTCATAAAGATCTTTCCTTGCCATATCTATTTTGATTTGCTGTAGGATAACAGACATATTGTCAGCAGAAAGCCCACCCAAATATTCCTGGAAGATCTGAGCTTTTTAGAGAATTCCAGATTTCCCTTTGTTTCTAATGGGAGATGGTGAAAAATACACATTTCTCTCAGAGGCAGAACTTACGAAAGAAATTCCTCCCAGGAAGGTCATCTCCCCTCCTTATCTCAAAGACTTTCATAGTAACCTTCAACAGAATGTGCATTGGGTATCAGGTGACCTTCAAAGTCATTTTTTTATCTCTGGTTCTGTGACCTTATGATTTTATGTTCTCTGATTTTCCAACCTTTCTTCCAGAATAAGCTTCAAGAATCAGCATCATGATTGGCATGTAGCTTTGAGGATTCCCTGGCTCTTAGGTGCAAAATCTGGTTCCTCAGACACCAACACTGACCAACCATCCTTACTTCTGCCAGACGTTCACAAGTTTCATCAAGAAGCCCTCTCTGGTGCCTTTGTATGTCCCTAAAACATTTTTCAAAAATCCTCATCTGGCCATTTATCACCTTGGTAGCTCAATTTTGGCTAACAATGAGAATGTGTTACATATGTACCTGTGTTTCTCTGGAATTATAGCACTACTGTCCTTACATGCTCTAAATAACCTCCACATTTTTATGGCATTGGCACAGGGATGCTTCCCGTGTTCCTCAACCAACTGGCCCACTACCCAATCTGCTTTGACTCACACAGACCATCCCTTCTTCACGTACAAACCCACTAGCTCCTCCAGAATGGGCCAGGATCACGGTGGAGGAGCCCGTCTCCTGGCAGTAGTGCTAGCTCCATGATAGGCCCATTACCAACCCCAACCACCCCCCACCATTGTGACCATTGCCCATCACTGGCCAAACCTCCCTCATATTTGCCTTCATGTGGAAGCTTATGGGAAGTGCAGTCTCTGCAGAACAGAGCACTGGGGGTTAAGTAGTCTCAAAATCAACCTATACACATTCCCACTTCCGCAGAGGAAAATATGGCTTCCTTGTGTGATGCCTTATTATTGCATAGTCCTACACAATTTTCAAAATGCTTCATGCACATTATTTTCTTTGATTGTTCAACATCCCTGTGAGTAAAGTAGACATAGTTTTGGGGCGCCTGGGTGGCTCAGTCGTTAAGCGTCTGCCTTCGGCTCAGGTCATGATCCCAGGGTCCTGGGATCGGGTCCCACATCGGGCTCCCTGCTCCGCAGGAAGCCTGCTTCTCCCTCTCCCACTCCCCCTGCTGTGTTCCTGCTCTCACTATGTCTCTTTCTGTCAAATAAATAAATAAAATCTTTAAAAAAAAAAAAAAAGTAGACATAGTTTTTATCTTCATTTTGCAGATGAGATTAATGACTCATCTTCACGACTAGTCAGTGATGGAGCTAGACTGAGAAGCCTGCTCTCTGACCCCTAGACTAGTGCCCTTTTCGTTCTACCATGACACCCCACCCAAGTTCTACTTTAGGCTGGGATTCTGAAGCCCAAACATCTCCATTTTATATGCCCATCCACTCAGTGCCTGCAAGGAAGCCAAGATTCCCACCTTCCAAAACCATGCTTCTAGACCAGTGCTCATGGATGTGCAAAATATAAACATGAAATAAACCAAGGATTGATATAGTGCTTCCACATTTTATCTTGCCAGCTACCACCATTATTTCATAAAAGAAGTGACATGTTCACCACCAAAATAGAAAGAAAACATTTTAGAATAAGAGTTATTCTTTCCTAAGAAACAACCATTAAATCATTTTATACCACTCCACTCTATTTTAAAAAATATAATTATATTTTCACATTTAAAATGCAGAAAAAATGAAAACAATTTTCCTTTAACTATATTTTATACGTAATGATTAATTGACACAGTTTGTCAATCCGAGTATGTCTCTCTAGATATATTCAACACTGCAAGGAAAACCAGTTATTTCAATTAGCTTCATTTCTATCAATACTATCAAACCCCCAGTTTCACATACTATTTGGTAGAAATGGAAATGACACTCACTAAGCCTTCTTCACACAGCTTGGAATATTCTGGGCAAACTGAAAGAAGCTGAGAATTAATTGTTTCTATGCCACTAGCCGCTTTTCTGACTCTCTCTCCCCCCAGAACTCCAGGAAGACAGTGGGTAGTTGGCAGGGTGTGCATCTGGCTGAAGGTAGCTAGCTCTGCAGGAAGGGGGCTGCGGCACCTAGAGCCACTGCTGAGACCCAGAGCTGACATAGGACTGACTCACAACTCTGTTGCAAATCATCTGACTGGGGTATCACAGGCACTTGCATTGCAGATCTGATTTTAAGAATCAGCGGTTGGGTATGTGCTATGGTGAGCGCTGTGAATTGTGTAAGACTGATGAGTCACAGACCTGTACCCCTGAAACAAACAACACATTATATGTTAATTAAAAAAAAATCACTGGTTGTATTTACATGCTATTCCTGAATGTCTCCATTTTATTTTAAGAAAATGACATACATTCCTACCTGTATGGTATCTATCTACATACACAGGTATCTTCCTATACGCAATAGAAATTAGGTGGGGGAAAACTCATAGGGAAGACATTTTATGAGAGTATAGAGAAAACATACGTCAAAGACTAGAAAACATCAAGAGAAGGATTTCTTGGGTTTTCTACTTGTGATACCCCAGGGTGTTTCCAATTACTTCAAGTCAAGGCATGGAGTGTCAACACAATAGCCCAATATAAAATGATGTTAAATCCATTTTAGATTATATTTAAGCACATCCTATTTGAGAGACAACCAGGAGGGATGATGAATAGGGTGTGAAACATGTTGACAGGTCAAACCTGGTGACTCTTCACTGAGAAAGAAAATGTGAGAGGAGTAGTTTGTAGGTTGGAGCAGATAAGGAAGGGGCAAGTTTGAACTCCTTTCTAGGAATGCTCAGTTTGATGTACCTGTGGGACTTTCAGGTTGTGAGATCTCATAGGTACTCATAATCCATTTAATCATCTAAAACTATTTGTTATATACAGGTGGCCCTTGAACAACACAGGGTTTAGGGGTACCAACCCCCCACCGTTGAAAATCTGTGTGTAGCTTTCAACTCCTCAAAAACTTTACGAATAGCCTAATGTTGACCAAAACCTTCACTGAGAATATAAACAGTTGATTAACACATATTTTGTATGTTCTATGTATTATACACTGAATTCTTATAATAAAGTTAGAGAAAAAAATGCTAAGAAAATCATAAGGAAGAAAAAGTACATTTACAGTACTGTACGGTATTTATCAAAAAAAATCCACATATAAGTGGACCTGTGCAGTTCAAATCCATGTTGTTCAAGGGTCAACTGTGCAATTAATGACTGGCAAACCCTGCCCTAGGTTCTAGGGACTAAAACAAGAACATGGGCTCTGCTTCCACAGAGAACCTACATTTTAACAGTAACAATTTCTGAAGTAACTGATAAAATGCTTTGACTATCTGAAAAAACTTGTTTTTAAATATATAATTCATTTGGAAATTTTAAAGAGCATCTTTTTTTTTTTTTTTTTAAGTTATCTCTACACCCAATGCAGGACTCAAACTCACAATCCCAAGATCAAGAGTCGTACACTCTACCAGCTAAGCCAGCCAGGTGCCCCATCTTCTTCTTTTTTTTTAAATAAGAAAACAGGAATAGAAGTCAAGTACTGTCACATTTGCATAATTGCAACATTTTACTTTTGTTATTTTGATCTGGATAAATTAGTCGAAAGCCTACATTTTATTTCAGTCCATTTAATTTCATCTTAATATTTTTCACATTCATGAATAAACGTGTTTGCTTTTGTCCTATGACAGTATGACAAAATATATTTACCAAATATTCATAGTTAACCTGTTGAATTGGATGGTGCAACCTCCCACAGGCTTCAAAAATACCCTCCATGAGTTAACTTTGGGAGATGGTGAAAGTCACAGCCATATTATTTATTTTTTTTAAGGATTTTATTTATTTACTTATTTAGAGAGAGATCAAGCAGGGGGAGAGGCAGAGGGAGAGGAAGAGAGAGAATCTCAAGCAGACTCTGTGCTGAGCATTGAGCCCAACACGGGGCTCAGTCCCGTGACCATGAGATCATGACCGGAGCTGAAATCAAGAGCCAGATGCTTAACCAACTGAGCCACCCAGGTGCCCCATAGCCATATTTCTAATAGTGCTCCATCATGAATCCACAAACTACCCCAACACAAACCTATCTTGTAAAATGCAGAGTATACTTGTTTCAGAAATTCAGGAGGTTTAAATGACTTCCATTAAATCACGGGATTAACTCAGTCCAAAATCTCATCAGCAGCAAACCTATTTATTTCTTTGTTACTTATTTATTGTTTGTTATTTATAATCTCCAGGAGGCCAGAAGATGAGATTGGGTCTCCTGCAGCCTACCAGCTCTCCAATGTGGTGCATGATCCACGGTTCATTTTCAGGAATGTGCTATAGCTGAATGTTTCTCTTTTATTTTAATGAAATGGCTTAACTTCCTACCTGTATGGTATCTATCTACCTATGCAGGTATCTTCTTCTATGTCATAGACACAGTAGAAGGCAAAACAGCCAGAGAGACCCAAGCCAGGAAGCAAGATTGAGGGCATAGCTTTTACCCCATCCTGTGCCGGGGGACTAGCTTCACTGGAATTCTCTTCTGTCTGGATTACATGCAATGGGTGTGGAACTGGCAAGCCCTCACTAGTAAGTGTCTCTATCCAACCCCTATCCCCACTGCACTGTCCCATTTTCTAAGACTCTCCCTCAAAATCTCCCTAAACAGCTGAGAAAACTTTAATAGAAGTACATTTTCATTGTACTGCAGCTCAACTCTGGTGCCATTTTTCTCTCCTTACCTACATATTTTGTAATAACCCCTTCAATATCATTGGGTTTTCATCTCACACAAAAGATATCTAAAGATGCAGCACTACAGTTGCTGCTTGAAATGAAAACCTTAGCATAAGAGAAATAAAAGACTGCATAAACTCAGTTTTAGATACTTCATGTTCTGATTTTTTAAGGATATGATTTCTATTTTAAAAAAGCAATCTATGAACACTTTAACTTTTCTTGATTTGACATTTGCACAAAAAATACTGCTCACCACTGCAACAGACCTTCTTTTGGGCTATTCAAGAGCGATCTCTAAGATTCATTTCATGTGGCAAAGTTTGCATTTGCTGAAGCTAGAACTGGAATTCCAAATGCTACAAAGCTGGGCAAGTGGAGTGAAACGTTAGAACAGTGAGTAAACCTAGCCTGCCACACAGTATTCTCATTTCATGTGCAGCCTTGCTGTTCCTCACAGTCATCTTGTAGAGGCACTGTGGTGAAAAATGATAAAGAATATTGTTAACTTTCCAAAGAGTGGCCCCTAAAAATAGTATGCTATGAAGTTTTTTCTGAATTAAGATGTTCAAAAAAGATTTGGATATATTCTATTCAAAATGGATTGATTTCAAAGATATGAAAAAGGAGAAAATATCAAATATGTTGAATGTAAAAATCTTAAGTAGCTACTAGTGCCGTGACTGTAATTTGAAGGCTAAGGTTTTAGCCTCTGATACATCAGATAATCTGATTTTGAGATAATGGATAATCAATTTGAGATTTTATGTCTAATAATAAAAATGTTAATACCAGGCTGACCAGGTTGGAGGCTGGGAGCAGAGACTCAGTATGAGCTGCCCATCCAGGAAACGCATGGTAAATCTAATGTTCTTTTTCAAAAGGCAGGTCGTCTTCCCAATGTAACCACCCAAGTGAAGGGTCTTCTTCTTCTTCTTTTTTAAGATTTTATTTATTTAGTTGAGAGAGCGAGAGAGAGAGAGAGCACGAGTGGAGTGAGAGGCAGAGGGAGAATTAGACTCTCCACTGAGCAGGGAGCCCGACCTAGGGCTCTAGGATCATGACCTGAGCCGAAGGCAGATGTTTAACCGACTGAGCCACCCAGGTCTTCTTTTTTTTTGATTCTTTACAGTTAACTGGACATTATGGGAAGACATTCCATATGCTTGTGTCACAACTTTTATTGAACAGCTAAGAACTCACCTTGCGACTGAACAATGAAAAGAAGAAATCAGGCTGACAACTGCATGGCGTGTTGCAACTGACTTATCACCACCTTTCTCCCTCAAAATTACTGACTGTGATTGCCGGGATATCATATAATTAAAAGCTGTGTTCCCTCTTCCTTGATATATCTTCAGCTTTGCCCTTTGAAAAATCAAGAATACTCTCTTCCAAATGCATTTTGTCTTCCAAAAAACTTACTCATTTTAAATTTAAGGATTCCATTTAAAAAGACTGACATTGCCATATCAATGTGTATGTATATATTGGATATTTTTATATTCAATATTTTTCCTGTAAATCCAAAAATATACATACACAGTTGTGTAACCAGAAAGCAAAGGTTTTTTTCGGGGGATGAACACCCCAGTTACTGGACAGCAATTTCTTTCAACTGGTTGAAGCTTAGAGCTGGGGGGAGGGGGTGTGCACAGAACACCATGTGTTTGAGAAGTCTATAAAATGAGTTTAACAATGAATCATTGTTACTGCAGTGGCTTTTCAATCTTCTAGCAACAAAACAGATCTTGTGTTTAAAATCTACGTTTATTATCTTGGCCTTTCTGGGAGAGTTTTCTGTTAGGGAAGGATGTCAAGCTCAAGTTTGCAAATACAGAAGAAAGAATTCTAGGACACAATCTGAAGACCTAGACAATGGTCCTGGTTAAAATAATCTGCTTCACATCTCTGAGCGTCAGTTTCCTTTGTCAGTAAAATGGAGCTAGTTTTGGTCCTTTAAATAGAGATATTCTTTCTGTAAGTTACATGAGAAAAGGACTCTGTTCACCTCTCTCAATGCAGAGTCACTATGATGCCCCTGGCATAGGATGTGATGAACACACCCTGAATGAAAGAACTAAAATATCAGAATTCTCCTTGCTAGTTCTTTGTATGTGCTGATAAAGACATTAATGGTTACTGAGGTTTATGATGTGCCCAGTACCACACTGAGCTCTTTCTGTGAATTATTGCTTTCCAGTTGCCTAATCTAATGAGGTAGTAGTTATGATTAACTCTATTTTATGCTTGGGGAAACTGAGACACAAAGTGGTCAAGTAACTTGCTCAAGGTGACACATAAGTAGGACTGGAAATTCATACCCAGGCTTATTGTCTCTTTGGATGCAATAAACAAATAAGAAACAAATGACTTTTGCCTTCAGCTTGTTAATAAAACCTTTGATTCCTGATATTTTTATAGCACGTGATATTTCATAGGATTCCCAGAAAACCTTGGAATAGCAGGACCTTTATTTGATAGATTAAAAGGCCCAAAGCTCAAAAAGAAGAAATAATTTGCCCAAGGATCTGAGTGGCATAGTGAACAAGAATTCAAGCCTCCGGAATAATAATACAATGAACATTCCCCTGTATCACCCACCATGACCTCTTATCAAGCAGTGGGGTGGGAGGGAAGGGACAGGACTCCACACTAAATCCCTTTGGTTATTTTGGGAAACACAGCACTAATGTGTCTCTCCATATTCTAGAAGACCGCTCCACATCTCTCACTTGTGAAAGGCAAAGTGATGAAATGATTTCTCTTCAGAACTGAGCATGTAGCTCCTCTCCTAAACCACCCTCACGTCTCCTGTGATGAAAGAAATAGATTAATTAACAACATCCACAGATAAAAATGAAAGGACAAAGGAGAGAAATGATTAGAATGAAGTGCTAAACTGATGGCAAACTCAATCAGGGACTGGAATATTAATTCAAACCACCTAAAAAGAGAAGGCTAAGTGGGATGGAGAGGGGTAAAAGCATTTTATTAAGCTCTGGGAAATGTGATTACATTTGGAATGCACTGGAATGGGTGAGGAGGACTTGATCTTTTGCCTGGGAGCCAGTGTGCACCCCCAAGTAACAGAACTGAACCCAAACAAACAAAACAAAACTAAAATAATTGGCTTGGAAAGGGCATCTGTTAACACATCCTGCTTATGGAAAATCCAAGAAATCATCTTTCACCAGCAACCGTAGGACTTTAAGATTCAACTTTGCCGAGAGAAAAGTAATGAAGTGTGAAATAGTTTTTTCCTCAGAATGGCAAATAAGAAACCTCCTTTATTTTCCAAATTATTGGTTTACTCTTTTCAAATAGGACAGATTTCACTAAGAGAGTCAATCTTAAGGAATGAGAATCAAGCAATTAGTGAAGTTTGGGGTTCATGACTCTTGGGGCCATCAGGGGTAAAAGAGAAAAAATCGTCTCCTTGTTTTACAAATGTTGGTACATTTCAACAGTATTTTTGCTTCAACAATCAAATCTTTAATCTTCTAGCTAAGCCAGTACAGGTTTGTTAATGCAACTAAGGAAGAAGGAGCTTCCAACAATGTGAGCAATTTGTTTCTTCTCAATGAAAGGAGCAAAGTAAGAAAAGTAAAGGCAAAGGAAGTGTTCTGGAAGCATGTGACTGGCATGGACTGAAGTATGACATGGTGGAAACAACAATAGCTCCACAAACCACTCATCCCTCAACATGAGCACAAGGACCGCTTTGGAACTTCAGTACATCTGTGGGCCTACTATAAGATAGTTGAATTTATTTAATATTCATTGACTGAAAAAATAACTAATGACAGTAAGCTACTCTAAATTCAGTAGTGCTTTTGAATGAATTTGCATTTATTAATCTCAATGAATAGCATCTTCGTATGTTTACCCAATGGTTGAACATGTGTGTGTGACATATTAATTTGTTCAATCTACAGTCAATGTTTGATAAGCATGCAGATTTGAGGACCCTTATGAGTAATTCGTGGCTCCCCAGGATTCTTCAGCTGCCAGATGGGAACTACTAAACACTTTCTCTTCTACTAAAGACTCCATGGACTAAAAATAGACTTTTAGAAGGCATTCTAAATCCTGCAAAAATTTGCAGTCTATCTGCATTGAAAAAGAGCCAGAGTATCATACACTAAAATGGTAACAGTATTCATTGTTGGCTACAATAGTTTAGGGAGGTTTATTTGCTTTTCTGTATTTTCCAAATTTTCAACGGTAATTATTTATCCCTTTTGTAGTAAAAACAAAAACAAAAAAACTTAACAAAAGGTCCCCATGCCATGACACCAGGAAGGCCCTAGCTGTCCTCTGCAAACTTAAAAGCCCAGATTCTTGGAAAATGTCCCTAATAGCTGCTCTACTTTCTCCTGGGGACCCAGTCCTGCAAAGCAACGCGGGAAACTATGAGAATGAAAATGTGCATTCTGGGGCGCCTGAGTGGCTCAGTTGTCAAGTGTCTGCCTTTGGCTAAGGTCATGATCCCAGGGTCCTGGGATGGAGCTCCGTCGGGCTCCCGGCTCAGTGGGAAGCTGGCTTCTCCCTCTCCCACTCCCCCTGCTTGTGCTCTCTCTCTCGCTGTGTCTCTCTCTGTCAAATAAACAAATAAAATCTTTAAAAAAAATGTGTATTCTACTACCATGACATACCCCACAAAAAATGAGTTTCTGGCAAGAAGAACTGCATCTCCAGCACAAAAATAATTCTGTCATGCTTCTGCTTACATCCTTCAATGGCTGCCCCATTGACCTGGAGGAAAATTTCAAAGTCCTCAGAGTTTTCTGATCCTGCCCCCTTAACCTCTCTAGCTTAATGCCTAACCACTCTGTTAAGTAACCAACTTTGGCTTGGTCATGGTCTTCCAGAGCCATCTTGCTTGCTACTTCTTGAAAGAGTTTAGTCATTTCCCAGGGCACATCCTCTGGAACGAAGGCTCTCCAATTCATTTATGGAGGGAAAAAGACAGCTCCACTATTCTATGCATTCCTAAAATAGATTAAGCAAATCCATTTTCTTTAGGATTTCACTGCAATCCAGATATGTCCCCATCATCTAGTTATTTGAAAAATACAGGTCCAAAATACTGTTTATGCAAAAATTAATGATAGGTCCAATGTTGAGTCTAAAAACTCAACCATTGATGGCGTACTGAAAATTGTTAGTAACTCAATGATCTGTGTCTACGTATGCAGGAGGGATTGTACAACATTGCCAAGTGTGGTGTTGGCCACTATTTATTTCCCAACTTCCAGTGTCACCTTCTTCTTTGAAGAGATATTCAATTTTTGCTAGGTACATGACCACCTACAATAAAAAATCATATAACCGACCTCCTTTGTAGTTAGGAGTATTCATGTGGTCAAGGAGCTATAAAGAGGAAACATTGTGTGGTACTTCCAGAAATCTTCTTATAAGGGAGAAGGCACACTCTTTTCTTGCTCTATCCTATTGCATGCAATGTGGATGTGATGAACAGAGTTTTACCAGCCCTTCTGGACCAGAAGAATGGGACCACACTCTAGGGATAACAGAACAGTGAGCCGAAGGAGGCCTATGTCCCTGAGTGAATAATTTCTATAGCTCTGATTCCAGTTTTGGATTGTCTACTCTGAGTTGTTTCTAGGTGAGAAAATAATAAATGTTTGCCTTCTTTAAGTCTCTATATTTACCGGCCATTTTTTTTTTTTTCCAAATCTCTGTCCTTACAGCCCAACTTAATCTTAAAGGATATATGAAGCTTTGTATGACAACCAGACATTTTAGCAGAATGCAGAATTAGGACTCTTAATAAACTTAATAATGCACTAGGTTCAGTTAGTTATTATCAAGTGTTAGTGATCCCTAAGAATTCACTTAGAAGGTTAGCATCCTCATCAAATCTCCCAGGAGCTGAAAGGCCATGGGATTGGGTATACTGGTCTAAACTAAGGTGTGTTTCTTTTTCTCAAAAGGGGGCCTTTAGTAACAGTGAAAAAATCACAGAGGGAGCATTCCTAGAATTCAAGGAGCCCAAGTATTGCTACAAAACAGTTCATTCTTAGTTTTTAATGTTGTTGCTGGCAAAAGTTATTACTGATACCTTTCTTTTCAGCCCAAATCTCTATCTTTAATGAAAATGTTACAGTTGATAAACTTCTATTAAAAAATAGCAATTTCAATTTTACAAAATACCTCACCAGTACTCTTCAAAACTGTCAGGATCATGAAAAACAAGGAAGGATTGAGAAACTGTCATGGACCAGAGGAGTTGATAAGTGTAGTGTGGATCTTGGATTGGATCCTGGAAAAGAAAAGTACTGTGGTGACATCCAATACAAGTCCAGAGTTTGGTTGATAGTGATGTGCCAATATTGGAATTTTCATTGTCACAAATAAAGCAGAGTAACAGAAGATGTGAACAATAGGGGAAAGTGAGTGAGGGTATGTATACAGGAACTCTCTGTTCTATCTTTACTTTTTTTGTTCATCTAAAATCATTCTAAATTTTAAAATTTTCACTCAAAAAACGGCAAATACCTATTGCTCAATAGTCTGGTGGATTGGTTGTGATAATTGGTATAAAACCATGGAGTTGTAGAAGGAATACAATAAGTAGTAATATCCTTCCTTCCAGGGAAACCCTTAAAATCCCATCAACCTTTTCATTACAGACAAATTCTTTGATAAGCACTTCTCCTGTCTTGGCATACCTGAAAAAATTATTCTCTTATCATAAACTTAAAAAAATTTGAAGATGGCTATGTTTTTCTGTCATTTTCTTTACCAGCAATTACCTATTTGTCATAGGTTTTTCCTCTTATACTTCTTTCTTCCCTGAAGTCTTTTTTCTTTGTAGTCTTTGTAAGTTTTACACATATGACTAAATTTAGGATCCAAATCATACTAAGCGCTCTCAAAAAGGCATCTGACAGTAAGCTTTGTAAGGGCAAAGTTCCTCCTTCTCCATGGTTCTCTCCCTCCCCTTCCTCCCCAGGTTTTAAACAGAGTAGGTTCTCAGTATGTTTCTGTTAAATTGATTTAAATTAATAAACAAATAGTACAGTGAAAGGACCATTTCATGATTCCTGAGTGATTCCAGGATAAAAAACAGTGAAGGAAATCTTTTAGTAAAATAAAATCATACCTAAGCTTTGACCAAAATTCCCACAATTGCCAAAATTCCACTTATTTCTAAAGAGCATCTGGCAAGCCAACAACTAATTTCTATTTTTTTTTTTAATTCTAGGTCATTTCTTGCTGATTTAGCCTATTTTAGTGTCTGGTTATTCATTTCTTACACTACATCTTTTTCTTACACTGTATTTTTAGTTTGTTGCCTCAACTCTTTTCTATATTACTACACTCTACTCTTTTCTGATTAGATAACATTTTGAAGTTTGTTTTGGTAAATTATAATAAAAGAGAACACACAAAGAAGTCAGCTGGGAAGAAAGACATGTCAACAAGACAATGTCCAATGGTGATTCCAGAAAGTACTTTTAGCAGATTTTAATGAGGAGGACAAGAGAACCAAAGATGATATGAAGAAATAGTTTAGTAAGTGTGATCTTCAATTACAGCAAAGTGAAATTTGATTTAGAAGTTAAATACTCACATAACCAGTCCTTCAAATTGGGATCTGGCCTTGGAGTAGAAATGGGGCCAGCAGCACTCTGCTCTGGACAGCTCAAGTCGTCTTGGGCGTTAGTCAGGACCCAATCCCTGGAAGCAGATGCTGTTGATGTTTTATCCTTATTCCCTTGGATCCCTTGATGATTCTGGTGTGTTTTCATTCCTGGCAGCCTGTACTCATGACTTTATTGTAGGATGACCCTCAGGCCTCAGGCCACTGTAACTCACTTTGCATAAATCAGTCCTTCTCAAAGTATGATCTGCAAATCAGGAGCATCAGCATCACTTGGTAACTTGCTGGAACTGCAAGTTCTTAAGCCCAACCACAGATCCACTGAATCAGCAACTCTGGGGGGAGGGCTCAACAATCTGTATTTTAATAAGCCTTCTAGGTGATTCTGACACGTGTAGTTTTGAGCTCCACTGACCTAACTATATACATTGAAAGCCAAGTGACTGGGAGTTTATATTTTGGGGGAGAGGCGATCTTTGGCCAATGTTGATAGATGTGAGTATATCCAACAACCCCACCCTGGTGGGGACAAATCGAAAGTGGGACCCAAACTGTCTCTAGAACTCCCCTGCAGAACTGAGACTCTCTTGATAGCACTCCCATCCTTGGCCTCCTTCCCTTCACTTCCCTGCCTCACTGCCCTACTCCTTTACTAGTTTTTTCTAGGACCAGTTCCTAATAAATCATTTTCACATGAGCCTTCAGCTCAGAGTCTGATTCTAGGGAACTATACAAAAATATGTCTTATAGTGAAAACAAAAACAACAACAAAAAACCCTCCACTTCATTGGTTATATCTGGTGGCCCGGCATGACATTGTCAATTACTACTAGACTCTAGACGCTGTCCTAGAGGCTGGGGATAACAAGATGAGTAGGGCCCTTTCTGCCTTCAGAGAACTTAAGCCTAGTGGCAGTAGTAGTGAGGAACAGACACATGAATGGATACCGTCAATAGATCAATACTGAAATTCAACAGTGCTAGGAAAACATTTTCCCCAAAATTCCTGAAAGAGGCAATAGGTCAAGCTCACTGCTGAAGTGTGGATGAGGACTCATGAGTCAGGATATGGAAAGTGAACAAAATATTCCAGCCCAAACCAAAACATGAAAATGAGCAACAGAGAAAAAAGCACATAATTTGGTGTTCGTGTGGTATCAAGTTCAAATTGGAAAGGTGCAGGTGATGAAGCTGAAAAAAACGGGAAAGTACAGAAAGATTTCCATGCCCTGCAAAGTAGCATGGCCTTTTTCTGTAAATGGTGGGTATCTGCTGATAGCTTTTAAGCATGAGAGTAATTTGTTCAGAAGTGCATAGAAAGATCCTTCTGGCTGAATTAAGAGGGGCTATTCCATCATCAGGAGACCAAGTCAAAGACTGCAGAGATAGTCCAAGCAAGACATACCAGGGGCCTGAGCTAGAGGAGAATATGTAACCCAAGAAATATTTAGGGAGTGAAATTGGCAAGGTTTTGACTGCATAAATGTTGTACTGCATGACGGGGAGGAACTAGGCAAGGACAAATCCAGGTTTCTGGCTTAAGTGACTTAACTTAATTATGGCAATTAACTTCAAGCCATAATCATTTCCATTTTGTCAGTTCAGAGTGAGGACTAAAACAGTCATGCTCAGAACTGCTCCCCTACCTTGGGAAAGCAAGATACAACTAATATTTTAAATCAACACAATTGACAGAAGACTTCATCAGTGTCGACAGACACAAGGCAACTCTGATTAGCACAGATACAGAATTGCCTAATCAACAAAAACACCAGGCACAATTAATACACAGCCCTTTCAGTTAAATGCAATTTAGGCATGATTACTTAAATGGGAAGTTTATGAAATTACCCAGGATTTCTTAAGTAATTAATAAAATTCTAAGTCTGGAGAGAATTAGACGTAGAGAAAAAGTTTCCTAGAGAACCAACAGTAAAATGAAGATGTATGTGTGTGTGTTTGGCTGTGGGCAGCAAAAACATAATCAATGTGAGCTGTCATCAAGGCAACCTGCAAAATGAATTCCACAAATTACTACTTGGACAGAAGCAAACATAACACCTAACTCTGGTACATAAATATTACCATTACATGGGCCCCTTTTCTCAAAGCCAGAACTTGCTGCCTGCAAAAGGGGAGAAGCTTGTAGAATAGACTTGGAAGAGATTTTTACTGATGCCATTGTACCTGGGAGGGCCTACAGAGTAACCCAGGACTCTTGCACATGATGCATTGGGAGCAAAAGTGACGGAACAGCAAAGCCAGCACAAGAACGCATCTCCCCTTCTGCCCAAGTGTCGGGGCTCTTAGAAAGGCCCCCTTGGTAATACAGATGCATAGATTCACACCTGTCCTTCCTTTCTGCTCCCTTTGACTTCAACTCCGTGGTATGCAAAACGAGAGAAATAGCAATAGGAAAGACCAGTTTCAGGCTTTCGTAGAAATACAGAGATGTCAGTCGGCTTCTTCATCCCACCATCAACCTGGAAAAAGGCTTTCTTTAAGAAGCAGTCTGGGTCGGTGAGAGTGAGAGGCAGTGGTGGGAATCAAGTGCTATCCCTACCACCAAAGTAGCTGCATTCTTTCCAGGAAATTCGTAAAGACTCCAATCCCAATTTGAATAAAGCAAAGGTATCTGTCTGTCTGTCTGTCTGTCTTAAAACATAAGCAGAAACAATGCCATAGCTACAGCAGAGCTGAGAAGCTACATGGCACAGAGATTTCAGAGGAGGGGCTGGGGCTGCCAGGGTAGAGTGGGAGTCAGAGAAAGTTAAGGAATGAGAGGGGGCCCTTTCAGGGGACAGAGCGGTAGAACCTATTTATTACTCAGTACTAATGCATTCAATATTTCAGTGACTGGTGTGCTGGTATCACATGGATCAGATGAGTATCAGTCTTAGCAAACAAGAACAGTTTTCTTGTATTAAACTCTCTAAATCCCAAAATGTAGAGCACAGGTAGGGCATGACAGAGAATTTAAGGACAGTAATTAATTAAATTGACAAGGGGAAAAAAAAGATAAGGCAGCTTAGCTTTAATTAGAAGAAATTACTTAAATTATCTAACTCAAGAGAAGGAAAAAGAAGGGGTTTGGCTAGAAGTTCTGAAATTCATATTCCTGTAAAAATGAAGCTACTGTAACTGGTTTCCTGGGACAGGTAACGGAATGCTGGGGTGACAGGTTAAGGATAGCAGCATTTCTCAGAAGAGTGTCAGGATCCTCAGATAATTACTAAAAGTTTCTGAGGGGTCACAGAGATCGCAACCTGTAACCCTGAGAACACAGTTGTCTGAGCAAGAGGAGTAACCTCTCTCCATTCCAGACCTTTCTGCACTTTCCTGACCATCTAGCCTTAGAAGAAACAGAAACGTCAGAGACTGACTTTGGACTTTGATCTTGAGCTGGAGGAATCTAAGAACATCAGGAAATACAGCGTGGGACGTTGATAGCAGCGGCATGAACCAAGTCCCAACTGTAACGACTTGACAGATGCGGCATATGCAGGATGCACATGACCATTGTCACAAATGCTGCAGTGTCAGTGCGACAGCGAACAACTGGGAAAGCGTAAGGTGGCTGGACAATCGACAGCACATCCATTCAGTGTGATGATACGTAGCCATTAAAATCTTTGTAAAGACACTGTAATAATGTTTTTTTAATAAACATAATGGAAAGGGAGGATATAAAATTACCTATAGAGTATGACAGTAACTAACAACAACAAAACACCTAAAGTCATAAAAACCACCCAAATATTAATAATATTTGGGTGTGGGGATTGAGGTTTTAAGTGGCATTTTTTCATCCTCCTATTTGTTAGTATTTTCCCAATTGACTTTAAATAAGCATGTATTAACCCCATGAATTAAAAACAATAATGTGCTTTGGATGAATTGTACGTACCTACACAGATTCTATAGGTAGTCTTCTGAGAGGAATTACGCTTTGGCTCCAAATTGAAGTTCTAACACTTCGTATTCTCTTCTCAGGAGACCTTGCCCTAAACTAAGGCCAATGTTAGTGTGTGTGGTGCATGTGTGTGTGTTGTGTAGTGAGGGGACTTCTCTTAAAGATGCACACATTTCTGGGGCGGCATTTCTATGGACTGGTTTGAAAGGCACTCATAATTCATTCAAGGTGTTTTTGAAATTGCTCAAATGTCTAAGACAAATTATGGCAGCTATTAGGGTCCCACGTGGATTAATAACAAGCCAAAGATAAAACTGCCTCAAAATTAACTTCTACCTTGACAAGTTTTATTATTTTTTAAAGAAATATATGGTATTCTGGGGCACCTGGGTGGCTCAGTCGTTAAGCGTCTTCCTTCGGCTCAGGTCATGGTCCCAGGGTCCTGGGATCGAGCCCCGCATCGGGCTCCCTGCTCAGCGGGAAGCCTGCTTCTCCCTCTCTCACTCCCCCTGCTTGTGTTCCTGCTCTTGCTGTGTCTCTCTTTGTCAAATAAATAAAATCTTAAAAAATACATATATATGGGGCGCCTGGGTGGCTCAGTCATTAAGCGTCTGCCTTTGGCTCAGGTCGTGATCCCAGGGTCCTGGGATCGAGCCCCGCATCGGGCTCCCTGCTCGGCGGGAAGCCTGCTTCTCCCTCTCCCACTCCCCCTGCTTGTGGTCCCTCTCTCGCTGTGTCTCTCTCTGTCAAATAAATAAATAAAATCTTAAAAAAATAAAAATAAAAAAATATATATGGTATTCCACACAACACATTGGCATAGTTGTCACCATAACCACTGAGGTGAAAACTATTATCACTGCACGTAAGGATGAGGCAGAAGCTTAGGCAAGATAAGATAAATTCACTCAGGGCCATGCAGCTAAGAAATGAAAAAAAGCAGGATCTGAACTGAGTGCTCTCTGACAACTGTATCTTTGACCATATCTTATATTGTCTGCATAAGTCAGTAGTCCTCACAGACCATCTTTCTCTGTCAATGTTTGCTCTAGAACAATACCAGAGAAGTCAAGCCATGTTTGGGAATGCAGAGACACATGTTATCTACTGAAGTTTCTTATACTGGTCACTTCAGAAATCTAAATGAACCCTATCGTAGAAGCTACAGTTAAAGAAAATGATGATGTCATTGTCTGATGGCTCTCCTTTGATTAAATCAGCTTTAAAATACTACCTCCTTGCACACGTAAAATTCACTCCATCCTTGTTTTGTCTCGAATTTGCTAATTTATTTAAGAGAGCTAATTGTATCTAACTCTAACATTTACTCTGAAAGACTTATCATGACCTGCTGCCGAAAAGGAAACACATTCTGATCTGGCAAAACTAAATGAAATAGAATAACGTTCTGGTTTAAAATTCACTTGCTTGACTTCTGTGGCTTTCTGACCTAAAAGAAAAAAAAAAAAAGAAAAGAAAATTAATCTCTAACTATAATTTTTATAATTTAATAATTAGGAGGCACTTCCGTCACACTCATCCAGGAACCAGAGACATGGAAATCCTGGCCCCAGCAACACAAGCAAAGCCCCTGTGATCTCGATTCTCAAGTCCCCTGAATTCTTGGGTGGAGGAGGGATATAGTAATACAATTATGAGGGGGGCCCTACAATATCTCTTACTAAAATTCAGAGGGAGAAAAATGTGTGCAGCTGGAGCATTAAAACTCTAAGCGATGGCTTTTGCAGAATGAGAAAATATGCTGGCACGAGACAAGGCAACAAGAAAAATCATGGACTAAATCTGAGTGCAAAATTCTATGGTGAAATGAATTTCATCACAAAACACCTTTCCAAATGAAGAGCTAAATTCTAGAGGCCTTGGAGAATCATTGCAATCCAGATGGGCTGACACTTCAGAGAAGAACCTACAGGGAAAAATATTTCACAAAATAGAAATGAATGAAATCAGCTCATGGGTTTCTATTGGTTTTGAGCCTCTGCAAAATATTCTGTTTTCAGAAAACCTAAAGAAAGCAAGTCCAAAAAGACTTCTTTTTTGTTGTTTTCTGTTTAAGTGTCCAGACAAAACTAGTTCTTCCTGAGGAAGCAACAAAAATATAAAAATAGAGACTCAGGAAACATAAGTTGGGTCTTCACACAATAGTATTTAAAATATACCAATGGTAATTCGAATGTGTCCATCTAATCTTTGAACTGCCTGTATAGTCCTATATGATCTGTACGATTTTGATGCATTATCTTATCTCAACTTCCCAACAATCCTGGAAGGTTGCAGAACCTCATTAGGCCCATTTCACAGGTGATGGAACTGACACAGAGAGACCAAAGGACTTATCAAAGGACAAGTGCAAACGGCAGAATCTGAACTCGAACCCCCATGTCCTTGCCGTATATGAGCCCAGGACAAGCATGATGAGAGAGAGAGTTTGGCAGCCAGCCTGCTCAGATTCAAAATCTGAGCTCTGCTGAATTGGAGATGGTATTTAATCTCTCCGTGACTCAGTTTCTTTACCTATAAAGTGGAGACAGGGACAGGGCTGTCGTGAGGATAAAATGAGTTAATATATGCAAAGTGCCTGGCGCCCAGTAAGCACCATACTGGTGGCTACTATCATTAACTATGTACAGATATTTGGTTCCGCCTCCCCTTTTAAACATAAAAACGTTTTTATGAAATTATGTCTCTAGTATTTATATCTGGATATCTCCAAACTCCCAACGTACTATGCAACATCATTAGCAAGTTAGCATCTGATCGCAAGCCAGCTCCTCAATTCTCTATGATCCTGATATCCCCCTGCTCCTGTTCACCATCCCTTCTGTTGGGTAATTGGTTGTAGTCATGCTCATAGTACTGCTCAGATGGAATGGGATCCGTTATCTTCCTGTTCACTGCTAGCATAGACGCAGTCTTAGAACTGGAGCTGCCTGAATTACGCAAACTCATTCGGACCCAGAAGAGGCACTTTGTAAAATACTGTAGATTAAAAGAAAACATAAAAGATCCCACTTTTCTCCTGATTGCAATTTTTTATCTACTGTCACAAGTGTAACCTGGTTATTACTCCTTATTGCAGAGACCACATCATCTGAAAATATTTCATATAAAGAATGAGGCCTTGCAGCACCTACCAGTTTGGCCATCTTAATCACCCTGAATTTCAATTCCCAGAAATTGAGTGCTGGAAACAAAAAATTCCTTGGAGAGCTCATTGTCACTAGCTATTTCTAATGAATGGCCATTATTCTCTTTAAATTTTAATACATTCAGAGGAAATAGCCATACTGTATGAACTAATGAAATGTGCTACATGAACAAAATACTTTGAAAAAGCTGATGCTTAGAGTTTGCTTTTGGAATTATCATCACTTCATTTGACAGAGGTTTAAGATACAGATAATAATAGTTGTGCATGCATTAAGTATTAATGAGGTGCTATGTGATGCTCCTAGCTTACAGCCAGTCAGTGAAAAGGCTCAATAAATGTTTATTCCTTCCCCTTCACTGCCCTGCCCCCCCCCCCCCAAAAAAAAGGCCTGGTAAGAACGGTCTCGGCCTCATCAACTCCTCCATCCCCCTCAAAGTGTGGTAACTTGTTAGAAATGCCAAAGACCCCACTGCACTTCCACTGCCTCAGACTCTGCATTTTAAAATGATCCCAGGCAATTCCCAGGCACTTGAAAGTTTGAGAAGCCCAGGGTGCCCTCTCTGCAGGACCTTTATTTGCAATTTTCTCTTTTACTGGAGGGGCCATTCAAGGAATGGACACTCTGCAGGTAAAGTCAAGATTAGGCTGAATTTGATAGTCAGTACTAGGATCCATGTCAGCAACCGTTCTAGAACTAAAGACAGTCAGTTTCTCTCTGATTTGCATTACTGTCTCGTTATTTACTTATTAAAGCTTGAAAACGCAGATGCGGCCTCACCTGCCACAACTCAGAACCATAAGAGAGTGAGTCATCCCACTTCCATGGTTAGAAGAGCCACGCTGCTCGGCGATTCATAGCTGGGTGAACCCGGGCTGAATGAAAGGCCCAGGCCAATCAGCCCTTGTGAAACTCGGCTCAGAAAGCAGCCTCTAACGTCATGAACCCCTTGGCCGGAATTAAGAAGTTTCAAGAGATTCCAACATGAAAAGAAAAAAAGAAAAAAAAAGAGGAAAAGGAAAATAACTTAATGAATCACTCTAATTGTGGCAATACTCAATGCAGAAAAGAAAGTCTGAGTCTGTTTAATTGATACCGTCAATTCAGAAAAATGATTTAGCAGCTAAGAAAGTTGGAACGTCATCATTCAGGATAAATTACTCTCAAAGAGAGAAATGGGAATTGTAAGAGCCCATGTTATATCCCAGGGGAGTCAGTCACTATTATTGTACCAGCCCACTGGTCACTCTGTTTTTGGCCAGAAAATGTATTTTAAAATTGAGTGTAATTCAATAGGCAACAATTGGGCGGCAACTATATACCTGAATGGTGGGGATTTCAAACATGGGGGTGATTCACACTGTTTCCTCAGGAGCTTACAGTTACTCATGGTGTGTGTTGATGGCAAGCATCTATTTCAATCTTTTGAAAAAAAAAATTTTATGCATAAATGCCCTACTTCAGTCAGCGGGGAAAGGGCAAAGCATCGAATATGGGGTTCAGAAAGCACTCGTCAGGTAATAGGCCCTTAAGCAGAAGTCCCCGATGATATCAAAAACAAAATATTAAATGCTTTAATTATCTCCTTGATATTTAAGGGTTTTCAACCACTTTCACATAGGCTACTGATGTGTATATGTTCTGGAACCCTACAAAGAAGGTAAGGAGGTGCTTTTCCTCCTAACTGAACAGAAAAGGCTCTGCAGCTCAGAGAGCTCAAATGAGTGAGTCATGCTTACGTAGCTAGAACTGGCAGAAAAAAGGAATGTGAACTTGGGATTCCATAGCTCAATCCAGGTCTTTATCTACTATCCCATGCTAAGTGCTAAGTTGCATACAAAGCATATCCACATTACCTTATTTCACTCTAATTTTGATCTTAAATTACCCCGTGGAGTGGAAAGCACCAGGGGTGATTGATCCTGATTTTCAGATGAGAAACTAACTTGTCAAGTGGCTCTTAGTAATGGGTCATCAGGACTGAAAAACCAATCTTTGGGTTCCTAGCCTGGGGAGCTTTCCTCTGCTCCCTTGATCTGAGTATTCTCAGCAATTCATTTCCTCCTCTTCTTGGAAACCTGGCTTGACTATATTCCACAGCCTTCCCCATAATTAGAGGTAGCCATTTGACTGAATTCTGGCCAGTAGAATGGGTGTGCAAGTAATGCACGCCCCTCGTAAGGCTTGGCCTATGAAAGTATCCCACGCTCACTCCTGCAAACCTCTTTGCTCCTGGCTGGCTGGAAAGGTGAACAATGGCAAACGTGGAGGCCATGTGTTGGTGGTAACAGAGCCGTAGTCAGCTGGGGTCCCTGAATGACCTCATGGAGCAAAGTCCCCTTTCCCTCCCACCTTACCATCAGCTTCAAACTGCCCTGGACAACCATGTGATTAAGAAATAAAACTTTTGTTCTGTTGAGTCATGACATGTTTGGGTCAATTTGTTCAAACGGTTAGGTTATCTTGGCTATGAAACGCAACCAGCCTCCCCGGATGCCAGCTCACTTGGGGCAGCAGCAGCAACAACGTGAGTCTTGCTCTGTTTCACAGAGACGATCAAATCCTTCCCTGCCGTGATTGTTCAGAGCGCTCATAAATCATTGAGCCAAAATAACGTGGTGGAGACGAGCACCTAGGCACAGCCATTTGGAGGCAGTGTAGAGAAGTAGAGGAGATTAACTCTGAGCAATCCTCAGTCTGCGGCTCGCTCTGCATTCATTAGCTATGCAAACTCTGCCTGGTCCCTCAGTTTCTGAGTCTTGGTTTCCTCATCTATAAAAGGGTGATGATAAGCAACAAGAATGTGACGGTGAGTTTTAAGCCATGTCACAACTGAAGTGATATGCTTGGCACAGACCCTGGCCCGTAAAGGATACGTGGTAACCAGCAGGCATTATGAATACTTAGCACGTGCCCTGTTGGGCTTCTCTGTCCCCACAACACAACCAGAGTTGCCGCTGAAGGTAATACGGGGAATTAGTAATAGAAAAGCAGAGATATGAGCTCTGCTTCATTTGGTATTCTAAAGAGGACACAGCTAATGAAGGGCAGTTAAGACAATGGAAAAGATACAGGTAGCCGCTCTTGATGCAAACAGGGCAGTTAGCGAAATGAACTGAAGCATATTTGTCTCCAGCACTACAGGGTTTTATTCATAATCCTAGGTCAACCTGTCAAGTAAATCTATTTATCAGCAGAATGCCTTAGTCATGCAATTGTAGCAGGCTCTAGATTGGATTCTACTAATAGTCTACATAACAAAGCAGCATGTAACTCAAGATAAGGACATTATTATGCCTCTCAAAGGCTTTAAGAGAACTCCAGAGGGTTAGCAAGAATTACAATTCCTTCTCCATCGGTCACTGGCTTTAAAGATAGGGCCATAATGTTTGCTCTATGACTGCAGGCTTATTTCTCTCATTACTTTCTTTGCCTAGTAATTTTGAAACCACTTTGGAAAGTTTCCATTTACCATAGCGCTTAGTGAATATAAAACACAGACACACATATATGGACACCACAGTGTTACCATTGCTTCAAACCCAATCGACCCCTCACGAAAATAAAATGCGCCCATATAAAACTATAGCCAAGCAGTATGCTATTTTCAAATTCCATGGCATTCCAAATTCTCATTATTCTTATTTGGCACTGCATTTTAAAAATGACAATCATGGAGCGTCTGGGCGGCTCAGTTGTTTAAGCGGCCGGCTCTTGATTTCTGCTCCTGTCATGATCTCAGGATTGTGGGACTGAGCCCCTCATGGGGCTCTGTGCTCAGCAGGGAGTCTGCTTGAGGATTCTCTCTCTCTCTCTCTCTCTCTCTCTCCTTCTGCCCCTCCCCCACTCAAATGCACTCTCTCTCTAAAATAAATAAATAAATCTTTAAAAAAATGACAATCACTAAATCCAAGTGTATCTAGTTACATTATATGTTACCAGTTAAGTTCACTCACACTGACAGCAAGTACATTCTTCCTGGGATTATCAAACCATCAGGAGCTGCCTTTTCTACAGACATAATAAAAGGGAATGATTAGACCTGAAAGAATCCTCAAAGAGCTGTTGTGATTTTTACCATGCTTCTCAGCCACATCCCTTGTAGGAATTTTAGCATTCAAGCTGACACCTGGCAGACTGTGAGTGTTCTCTGGGGCAACACTGACAAAATGCCCATTGTCCCCGAGCAGAGCCAACAAGGGCCACTGGCCAAAGACTGGGTGCACCTGCCTCTGAGTTGTCTTGTTTCCATCCCCTCTTCTCCAGACTCATGGCTACCGCTCTTTAACACCTCTTGCAAATCTTCCCTTTTCACAAAGAGCCTAGGCCTCAAAGTCGGAATCATCGGCAGGGGAGGGTAACGATCAAGAAACGCCTTTGTTTTATTTTTATAGTATTGGATCCTATGGTTAAACTTCTATTTATGAAAAGTGCTACTAGTTTTCCACTAAGGGAGTTGTGTTAAGTATTGATAGAGATACATATAGATATATATTCTTTATAGATATATTTAAGTAAAAAATAAGTCTCTTTAGGGCGCCTGGCTGGCTCAGTGGGTTAAGTGTCTGCCTTTGGTTCAGGTCATGGTCCCAGGTCCTGTGATCAAGTCCTGCATGGGGCTCCCCGCTCTGCGGGGAGTCTGCTTCTCCCTCTACTCCTCCCCCGTGCTGGTGCGCTCTCCTTCTCTCTCACGCTCTCTCTCAAATAAATAAATAAAATCTTAAAAAAAAAAAAGTCCATTTAAAGAAAAATATTAGGAAATTATATTCAAAAATCATGAAGATGTAAGCTAATGGCTAAAGTTAGGAAATGCCATTTAAAAGCAACATGAGGCTCCAAATGGGATGCAGGGTTGTGATTTCTGCTTTCCGGTAGGCACCTGGTACACGCTGGTGCTATGTTCATTAAAAAACAATACAATAAAACATCTGCAAAGAGGAGTCGGAGAGGCCTCTGGGAGCCTCCGCTTTCTGTTTAACATACACAGTTAGCAGTTTTAGGAAGCAGCCTTTGGGAGATAAGTGAGTCCTGCAGTGTACCCTCTCGTTTCTTTTTCAGCGGGAACACCGCGTCTGGAAGGCAAGCCGCATCTGCCCCGGCTCATGCGCCACAGGGCACGGCCTCCGAGGGCCACGGCGGCCACGGCGGCCATGGCGGCGGCAGCCCTTCTTCAAGGGCGGGCATTCCGCAAGAAATGGCAGCTGCTTTGTCCAAGGAAAATCTGCTTTTTCTCCGCTGTATTGAATGTGGAGCAAATGTTTTAAGTGGTCAAAAATAACAGGTTTGGTCATTATGGTTGTTTTCTTTTCTCTCTAAAATGGCTCCCTGGACGGCAAGGGCAGTGCACGTACCACTTGCTCAGACAAGTTGCAAATGACAACTTCACGTCTACCCCTGTGTCCTCACTCCTGCTGGAGCCTCAGCCCCCCGTCCCGGGATCCCGCTCTCATCAGGAAGGGATTGGGCTCACAGGCAAATACACAGGACACCAGGTGCCCAGCTCTGGAAAAGAAAAGAAAGAGTTTTCTTCTCTCTTTTTCCATAGTCGAGGGGAGGTTAAAATAGAACAAAACAGTCTCAGTTTTCAACAAAAATTAGTTCTGCCCGCCATAGGAGGACTTGTGAACCAGATGCCACTTCTCAATGGTTTAAGAAACATGTGACCTGGAGAATCACCTCAATTTTGTCACCTGTAAAGTGGGGTTCTCTTATCTGACCTGAACATCAAAGGGGTATTGTAAGAAACATTTAGATGATATCTTCAAAATGCTTACGGTTCTTAGGGGGAAAAAATGGTATATGGGGTGAGACTATAAAATAAAGCATCCAAAAATGAATGAAAACAAACAAACAACCACTTGTCTCCAACCTTTTCCTAGGAAACTATATATAAGATTTCATCCACCTGGTAGCCAAGCCCCTTTACAGCATATCATGATACTCAGTGATATTATCTCCTGCTAATTATTCCCTTACGCCTCCAGGCCACAGCCAAAAAGGTCAAACAAAACAATAACAACAACAAAAAAACTCTGCACTTTTCCACTACAGGCTTTCTCATCTCTGTGTTTGCTTATGCTGTTCCTGTTCTCTGGAACATCCTCCTTACCCCCTGCCAGGGAAGTCTTTGCTATTTCTCTTTCCTCTGAAGTACATCTAGAGTATATCCACATTTCTTGTCAGCATTTATTATACTAATCTTACTGTATAGCTGTGTATCAGAACCACCTGGCAGATAACCTACTGATGGCTTAGACCCAGCCTTAGCAATTCTGTTTAATGTGTGCAGAGTATAGCCTGGAACTTGGAGGATTTTAGAATCTCTCCAGAAGATTTTGGCATATAGTGAAGTTTGAGAACCATTGCTATACATACTTACAGTCTTCTCTAGGCCTCTGCTATTGGACTGTGAGTTTCTTACATTTACTCACCTTTGTACAGATGGACGGCAAGCCTCCATTTCAACGTTCTGAATGGATCCGGGCCTGGGCTTGCTAAAGCCTACCCTGGTCTCGGTTCAAGACTCCTACATTTCTGACGGATTTTTGGTCTGATTCTATGATATTATTGTGCAGGTTATTAGAAACAGACCACCAGGAATAGGAAGGCATCACAGTTCACCCAGGCTGTGGACTGCTTCTACATCTAGGAAATATATCATGCAGGCTATTTTAGGTTCTTTTTTTTTTTTTTAAGATTTTATTTATTTATTTGACAGTGAGAGACACAGCGAGAGAGGGAACACAAGCAGGGGGAGTGGGAGAGGGAGAGCAGGCTTCCCCCTGAGGAGGGAGCCCGATGCGGGACTCGATCCCAGGACCCTGGGATCATGACCTGAGCTGAAGGCAGACGCTTAATGACTGAGCCACCCAGGCGCCCTATTTTAGGTTCTTAATTAGACATGGAAAAAATAGCCATCTGATGCCATGAAGTAAGGACACTACAGACTTTTTCTCCAATATCCACATGATATAATTTGCCTCTAATAAACAAAATGCCACCCATGAGATGAACTGTTGTTTGCAGTATGGTGGCCTTCAGTATGGCCGTGCATGACTATTTCATGGCACGCATATGGGTATAGTCTATTCTAACAACAAACAGCTCAGAGTGGGTTATGTTATAACTCGTAGTCAAATCTAACACCTGACCCTGAGTGGTAATCCGATAAATGATTTAAGGGTCTAAAACACCCAGCACGATCAAGAGTTCTCAAAATCTCTGCTGGACTCCCGGTTATCTTACTGTTGTTTAAAGGACACCCTCAGCTTTCTTCTCTCTGAGTTCTTCTTTCTGACAGTTTAGATGTTTTGTTTAATACTCCATCTCTCTCAGCCTCCCAGAGGCTTAAATCAGTGAGAAATGGCATGTCAGTTTCTCCTAAAATATTATTAATGACAGACCAATTTCTGCAACATCTGAACTCACATGTATATCCAAGCCCATCTTTGAGAATATTTCAAATCAATCTTTCCACCGTCTTTGTTACTCTGCCTGAAGAAAAATGACAGGAATTCTAGATTTCATGGAGAAACTGCCCAGACATAGACTGTGGCTAGCACAAGTCGGCTGAACTGAATGTCAAGGGAGATGCAAGTCATTTTCCTTTCATTAATTTTCATTAATATCTTTTTCTTAGCTCATTTTTCCCTTTCCCACCTATATCTGTTCTTTTTTTTTTTTCTTTTATCCACTCTTTTAGGCATTTTTGTTCTCCCTTCCGTAGTCTATTCCCTGACATCTCATTCATTTTTTTTTTAAATCTCACAAGCTCAGCCTCTGGTTTTGGGGTGATCTCTCCTTATGTGTGAATCTACGGGGGATGTTGTCATCCCTTCACCTCCCTGACCCTGGCCATGTCCTGCACTCATGGCAGTGGAAATGGCAACTCCCTCCAGAAACAGATTCCAGCACATTCCAGATGCAGGCTAATGCCAAAATAAAAATGTGCATGCAGATGGACAAGAACTGGGAAGGGAAGAACCCAGAAAAAAATGAAAATATTTTTTAGCATGGTGAAATTTCAGGAGATGCTTTGTTTACGTCCCTTAGTGTTGTGATAACTTTGTTATGGCAGTATTTTATAGCAGAAATTTAAACTTTCAAATAAAAAAGGATGCACTTTTTAAAAAGTTGACTTCAAGTCTATGAGTTGTTGGGAAAAAAAATGTGGGGTTGAGGGGTGGGTAATTCAAAGAAGGAGACAGAAAATAATGAGTATCTTTGTGGAGGAATCCTTAGTACACGGACATAGGAAACTCGCCCATCCTCCTTGTGCACACTTGACTCTGTGAACTAACCCATTCCTACACGTTCTTTCCCCCAAGGACCATCTCTTTTATTCTCGAAGGATTTGAGCTGATGCTGTTCTCCTAACCCTCTGAAGCCCTGCATTTAGTTCCCCAGCTCTTCTGTGCTATTCCTTCTGCTTCTGTCTTCTACCCCACTTCACAGCTGTGCGGTGATATCGAACACTTCCCGGCAGCATATGCTCGTAGGAGCAGATGCCCAAGCAGTGAAGCCTGTGGGAAATGGAGAGGACCCCATGAAGGGTTGGGCTCTGCCTCACAGGGCCAAGCTGTCCTTCCTCCCTGGTCCCAGGGACAGGGCAGGTCCAGATAATCACACTGGTATTATCATTTTCTCATCTATTAAATTGCTATTTTTTTTTTTTTTGAGAATTCATTGAGATGTTACATATTAAAGGGCCTAACCATAGTAAATTTTCAATATATATTAATTTTTATTACACACTCCCTTCTAAGTTAGGCTTCCAGGCTGAACCAACGGGTACAAAAGTTGGGGGCAATTTTCCATTGACATCAAGTTTAGGCAAAAAGTCATTTCTATAACCCGTTTGAAGGTCTGCTCATTCTCCCCACTCAGATGAGCTCCAGAGAGAAGAAAATAAATGAAAGATCTCTGTGGGGTGTATGATGACACTTTGTTCATTCATTCACTTAACGAATATTTACTGAGCATTGACTATATGTCAGACTATCTTCTTGGTGGCTAAGATACAACATTGATAAAGCAAATTTCCTGGCCCCATGGAAATTGAGAGTAGCAGAGAAGACAAATACTAAACAAGTGAATAGACACACACACACACACACACACACATAATATGTTCATGTATAATATGTCAGGGGGTGATGAATGCTATGGAGAAAAACAATCTGGGGTCAGAATGATAGAGAGTGGGGGCAGGGGAGTGACTGCATATTGCAGATGGTTGCTCAGAGGAAGTTTCTCTAATAAGGTGACATTGAGTAGAGCCTTCTCTGGGGACCTCCTAGGAAATTGTTCTTCAGTAAAACAAACACATCTCACACATACGGATTCTCAGTATTGTCAGGACTGACAAAATGACTGGACTAAGTCATTTTTATCATACCCCTTCTCTACATGAAAAAATGATCTTCAGTGATAATTATGATATGGGACAAATATATTTATGTCATGTAAATATGCATTAAAATATGCACCGACCAAACAAAACCATGTACTCTGAAGTATCCAAATGTTAAAATCAAACCAACAAACAAAAACCACAAGTGGTCACAGAAGATAAAAGAATTAATGTAACTCGAGATCTATTCCTTTTTATGATCATTGTTTTCCACTGCTAATTCTAAATCTACAATTTAAGTGCAAGAATACATGATACCATGGGGACTGGGGACACAAGCTCTTCCTGAAGCAAGGGAAGGATCCCAGATCTGTTAAGTCCTTTTTATTAAGTGGACACCTGATGCCATGGGTGCTAGTCAGCATATTGGGACTTCTCCAAATGAACATCCATATATAATTCAACATTTATTAGATAACAATAATAATGTGCTAATTTGGAGTTTGCATATATTATTAACATTTAACAGTAACCACAGCAACACATATTTTTGGGAGGAAAGAGCATTTTATCATTGACATTGTTTAGACGTGCCAGTGTTTAGTGATAATAAGAAGCAGAACCACTCAGTGAGTTTTATGACAGTTTTAAATCCCCTGTGCACCTGCTTAATGCCTGCCCCCAGGGTATGCTACTCCCCCTGTCCCACCCTAGACATGCCACTGATGGGGTAAGCTGAGTGACCCTCTCTCCTCACTTCCAGATCTAAGTGTGACCCTGCCTTCTAAGTATGTTTCACACTCTCCTTCATGGACCCCTTATAGGCTCTGGAATACAACAGCCAGTATCTTGGAAATAAAGTGAAATGACACAGTTGCTGAGGCTCAACAAAAAAGCCAGTTTGATGCCCATAGAAATGGAGCCCCCCAGCCTTCATGTTTATTAGAAAGAGCATTACCTCACTCTTGAGAGCAAAGAACAGATATTGACTGAATATTTATAATGTGTAAGATGGCAAGCTAGGCAGTGAACAGGGGTTTGTGAAGTTATGAGACATGGTCTTGGGACTTAAGACATAGCTTGGACACAGCTTAGAAAAGGCAAAAACCATACAGCAAATAAATTTAAGAGATAGAAGCTTATGAAAAAGGAGGGATTACTTTAATTAGGGGTGGTCAAGGCAAATGTTTGACCCAAGCCTCAAAAGGATGCATGAGGGCTGCCTGGATGGCTCAGTCAGTTGAATGGATGACTCTTAATTTTGGCTTAGGTCTTGGTCTCAGGGTCCTGAGATTGAGCCCATGTCATGCTCAATGGAAAGATTGCTTGTCCCTCTCCCTGCCCCTCTGCCACTCTGTGCTCTCTCTCTCTCTCTTTCTCTCAATCTATCTATCTAAAAGAAAGAAATAAAATCTTTTTAAAACAAAGGATGCAATGACATTGGATGAGTAAAAGGAAGAGGAGGAGGGAAGTCTTCAGTGGAAACTACATCAGGGGTGTAGAAAATGCAGTGTGTTAAGCAGCCAAGCAACAGTTTGGATGATGTCCAACATGAACATTGAGATGCACCATGGAATATATTACGGGAAATAGAATGGGGCCATTGGGAAGGGAAATAGAATGGGTGGCCTTGAAAGGCAGGTAAAGGAGTTTGACCTTATTGACAGCCGAGGGTCACCACATGCTTTAAGCAAGGGGGTAACCAAATCAAAGTGGTATTTTAGGAAAATTAACCTGGTGGTAATATGAAGTAATATGAAGGACTGAGGTAAAGAAAGGGGGTAAAGATGGAGCAAATTTGGATACAGGCATGGAAGTGATAAAAGAATTTGAGGAAATTCTCCTTCAAATATAATGGAATGTATGACATTAGACAAACGGTCAAACATCACAAAATTAAAACTCAGAGTTTGGATTAAATTTTAATTTGGGGAACATGAAGATATGGCTCTGGGGAAAATATACAATTGGCACCTAGTCAAATTCCCTTATATTTGCTGACATAGTATTCGGAGCTAAAGATTCTGAGCTACATTCCCAAAGGAACAATTTAGAAAAGTCAGAGGGGCAAAGAGTTCTCTTTGAACGGTAGAGCCCTAATGTTAGTTTCTCCACAAAAGCCAGTAGAAGCTTTCCATCCTCAAACACAAGCAAACAAACAAAAGAATCACTTGCATGAAACTCCAATAAAATTCCATCTGGTGGTTGGCCCCAATTGGGACAGCCTGGCCTTAAGTCAGACGATACAATATGAAAACCTTCAGAAATGTAAGATCTACCTTCTACTTCTAATTCTTTTCTTGGAAACATAAGTAGCTTCAATTATAAACACTAAAAAAAAAAAAAAAAAAAGAACAAAATGAATCCTCAGAATGAGCTCTATTTCAGGGCTGCACTTAATGTGTGATCTCTCCTGCGCTATTTAATTCACCTCTCCTCTTTAAATAAAGCTCCCTACAAAAAATCTTCAGCTCTTCAAAAGAGAAAAATGCCTCACTCTTATCTGTGAGTTGTCTTAAGGGAGAGATGCAAGTTTAAAAGAGTCTAGATAGACGGTATATTGGTCTTTATTATAAATAATTTTCTGAATTTAAGGCATGGTCCATATTACAAATTTCATGTCCATTCTTCAAGTCACTCAAATTCAAAATAATATAATTGAAATATTTTGCATCAAGCATCAAAGTCCTTGTGCTACATATGTTTGTTTGTTTGTTTTTCAGTAGACATGAGCGTCTGTATGAGGGTTTCTCTTGGGAGAAAAAAGACCCCACATCCTAGGAGGTGAGAGCAAGATTCTGATCTTCTGGTGAAGGGAGAGGCGGAAACAGACTGGATATTCAATCATCTCCTTTTATGACTCAGTTTACCAAAATCCTTGCACTTTGAGAAACAGGAAGAACATCCATTTTGAGAGCCACAGGTGAAGTAATTTTTCCCAACATTTTTCAAGATTTGGTTTCAGTTTCTTAAATTGGAGATTTCAATTTCCACTGAAACGTAAAGAAGCCCTTTTAATTTCCTGGGGAAAGGGAGAGAGAGTCAGGAGTGGGAAAGGCAAGCAGCCCTGTACACTGTGTCTACAAGGTGGCAGACAGAGAGGGGTTTTCACCGTGAAATCAACATCGTTCGCTGCCTGATTCAATCTCTATCAGGATGGTTTTCACACTTACAAAAACCCATCTTTCTAAACATCATGAATAATGGATGGAGATTTCTGAAACCCCTTCCTTTCCCTCCACAATTTAAATCAAGCTCTTTCAAAGCCAACTTACTACATCTTGATTGAAGCCTGAAAAGGTTATAAATAGTAAAGGTTGAAAATTTTCCACAAAGGTAGGTAGATGAAAAAAAAAATCCTGATACCATACACAGGCAAGATGTACTCAGCAGCTCATTAACAACACTGTCTTCCTTCATCACCGTGCTGATGTCATGAAAGAACACAAGGAACAAAGAGGGGTCGGGGCACCACTGCACTTGCCTCCAAGCTGAAACCTCTACATTATCCTGCTTCCCCAAAACCAGGCGTATGATGCCATTTTCTTGAAGCTAAACTTGGCCCAGGGAAGCTGTATGTAACTTGAATTCTTAATACAGTCTCCCTCTGACCCTGGCCATTGTTTGAATGCTGCACACTCTGTGCGCTCTAGAGGATTGAAGCTTACACCTGTAAACCGTTCGCTGAGTACAAATTTCCAAGCTGGAGGAATTGTTTTTTCTCTTGCTTCGAATTCCTCTAGGTTTCATGGGAAACTCTTGTCAATGTCACAAACACCAGATCTTTACAGAAAAAGCTGTAAGAATATGAAAAGGATACTTCAGGCTGGGGCAATGGAAGGGGTACTTCATGGATGAGGTGGAGAAGGCTTAGGAAGAATAATGTTATTTGGATGGTGTTAAATTTCTAAAGGACCCTCAGAAACCTGTACCATCTGATCTGCAGAATAGCCCTGTGAGGCTGTTCCACCTCTCAGGGAGTCCCCAGTGAGTTTCATGCAATAAATACGTATTGAGCGACCAGTATGTACCAGGAGCTGCTATGCCCACAATAGTCAAGGCCTCTGCTCCCATGGAGCTCAGGGCTGAGAGTGAGAGACAGATAATAAACATCAAACACAAATAAATCACCTAGATAACTTAAGATAGTGAGAGAAGCCATGAAGAAAATCCATGAGGGCCATATGTTAGAGATGAGGAGGCTGTTCTTAGGGGTGACACTCAAGCTGAGAACTGAAAGAGGTGAGTAGCAAGCGATGGGGTGATCTGAGGGAGGGCCGTGTCAAACAGAAGGAAGTGCACGTTCAGCAACTTTGAAGTAGGGACCTGTGTGCCATGTCCTACAAACAGCAAGAAGGCCAGCATGACTGATGGGAGCTACCCTGCTTGGAAGTACATGACCATGCATAAAGAAACAAGATGGAGGAAGAGAAGGAAATAGGGCTCATATTTGTTGAGCGTTTACTACGGGCCAGGCTTTGAGCCAAGTTCACAGTAATAAGTGGTGGGGGCTGGGACTCACACCAGGTTCCCTGAGTCCAAATCCTGTATGTCTTATACTATGCCATGCTGCCTGGCCCACACCCTGCCATCTGGAAGGCCAGCTTCGGTTCACCCAGGTAGAAATGGGAAAGAGAAGGAAAAATAATATCCTGAATCCCACACAAGATCCTTTTTACCTGCTGGCCTATGTCCTGAGTGATTTTCTAGGAGGGGCAAATTTTGGCCCAAATTTTATTTTTTATTTTTTTTTTAAAGATTTTATTTATTTATTTGAGAGAGAGAGAATGAGAGAGAACACATGAGAGGGGGGAGGGTCAGAGGCAGAAGCAGACTCCCTGCTGAGCAGGGAGCCCGATGCGGGACTCGATCCAGGGACTCCAGGATCATGACCTGAGCCGAAGGCAGTCGCTTAACCAACTGAGCCACCCAGGCGCCCTTGGCCCAAATTTTAAAAGTTGCAATTTCTCTAAATGCAAAGGAACATTGTCTTCACTTCCTATCTTTGGCGGCCTCTGGTCTAAAGAATCAGCTGACTATCTCTACACTCTGAGGCAAATTCAAGCACTGAAGATAGAATATAGTTATCAGATGAAACTAAATAGGTGACTGGAAAAGAAAAAAAATAAAGCATATTTAATGCATCTAGGAAATGAATCCAAATGGATCTTGATTAGTGTTGCAAGGAGAATGCAATATAAGTTCTTTCCACCACCTTCCTTTAAGCAAGCTTGAATACTCTCTCTGACACTGCTTTTACCTGAGCTCAAATTGCTTTAGAAACCTGTCATACTGAATTAGCAAAAGAAGATAGTAATTCAGAGGGGTGTCAATGTGGCATTATTGAAAAAGGCTTCCTCTGCAGGATTATTTGGGGACAATAACTCACTTTCATCACCATGGGTCAGTATGAGCCTTTCTGTGACCTTTCTGTGGCTTTTGGATTTAACCTTTTAGAAAGCCCACCATATAGATGAGAAGTGCACAGAGAACACCTGCACTCACCAACCAGAGAATGAGGACAGATGCGAGAGCAAGAGCACATCCACGTGTTGGCTCCATTCTCTGGTCACTTGGCATGGACCAACACAGACCCTGTGGCAGCCTGGCAGAACAGCTGGGTTTCAGAAGACCCTTAACCTTGACATCCAACTCAAAGGTCAGGAGAATTAGGAATAAATAGCACAGACATGTAAAATAAAATACTCTCCCTCATGATCTTAATGATGGGCCATCTCTTCGGAGAAGCCTTCCACAACCATCCTATCTCCCCCTGCTTCATCACTCCCTGTCTTGTTACCCTCATAATTTTCTTTTTCTTTATTAAGATGAAACAAGTTTTGAAATCACCCAATTAATTTTCATTACTTGCCTGGCTACTTCCATCCCTCCCATCCCAGAACATGATCTCCATGAGAAGTAGAATTTTAACCATCCTCCACCAGCCCCTAGGAACAATGCCTGGAGTAGGCACTCAATAAATATGAACTGAAGACTTTGGACTTGACAAAAATCTCATTATATAAGAGCAGAGGCTATTCTGTGTGCAAACGTGTTGTTTTAGCAGCTGTAACAGTGAAGCCTACGCAAGCAAGAATCCAGGCAGTCACCATGAACCGTCTGCTGACGAGAGACTGGCTGTATGTCTACCGGTTACTTGGTGGAAAGAACCTTAGCTGTGGAAGAGCTGCAGGGCAATTTTGGTTCTCCACACTAAGTAAGCATGCTCCTGAGTAAGCTCAAGAAAAATGTCATCCAACTTTTAAGCACCTATTTCTTTATTTTTGTTTTTTTGATTTTTTATTGTTATGTTAATCACCATACATTACATCATTAGTTTTTTTTTCTTTTTTATTCCTTTATTTCATTTTAGTAGGATTTCTTTCCTTTTTATTTTTTATTGTTATGTTAATCACCATACATTACATCATTAGTTATAGATGTAGTGTTCCATGATTCATTGTTTGTGCATAACACCCAGTGCTCCATGCAGAACGTGCCCTCTTTAATACCCATCACCAAGCTAACCCATCCTCCCACCCCCCTCCCCTCTAGAACCCTCAGTTTGTTTTTCAGAGTCCATAGTCTCTCATGGTTCGTCTCCCCCTCCGATCTCCTCCCCTTCATTCTTCCCCTCCTGCTATCTTCTTTTTTTTTTTCTTAACACATATTGCATTATTTGTTTCAGAGGTACAGATCTGTGATTCAACAGTCTTGCACAATTCACAGTGCTTACCAGAGCACATACCCTCCCCAGTGTCTATCACCCAGCCACCCCATCCCTCCCACCCCACCCCCCCACTCCAGCAACCCTCAGTTTGTTTCCTGAGATTAAGAATTCCTCATATCAGTGAGGTCATATGATACATGTCTTTCTCTGATTGACTTATTTCGCTCAGCATAACACCCTCCAGTTCCATCCACGTTGTTGCAAATGGCAAGATCTCATTCCTTTTGATGACTGCATAATATTCCATTGTATATATACACCACATCTTCTTTATCCATTCATCTGTCGATGGACATCTTGGCTCTTTCCACAGTTTGGCTATTGTGGACATTGCTGCTATAAACATCGGGGTGCATGTACCCCTTTGGATCCCTACATTTGTATCTTTGGGGTAAATACCCTGTAGCTTCAGCACCTACTTCTTGATCTGCATAACGAAAATTGTACATTATCTCTGAGACTTCTCTACCTCTGAAAGTCTAATATTTTTCTCTAACTCTTTATTTTGAACAATTTTAAGGTCTAAGACTTCAGAAAGGGTGCAAGAATTGCACCATGAACACAGTAGACTGACCGGCTGTTAAATATTCTGTCGCAGGGTGCCTGGGGGCTCAGCTGGTTAAACATTGGACTCTTGATTGCAGCTCAAGTCATGATCTCAGGGTCCTAAGATCGAGTCCCGCATTGGGCTCCATGCTCAGCAGGGAGTCTGCTTCTCCCTCTCCCTCTGCCTCTTCCCCACTGTCTCTATATCTCTCAAATAAATAAATGAGTCTTTTTAAAACATAAATAAATATTCTGTCACATTTGTTTTCCCTCTTCTTGTACATATGTGAGTATGCATGTGTGAATGTGTGAATGTGTGCATGTGTGTCTATGTGTATGCACATGCATGTGTGTGGTGTGTGTATATGTCTATGTATATGTATACATGGGCATTAGGTGCACAAGTGAATATCTATGTATATTTGGCTTGAATTATTTGAGGGTTCATTCCAGACATTGATGTACTTCATCCCTAAATACTTGAGCATAAATCTCCTTAGAGCAAGAATAGTTGCCTCTACTGCAATTATCACACTCAGGAAATGTAAAATTTATAACTATACAGTTTTCTAATAAGCAGTTGGTTTTCAAATCCCTTAAATGTCCCCAAATGTCCCTTATAACTTCTTATTTTTGATCCGGGGTCCAATCGAGTATCATGCATTATATTTAGTTGTCATCTTTCTTGAGTCTTCTTTAATCTAGAATGGTTCCCCAGCCATGTTTATTTGTTTATTTTTGGCCCTTTACAACACTGACATTTTTGTAGTGTTCTGGCCCAGCTGTTTTACAGAATTTCCTTTCATTTTAAATCATCTGATTTTTTCCTCTAATTATATCCAGGTTAAAGTCTCTCGTTCTAAGTACCTAACATGACCAATATAAAGTAGATGTGAAATACTTATGGTTCCCAAAAGGAATATTTAGGCTGAAATACCTAACCAATGAAGAATAAGAACACTTTTGACATAGGTATCAGGTCTTACCTGATAGAAGAGTCTCCTCCATCTGTTAAAAGCCTCATCAGTGCAATCAAGTTAGTGCTTCCCACATATCAGTCACTCACATACCACCTTCAAGAATTTTGTTATATCCAGGTTTGACTTGTGTTAGCCTTTATGCAATCCCTTACTTTAATTCAATCTATTTATTTAAACTATCATCCTAAGAAATAATATCCATAAAAACGGTTTTGCTATGCTTGCTATATTTTTCTAATACCTATCAAAGTACACAAAAATATCCAAAGCAAATTTATGCACATCTAAAATGATTTCCCATACCAAAGTGGGCTTCTTGGGGAAATACTGAGTGGAGTATGGTCATACTGCTGTGTGTGTCGTGCATGTGTGTGTAGACAGATGGCATAAAAGGCCTTCTCAAGAACTAAGGAAACAAGAAGGTGCCAAGGTTGTCGGGGCAAGCCAGGGCCAACATCCAAACAAATGACAAGTCCTGCAATGCCCGAGAGGCACAGCTGCTCTCTCCAGTCCCCTGACAGCAGATTGATTGCTTCTCTATTCATTTCCCAGGCCCTCAATAGGCAAGATGGAAAATAGGCTCAGGAAAATGCTACTCAAGCAAACTCAGACACTGATGGAAGGAATCACTGTGTCCTCCAGAAGATCACTCTTTGTGGCCTGTAAAATACGCCTATTGGATCACAGAATTCCTGATGTTTCATACCCCTCTACGTCTGCCAGAAGGAGACCGAGGCCAGGGATGCTGGGTGGGTTGTCCAAGGTCACACTGCTAGTCGGTGGCAAACCAGGAACTTCATCTACAACTTCAGATCCCCAGGGCCAGTTCATTCCATACCTCATGCTGAGGCCTGAACCTATATAGTTTTTTTTTAAATATATAAAACCATACATATATACACCATTACACATATAAAACCATATTTGTACACACACACATATAATCACATACATATACATATATATAAACACACACACACACACAACCACATTCTGGCTTCCTGAATCCCTCCTAAATGCTCTTTTAATCACAAATGTTCCCAGCCCCCAAGAGAAGGGCATTCTCTGAACCTCACCTCTGTCAGCTTGGCTACTCACCAAACAATCATCTTTCCCTGTGTCCCTTCATATGTGAAACATGTAGCCTAGGCCAGCTCACACTCAAATGCTTCTAGTAGTTCTACCCATCCTAATTTTGGCAAATGTACAATCCTACTCAAAAAACTGAGCATCAGACCTCCAGAAAAGTATTCTAGGGCTAGACCTCCCACCTCCTTTCTACCTCAGGTCAAAGCTTTGTGGAGCAGAAGGCCTGGGTGGCTCAGGGACAGGTTGGAACAGCCCACACCTGTCCTGGCAGCTGGTAGATACCCAGCTATCCATCAGCCCAGGATGCTCTCAGGGATTCTCACTTTTCTTTCATCCCAACACGCAATTGGTTACTAAGTTCTGTGGCATCTGTCTCCCTAGAGTCTGTCTCTTCCATTCGCTCTTCTCCTTCCCTACCGATACACCTTGGTGCAGGCCCTCATCTTCCTCCCCTACACTGTTACAAGGTCTCTCCCCTTGCCTGCCCACCAAGCCACCCTCTACACCAGTGACTCTCACAGTGTGGTCCAGGGACTCCTGGGGGTCCCTGAGACCCTTACATTAAGACGAGACTCTTTCCATGATACTGTAGACATGATTTGACTGTAGATATGATATAGACTATTTCCATAACACTACATATATAATATTAAAGTTGTGATTTGCCTTTTCTACGCTTATTCTATCATAAGTATATGGGGTAGTTTTCCAAAGGTTTTCTGACATGGGATATCACAACAGAGTGAATCCAGAAGCAGATATGAGAATCAGACTGTCTTCTATTAAGCCAGATGTTAGAGATGTACAGAAATGTATAAAGATGTCACTCTTCTCACTGAATTTTCATTCTGGAAAATAAATTATTTTTCATAAAAATGTGTTTTTATGTTAATATGTAATGGGTTTATTATTGCTATTTTAATGAATTAGTAATCATTTTGTTAATATCTCAGTTTTAATTTCTAATATGGGAAATAAGGATAATATAATCCACATAAACAAAAACTGCTTGGGATCCTCCATACAATAAATCCCTCATTCATGATAGCCCTGCTTCCCTGTTCCTATCCTAATTCATATTAGGTTCTCCAGGTCTCCTGCCCCTCCTCTCTCTGTCAGGTGCGATATCAGTTTGATCTTTCCTTCAATCCATCCAGGGTCTCTAAAGCCCCTTTGAAGCCATTCTCACCAACTCACAGCCCAAGCAAATATGACTCTTTTCTCTGTGACCTCACTGCTCCCAGCACATACATGTTGCACTCTGCCTGTAATGCTTTCTTTATGAGCTCAGCTTTCCATAGATCTCTCTCTCCCTCCTATGTCCACACGTTCTCAGAGGTCCAAGACAGAATCTCACAATCTATATCTTTGTATCCCAGGTCCCTGGAATAAATGTGTATTTGTTAAATGACCTGAACACAGGGGAAATGGAATAAATGCGACAGTGAATCGATTTCTAAACATCAGACACGGGGAAAGAAAGTGAATGAGAAAGGGTGGGGTCAAAGAATTTCATATGTCCAAGTTGGAGAGGGGTCTGCATAAAGCAGTGATTTTTAAAATCACTAGACACAAGGATTACTTAAGGAGCTTATTAAAAATGCAGTTTCTCAGCTTCATAGACGCAGCTATTCTGACTTTGCTGGTTTGGGGCAGGGCCTAGAACTCCTCACTTCAACAAAACACAGGCTATTCTGATGAAGGGGGTTCTCGGAACACACTTTATGACCCATTAGCAAAAATAATACAGCGGAAGGGAGGGCTGCTCAGGGCAGCAGTTACTAGATTAGGCTGGGCTGAATCACCTGAGGTAGGGAGAGCAAGGAAGACTTGATGAAAAGGCAGTTTCCTGAGCCCCACCCCAAGTCTTCAGAATCAGAATCAGAGGTGCATCCAGTGAGGCTTAGAGTCGGGAAACTTTACTCCCATGGTTTAAGTGCTTAGTCATAAGAATCTGGAGCCAGGGTATTAACTTCTTTTCTTCTTCCAATCATCTCTACTCATCCCCGAACCTCCCATCTATGAAGCAGAGACCATATGGTGCCCCCGGATGTAAATGGTAAATACTCATAAGGAAAGGCCCTTTGGAGGGTCATATAAATGGATCCTAAATGGATGGGGAGCTTTTGGGAAGATACTGGATTAACAAGAAGACAAAAATAACTTTCATAGAAAGGACGAAAAAATGGAAGGACAAGCAACTCCCAAGTTTTCCAGAGTTTAAATGTCCACACTGTGCTTATGGATCTTGCTCCCATTGTTTCCCCATATAATCTAGACCCACACCACCCAATACAGTAACCACTAGTCGCAGTGGCTACCGAGCATCTGAAACGTGGCTCCCATAATTGAGGAGCTAAATGTTTAATTTTATTTGTGATTAATGTAAATTTAAAACCCAATAATGCCATTTATTGGAAAACATTCAAATATATTTGAAACAACGTGGATATGTGAACCTGCTTTTTCAATTGTCAGTTTTGTGAAATCTGAACATAGGTCAAGTGTTTCTGATGAAAATTCAGTGTGCAATGTGCAATGTGCTGTATAAAATACACACTAGTTTCATAGACTCGGTATAAAAAAAAACAAACAATAAATTTTAACTCGATCATATGTTAAAATGATAATTTTGGATATACTGGGTTAAGTAAAAAACATTATTAAACTTAATTTCACCTTTTTCTTTTAACATGTTTCATGTGGCTACTGGAAAATTTTAAATTCCGTAAGTAGATAGTATTATATTTCTGTTGGAGAGTGCAGTTCCATTTAAGATGGTATAGAATGTGACTATTGAATATTGTCATTAAATATTATGAAACCATCTTGGAACATTACTTTATAGAGGGAAATGAGTGTTCCTCTATAAATTAGTCACCCCGGGGACTGCAGGCGGATTCCAAGGATGCTATCATTTTGGAAACTCAATCTTTTCCAGATCTCATCCCTACCTGCCTTCCCAATGATGGAGCAGCCTCCAGGACAGCTAATGAGTCCCTTCTGAAAAGAAGCCTCAAAATTTTCAAGTTCCAGTCTGGTGTTTACACACCTGATCACCGTCTACCTTTAGCAGCCTTACTTCAAATGACTTTGGCTTATTTCAAAACACCAGACCCACCCTTAAACAGCTTAAGAATTCATACTGATGAGACTATTCACAACATTATGTCATTGGCTCTCAAAGAAGACCCAATGCTCTACTGAATAAAGGCGAAAGCATCTCTCTCAAAGAGACTAGTTACTAAGCCAACCACACTCTTTAGGTCGAATTCTAGCATGTTAAATAAATTACTAGACGGTAACGTTCTTTTCTAACCCCTTCTGTGGGTTTCATCTGTCTGAAAACTGCTCTCATTGTTATTTCCCATGTTATCAGGCATTGACTCACACCTTGAGGCAAGGGTTTTGACTTGGGGTTCATGGTCCCCCATTGAGAGGCCATGACTACAGTGCAGGGGATCCACAACCGTGGGAGTTCTTTTCTGACTTTCCCCCCACACTGATCAACAACTGGAATTTGGCATTTTCTTCAACTCTAAAGACAAGCAACAGACTACACTACTGTCATCAGTATCTGATATCACCAATAAAAATCACAGCTTTTTTTTTATATATAGCAACACAGTTGTTCAGAAATCCTGAAATATCATTTATGCATATCACAACTTTAAAATTATAATAGTTCATTCCTCCTGCTCATAACCCCTCCTAATATAGAGAGACAATTATCGGTCAACTTCTCACCTAGTAGTCATTCAGCCACAAAAGGGAAAAGGTGCATCTTCTCACTCAGTGATCCAGACATCTGGGTTGTTTAATGGCTGCCCCATCTATACTTATTTATTCTTCGTGGAGAAAGAAGTCAACCATTTAGATTATTTGTTATAGTTTTGCAAAACTGGCCAGTCTAAATGAGAATGTTTAATTCTTCATAAGTTAGCACTGCCTTTTGAAATATGACAGGTATGTGGGCTACAAGTCTAGACCAGGCAAGTTCAAACACATTGGATGGTAAAGCTAACTACTGAAGTGTGTTATTTAAAGTGATATTTTTTTAATAGTGATGACAGATTTGGCAGTGATATAGGTCACGCATAATATTGTAAGTTCAGTGAGACAGAGATTCCAGTAATCCCTGAGAATCAGTGTTTTGTGGGTATTTTTGTTGTTGTTACGGTTCTTTGTAATCTTATGTACTTTAATTTTTACACTTAAAATATTTTTAGATTTAATTTAAACAAACTAAAAATGTTAATTTTACATTAAAAAAATAAGAAAGAGTACATAGGTTTTACCAGACTTCCAAAAGGTTACATAGCAAGAAAAATGGTTAAAATCCCCTGAACTAGGCATTGCATTACTAATCCAGGACCCTGAACATCCATGTGTATTTACCAGAAACACCTGCTGCAGGTAGAATCCACAAATGTTACCTGGCACTGGTCACAGTCATGTTCATCACCCCTACTCCACCCACACTGAGGAGAAAGAAGATTTCTCTGAATTAGCGTCTACTGTTTTGTTTTTTTTTTTTAAGATTTTATTTATTTATTTGACAGAGAGAGACACAGCGAGAGAGGGAACACAAGCAGGGGGAGTGGGAGAGAGAGAAGCAGGCTTCCCGCAGAGCAGGGAGCCCGATGTGGGGCTCGATCCCAGAACCCTGGGATCATGACCTGAGCCGAAGGCAGACGCTTAACGACTGAGCCACCCAGGCGTCCCGAATTAGCGTCTACTGTTAATCAGCACCAAAAAAAGGCAAAGTAGAGAAAAGAACACTACTTTTTAAAAAGAAGTAAATGCACAATTTCACCTGTTAACACCATAGAAGTTGATGATGAGTTAGAGGTTTTGGAGCTTGGGAAGTGAACAGTAACTTCTTACTGACTCAATAAATTACCATTAATTTTTCTAGAAACCAGTTGGCTCTTCCACCTGCAACATGCAAAGTAAATTAAAATCTTGCCTATTATTACTGAACCTATTTCCCTCAGTTAAGTACAATATGAATGTATATTTAGAAACACTGTAACACCTTCCAATTTAAAAGAAAGCGATGTGGGGCTTATAGGGTAAAACCAGGCGAGGCAGAAGAAAGCAATGCACGTTGAAGACCCATATTTCTCGGCACTGTTGTCCCAACATTTAGAAACACCCTGGCATAAAAACAATGCTGTCACTTTTGGAAATTTTGTTCTTTTTTTTTTTTTTAACACCAAAAGCCAGCTTCAGCCCACAATTTAATATTGTCAATACATTTTCTTCATTACACAACTGGCACATCAACTTTTACCTAAGTACTTCACTCTTCAAATCCCACACCCACACATTCTGAACTCATCTGCACTCAGATATGAATAAAGATGAATAGCATCTTGAGGAAATAGCTTCTCCATTCTCCAATGGCAAAAGCCATGGAGCAAACACCTCACAGTGTCTGAAGGATTTCTCAGAGGAATGAGAAAAAACTCTAAAGCCACCATTTTGTCAGGAAAATTACGTCCTTCCATGGCAACTTGCCCATTAGGGATTTGAAATCCAAAGGGACCTCAGAATTCCTTTCCAATATAGAAGTTTGGTGACTTTCTTATAAAGAAATGACTTTTCTTTTTTCTTTTACTAAATTTCAGGCAATTAGGTTTTGGTAGGTCAGCAGCCCAACTCAGCATCTCTTTATGGAGAATGGTTCTAGGAGACCTTGATGAAATTGCAAATGCTTGGAAATAGTCACTTGCTTGCATGCTGGGTAAATAGGAAAGCATGCTGACTGTATTTATTTTACTATCATTATGTCTCCATGGGGTGGGCTAGTAAAAACGTGCAAGCTGTTAACAGCTTGGTATATACATACATACACACACCCCACACACAGTATACTCAAAGAATTTATTTTTCCTTCATCTCAAACCATGACTGCAGAAAATCCCCAATACTCGAAAGAATTTTTTTCCAAATGTTTGTTTCTAAATTGGATGTTTGTCACTCCATTCATTAGTGTTCGTTCATTCGACAAGTTGTTAATGAATGCCTACTACGTGCCTGGCTGGTGGTGAACATCACATACAGTGGTACAAACACAGGCAGGTCTTTGCTCAAAGAAATGTTTCACAAGGTGGCTAGGTGCCCAGACTAACCTATAGTAACCTCCCGTATTAGTCTTCTTGGGCTGAGGTAACAAAATACCACAGCCAAGGGGACAGCATGGCCAATGTCTTGTAAGGGGTCTCTCCTTGGGTTGTAGATGGCCTTGTTCTTGCTGCAGCCTCACAAGACCATTCCTCAGTGGATGTGGGTGGAAAGAGAGGAGGCAACCTCTTGGTATCTCTTCTTATAAAGGGCACTAATCCCATGATGAGGGGTCCACCCTCATGACCTCACCCAAACCTAATTACCTCCCAAATACAGTCACGTTAGGGGTTAGGACTTCAATTCCTCTTTACTGTCAAATATGCTATGTCACCTACAATGTGAATTCAATAGACTTAACTGTTTCCAATCCATCTCAGAAGAGTAGGACTTTGGTTCCTGTGCGATTTGGCTGCTGCAGTGGTTAGGGCTGAGGACCCCAGACACCAACAAAGGATGAGAGCTACAGCAGCACCAGACACCTCAGTCCTGAAGACCCAGGTGGTGTGGGGTTTAGAGGAGAGTGAAATAAACTCAGGTCAGCATCTAAAGCAGAAATCATAAGATCTCCGCAGTGAGGTCAAGATCCAGAAATGATATGCTTTTAAAAATCAGGTGTCCTTACTTCCTGCCTGCCTCTTTGAAGCTTCTCATGATCAAGTTCAATCAGGCAATACAGTAAAACAAATAAAAATAACACAAAATCAGAATAACAGGAAGATTCAATGTATTATACTAGGCCTGAGGTTTTCACAAAGCTGCAATTACAGAGCACTTTTAACCAGGCCTGAGGAAGTAGGCTAGCTGCATACTCACCCCTCTGCTACGGGAAAGCCAACATCCACCCGGCCCGGCCCCTCGACTAGAAATGATTTGACTCTTCCAAGGTTCGATCATTTCCTTAAAAGCCTATATGATCAAAGCCAGCCTGGAATGGACAGGGATCAAAGAAGAGAAATTCCAGAAATCCAAGTGCAGGCTTTGACTCTGACGAAAACTTCGTGCAGCTGACTTCTTTCAGACAATTCTCTGCCACCTCAAAGAAACCACCAGCACATATCACAGAGGTTGAATGCACCTTTCCCCATGGTCCTGAGTCCATGCAGAAGCAATCAATAACTTTCAGCTGGATCTCTGACATACAGACTTCCAAAATGGAATGTCAAGCTCCTTCATGTTTTTCACAGAACGAAGGGGTAAAAACACTCCTACATTTCTCTTCCCCCATCTAGTGTCAAAATTGAAAAGGCAGGTAAGGACATTCAGGTATCTTTGGGTGACTTAATTCACGCTTGGGGCTGTGCACATAGTACACAGAGCCTGGGAATAATTCTAACGCATGTCTGGTTCTTTGCAAGGGCTTTTATCTCCATAGTCCAAAAGGATCCTTACAGTAAGTTACGTGGGTCGAGAAATATGATAGCCATTTGGTAGAAACCTGGGGCTCAAAGAGTCAAAGGGACTCTCACCTTCGGTCACACAGTTAATAGCAGAATTCTATTCAAAATCAGAAATTCCAAGTGCAGATTTTATCATCATCACACCAGCTTGGGAACTAGAACTCCATTCACCATCACACCAGCTTGGGAACTAGAACTCCATTCACCATCACACCAGCTTGGGAACTAGAACTCCATTCACCACCACACCAGCTTGGGAACTAGAACTCCATTCACCATCACACCAGCTTGGGAACTAGAACTCCATTCTTCTGCAGGAGGCTGGATACAGCCTGCGGATGTGTTCTGTGTTTTGTTTTGTTCTGTTTTTAATTGAATTAGTTCAACCATTAAGCTTCAGGAGTTTTCCCATAAAAATCTGGATTTCTGACTTTTTTGTAAAAACCAAAGCTCAGATCTGTCCTCATGCAGGCAAAGGAAGAGCAGAGCTAAGAGGAGACTGGCCTGAGGAAGTGAGCCTTCGGCTCAGGTCTTGATCCCAGGGTCCTGGGATCGAGCTCCACATTGGGCTCCCTGCTCGGCGGGAAGCCTGCTTCTCCCTCTCCCACTCTCCCTGTTTGTGTTCCCTCTCTCACTGTCTCTCTCTCTCTGTCAAATAAATAAATAAAATCTTAAAAAAAAATCTTAAAAAAAAAAAAAAGACTCCCTCTCCCTCCATGGGCTCATGCTCAGCTACACAAGACCCTAGCAGGTCATGCTCTTCCCACTTCCGTGACTGTGCTCACGTGACTTCCTTCCCCTGGGATGCATCTGTCTGTCTTGCCAGTTTGGTGGGGGTATGAGAGCAATCTTTCAGAATTCAATTCAAAGGCCCCTGGCTCCATGAAGTCAGTTCTTGGTATCCCTGGAAGAACTAACCGGCCTTTGTTCAGGGCTCTTAAATACTTTCTTGTGTTATTTTATTAAACCTGTTTTCATATGTGCATATTCAGTATTGGGCACATAGCAGGCAATCAACAACGTTTTGATTGATACTAAAAACAAAGAAGTAAGTAGTACTTACCATGTGCCAGACACTGCTCTGAGCACCTTATACACAGGAACTCATTTCAGCCTCACAACATTTCACATAGAGAAAATGGAGGCCTATGAAAGGTTGAGACATTTTCTTGGAGTCACTCAGCTTGCTGTTAAGTTGCAGAAGGGGAATAAGAACGGAGTCTGGCTACCTCTGGATAGATGGGTGGATGAAAAGATGGAAGGGAGAGACAGAAGAAAGGAAAGAGAGAGGGAAGGAAGGAGAACCAGGCAGGTGAACTGTCAGGAAGAGGGAATGGCATGTTCTGTGGCAGGAACTGTAAGGCTGTCAGTGGGGGCAGGGGCAGTGTGTGCTGATAAATTTTAACAGCAGATTCTCTGGGAATAAAGAGCCCTGCTTTGTAGTATCTGTGAGTTTCTGTGGTGTCAATAATCCTACCAGATGGAGATTTTGAGCTATCAACATGATATCACTGAATGCAGAGTTGGAAAGAGGAAGGGTGACCAGTTGATGGTGCTCCCCAGTATGAACTCCTCAGCTGGAACACACCAGGGTACAGGATGTGCCCAGGAAAGTGACCGAGGATGAGACAGGTAGGACCAGGTGAGGAAGGAGCTATTAAGCCATACTAAGGATGTAATTTCCTGGACGCGACAAGGAGTAATTTGCCAGTTTTTAGCAGGAAGTGACACATCACACGGTTATGAAGATGGACACACACTCAAAACTTCAGGAACCCCTCCTTCATCTTTCCTACAACTTTCCTGAGTGACAATTATGGCTGCAAGGAAACCTATCAATGATTCTACCCTTTCTTTACTCTATCCCTTTACCCACCCGCTATACTTCCTTCTACCACTACCCCTGACAACCACCACCATCCCCTTATTCTGGGCTCCTGGGCTCCGGGGGTCAACAGGCTCTCAGGACTGTAGAGCGTAGTGTCTACCTATCACTATTGGTTCTGTGGCATGTCAGGGCTGGGAGGCCTAAGCAAAGAAAGTGAGCTTGAACCAGCTGAACAGGAAAGCCATCACAGGGAGTATAAATAAAACAATGCCAGATGCGCCCTTGACATTACAGACCACAGAGCTGGTGGGGGCTCTAGAAAGCCTCCAGTTTACTGGGGAAGTAGAGCAGAGGGCAGTCGACTTAACCAGCCCAAAGATATCAAGCTGGTTAAGGTCAAAGCTAGAAGTAGAATGAGGTTGCCTGGTTCCCAAATACTCCACCTGCATATAAAGAGGAGGTTTTCTGAAATGTTGCCTCCCCCTGCAAAGTCAAAGGTTTTCTTAGGAGAGCTTTTTCTACTGAGCAGGTTCTACTTCACCAAATAGAACAAGTGGAAACATGGTGATCTCCAAGATCAAGGACATCCTGTCATCTTCTCACAACAAGGGACAATATGAGCGATCTGTTTAGAAAACACTCTCTGACCACATTCCCCTCTCTATCACTCACAGCCTTATTATCCAGCTTAAGAATTCTCCAGATCTGGACATTTTCCCGTGGGTCTCCATCCACCTGCCTGCACTGAGGCCATTTCCTGATAACCAGGAAGTGGGCAGGGAAAGGAAGTGCACCTTTCAAAGCCATTGTGGCAGCTCAATTTTTTGTGGGGGAAAAAATCGTTGGGTGGGGGGGACTTAAAACTTTCAGCTGATATGAAATGCAGTCTGATAATTCAACCTCACTTCAGGTGAAACTAGCCAAGGCTACATACAGGGCATGGAGCCAAGGCGGCCATCGGGAACTGAAATACAGGCCGATATTCATCTAGCCAGGAGCCAGACTCTACTGCTGCTCCAAGGAAGCCCATTTTCTAGTTCTTACAAAGGCATCCCACAGCTTGCTTGTGCCCCTGACCTGTGACTCTCTTTCTGCTAAAGGTATTCTTTATTTGCCAATGCCCACCAATATCTATAACCTGATCCCTAGGAATAGGGCAGGTAAAGCCAGTTCCTGTGGCCAGAAAAGTGAAAATTGGTCCAGAGAGAGAGAGAGAGAGAAAGAGAGAGAGATCCCAGAGAGATAAAAGCAGCTAGGAGGACCCTGTTGCAACTTGCCCACGCCTGTTCCAATGCACACCTACAGTGTTAGTTGAAGATACTAAAGCATATGGGTTTGGGGTTCCTGGGGTCACAGACGTCTAGAGCATCTATCAATAGAATTCAAGTGATCCACAAACTTGAATGGGAAAAAAGTGACAACTTTGTTTACTAACTTTGAACTACCATTTAGTATTTCATTCCATTATGAACGCAGGCTACAAACCTGACATGTAGTAGCAGAACCAGCGATTTTGCCACTGATATAAATCGGATATTTTCATATCAGAACACAGGTGTTGCAGTTATCTCAAAGCAGCATTGCTGCTGATTCCTACTTAGGAGAGATGGTAGCCATCCGTCCCACCAATAGATCTTGTTGTTACATATACATCAGCAGGTCACAGTGGGGGATGTGTGTGTGTGTGTGTGTAGTGTAGTGTCATAATCATGTGCATTGCATTTTAAGAATTTAAACACATCATTCTGGGGTCCCTAAGATTGGCAGACTGCCAAAGGGCCGCAAGGCATCAATGAGATGAAGAGCCCTTGGCCTGGTGATTGAGGAGCCACATTAACAAGGGACAGGGGAACGTATGAGACCATGCCCTCTGGCTGAGCAGCTAGCCTGCCTGCCTTTGTGTTGACCTAGACCTTGAGGAATTATTTGGGTACATTATTTTTCCTTGTACACTTCTTTAGCTCTTTATCACTCCCGTTCACTTTCTTTAGCCCCTGATTTCTAGGCCTTTTAATCTTATCCTTCAGGTTTGGCTTACTATCAAAATCTCATTTAGTCTTTCTGCACTAATGGCTGGGTTCTCTTCCTTCAGGTGGTCTGTTTTCCCTCTTGGCCTTCCTTACCCCTTCTCTCCTCCACCTACCCTCTGGGGCATCTCGGTTACCTCTCTCTCGGCCCTCCTAACCTGACTGGCTATCAGTCATCCCTCCTTCTTGGGTTTTGCAGTAGATGCTTTGGACACCAAGAATCTACACTATACCCTGCATTAGGGAAGGGAATGAATTTTGTCTACAGGACGTATTTCTAAGAAGCAACCAAAAAACAGACTGACCACCTGAACAAAGTACAACAAAACATTCCATGGTAGGAGAGTACCCTACCTTCGCCAACCCGAGCTTAAATGTAATTTATAGGAGGATGGAAGACATTCCTGCTTAATAATCCCTGATGACCAGATACCTAGGGAAGGTCAGCAGACTGGACCAGGAGTCTTCTGAGTGCATAAATTCCCAGAGTAGCAAAAGGAAAGTATACTGCTTAGTCACTGCTGACAGGGTGAGCCCTCTGTAAGCAGGCCTAGACCAGCATCGCTTTTCTAAATCAGAAGTGATGAGGTTAGACTAGAGAAAAAGCCAGTGTGACTTCATGACCTTTGTGCTTTAGCTTTGGACAAACATACAAGTGCACTGTACCCCTCCCTGCCCTCACCAGGGGAAATATTTGTCCTGAAATAGCCAACTCTCCCTGCAAGGTATTGAATACTCACATGTAGACTGAAAATTATATCAATGGCCTAAAATAGGAAGAAAGAAAAAAAAAGGAAAGAAATAAAGAAAAGAGAGAGAGAAACAAAGAACCTAATCTGCATTTGAAAACATACCTTAGTTTTGTCAACTATTAATCTGTGTTTGAGCATGGCTCACAATATTTTATTTTTTTATTTTGTTTCTATTTTATTTCTAAGAAAAGGCACAAATCTTTAAAAAAAAAAACAACCTCTCTGAGAGTATAGTGACACTTATATTGGACAGTTGCTAACATAAAAAGCAGCTCAGAGAACTTAGGATAAATTGAAACTACATATTTTCTTTGAGCCTCTTGAAGAAAAAAAAATCTTTTTATCAGTGTGGTTCTTTTTTAATATTTGTTCATTTGTTTATTTTAAATGAATTATACTGCCCTTACGAGAAACTCATCCCTTTTGAGAAAATCGTATGTTCCAAGCCTGTTAGCTCTTAAGAAGATTGCAGACTTCATTCTCACATACAATGGACATTTCTAGGTCATGTTGCAGTGTATTAATTCACTAGCTTTTTATGAACCATGTATAGTTATATACTAGTATGTCAGATATAAGAGCTTCCCTCATGGTTCCCAACCACTTGTAGAATAAAGCTCATCGAAGTCACAATCTGCAGATAAAATATTAAATTTATTGATCATATGGAATATTCAAACTTAAATATAAATTAAGATATTAGATATTTATTTTAAAAAATCCATGAGGGTAAAGCTTCTCGGGTTCTACTTAGTGATCCTTTTTTTCCCCCCTGCCAATGTCTTCTTCAAACTCCACAGAAACTTATTATGTGGCTTTTCTTGTTATTAAAAGTAGGTCAAGTTCAGATGCTCTGGTCCTTGATTATGTTTTTTTTTTTTTTTTGATTTTCAAATATCTAACCCAAACTGAGAACTTTGATTCATGCTATGTATTGCGTCAATAAATTTATTCATTGTGTTCCAAATAAAAGGGCTTCGTTTTTTCATAACCTTTCCCCCAGAACATGTTGTTTAATGCATAATTGTTATTCTGCCAACAAACTGCAATCAGTTTATATGATTTAAGATAAATACATGCAAAAGGAATTGTCCCAGCAGAAGTGCTGTGTGGGCCCTTTAACACTCCACCACATAGGAGCCACAGTAAGCTAGGCAGAGAGCATGACTACCATGCCCATCACAGAAACAGGATGAGGCTCCAGCTAAGTCTCCTATCATCCCTGAAGAGATATGAGTTGGGAACCAGGATGTCTGCCCAGATCAAAAAGGATTCTTCTTCCTGTGCTTCCTAAAACAGAGACCATTTCTTTTGAATTTTGTCATACCTGATTTCAGTGTTACGTCTTTTTTCCTCTCACATTGCTATAATCTAACTGAACCAGCATCCCACCTTCAGAAGGCTACTCTTCTAGGATAATTTGATTTTTCATGGTTCTCCCTTAAGATTAGTGTAACTATGCATATTTTTTCTGACTCACATAAGACAATATTCATTTCTTTTTTTTTTTTTTCTTTATTTGACAGAGAGATAGAGAGCACAAGTAGGCAGAGAGGCAGGCAGAGCGAGAGGGAGAAGCAGGCTCCCCGCCGAGCAGGGAGCCTGATGCGGGACTCGATCCCAGGACCTCGGGATCACGACCTGAGCCCAAGGCAGCCACTTAACCGACTGAGCCACCCAGGCGCCCCGACAATATTCATTCCTAATAAATTCTCTAGAAAGTGAACGCTTCCCTTGAGATAACTGGGGACTCTGGGATTTAGATCAGTCAACCCAACACAGATAGCAAACTGAGGTGGTGGGTAGGCGGGGAAGGGGGAAGAAGAGCATCTCTTAGTGCAGACTCTCCATGGCGATTCCTGTCACCCCAAAGCCCTTTATCAGCCAAGCCTCCATAGACCCCCCCACCCCAGGTTCTTGATAGCACTGTCCCCCCACCCCCGACCACCTTTTCCTCCTCCACCCCGATTCACTGTCTGAGGGCTTCTGTCCTGGCTTGCCACAGCATCAGGGATGGAAATCCTATTCCAGGGGACATAAAAGGCACCAAGTTTCCACCATCTGTCTGCCTGTAATTCTTACCCCTCATGTGATTCTGAGAAACAGGCTTTTCCCAGTCCCCCTCTCTGTTTACTCCAGCTGACTTTTTCTTGATTTGTCTCCAGGGGCAGGACATCCTGATACTATAGCTACAGAGAAAAGACAGGGGATGTTCTTAGAAACCAGAATTCTGTCCTACAAGAATGCCTAGGGGTATATGGAATCCCTAAACTGCTGGAGAAGGTCCCTTTGTTATAGGGGCTCAGTGGGTGAGAAGGTGGCAAAGAACTATTTTTCCCCTTTCTGACCCCCAAGTATATCCACTAGAAAGATATTGTTTTGCCTCAGATTTCTGTTTTGCATCAGCCTGAGGCTTGACCCAAGGGTCAGAAAACCAGAAGAAATAATACCAAATTATTTCATTGTATTCAAGAGGATTTCTCTTATTTTCCCAAATACTTGGGCGTGAGGCCAGACAGAACTATTCAACTTGACAAAAAGACTGCTAAAGTGATTGAAAATCCAATTAATTTTATTTAGAGTCATCTAAAGGTTTGCATGGTTAGTTAGATTCTGTTGATCTGAAGGCGTATATGTATTGGTTTGCAACATTTTTACAAATGAGCCACATTTGTGATGGTTTATCCATTATATGATAATTACTTTTCCTGGTTATGCTGATTGAGGCATTTATGAAAAATAGAAAAGTGAACTTTTCCTAATAAAAAGTTTTTTCCTAATTAATTTTAAGAGGCTGAAAAGCAACAGCAGTGGATGTAATCTGTTCATGCATCAACATAGTTTATTTTGACCAAGAATCAGAAGACAGTGCTTCTAGTACTAGTTATGCTAGGAACACACTGAATAGCCTTGAGCACATCACCAAATCTCCTCCCTACCTCTGGATTGGGAGCAGCGCTATCTGAGGTCCCTTTAGCTCTAATATTCTGGGATTCAATCAGTAGAAAGGGACTCATTTGCAAAAAAAAAAATAATTTCTACAGTTTGTGACTATAGAAATCTCTGTGCACCTTTGAATTCCCCCCTTGCCAGTTCTCCTCATATTTAAAAAGGGAATGTCTACCAAAAGGTCCAGAAAAGAAGTCCATTGCCAGCGGCTAATTCCCTAAATTTACTTCCAGTACCAGGATCTCATCCTGCCAAGATGCACCCCAACAGACTCCGAGAGGGGCAATATGCACCATCAGTCTCCCCAGTGCCATAGGCAAGAACTGGAACTTATATAGCATGCCCCTGGGGTCTGGAGTAAAGGGCTGGAGCCCTCACCCATACTTCCTTGTGGACAAAAGGTCTTTAGTACCAAATGGGGCTGAGAGCTTGGGGCACACCCAGTGTTCTCCACCCACAAGAACTAACCACCTTCACAACTTATTGGCTGGATGACAACAAGCAAATAATTTCTCCATGGCTTAGTTTTCTCACCCATAAAACTGGGAAAAATAACTTTATCATCCAGGGTTGTTGTGAAGAGTAAATCTAAAACAGTTGATGCAAAATATCAAGAATAGTGCCTGGCACAGAGTAAGAGCTCAGTAAATACTAGTGCTGATTATTATTATTATTATTATTATTATTATTATTATTATCATCCTGTCTCCCAGGATAGCTCAGCAACGGTGGAGGGACACTTTGGTGTGGATTTGAAGTCTTCCTTCAAGAGTTACAGGAAGGACATGTTCCAACCTGTTTCTACAGGCAAAGGGAAGTGGTCTGAGCACAAACCCAGGTAATAAGCATCCAGAAAGAAATGGGCCCTGGGGTGTCGGAAGCTAACTCACCCGGGGTGACGGACTTAATTCTGGGATCCTACCTCAGGTATCCAGGTACTTCGGAAGAAGCCAACGCTCTATCCCCCCGCGATGCCTGGCCTGTGAGGGTGTGGCCTTTGTGCTCAGGAGCTGCACCGGGAGTCTGCGCTGAGGGAATCCCCGTTCCCGCTCCTTGGGGCTCTGAAGCTTGCCGCGGGGAGACTGGGAGCTCGCTGCTCCAGGGGTGCCCCAGGATGGGAGTGACCGACCTCAGGATTCCTCGGCGGAGCCCTGACGAGTCGACGTCTCTTCCGGAAGGGTCTGGCCAAAGCGTGGGGCCCAGAAAAGAGGAATGCGCGGAGCTCTGCTCTCTCCCCGCTGGTTACAGGAGAGCAGCAGACTTATGCAGGGCAACCGCAGAGACGGCTGTGCCCCTAAAAGCCTGCACGTGGGAGGCCTGAGCAGGCAGGGCCAGAGGGTTTTAAACAGCTCCAGAACCCACGCAACCTCCAAATTCTTCTACCGGCCAGTAGGAACCGGGAATCGGACTCTCAGCCAAAGGTGCTCCTTGGAGAGGGGCGTGCACCTCCTCAGAGAGAGAAGGGTTAAAAGAGGTGCTTCCAGGCCTTTGGTAGCCCAGTGTGTTCCCCAGCTGGACAAACGGAGCCTGGGGAACTGCCCGTTCTTTGCAACAGCAGTCTAGGTCCCCTCCCGCAGATGGTCTTCCATTCCAGATTGCTGGGGTGTAAAGGAGGAAAGAGCCTTGCCTTCCCGCATCCACCAAAGCGTCTGGAACAACCAGAAAGATCTACCTAGGGGCCCAAACGTGGACAGACCCACCTGTGCCTGGGGTCCCCGGGCCTGGAAGCCAAGTCTCCCCTTACCTGATGCCCACACCCCCTCGCCTGCCCCGCACGCCCTCCAGCTCTGCGCTCTGGAGCCTGCAGGAGCAGCGTGGGGCTCCCCCACTCCTTCGCTCCGCCCAGGTGCGATTTGCGGAGGGGCGGGGGGGAAAGGTGGCTCCCACTGCAGCCTCCGCCCCTGCTCTCTCCTCCAACCTGTTCGAACCCCTGTCTACTGGCTAGGCGCTGGGGACTCCCCCCTACTCCGCACACACGCCTCCCCTGGGGGCCAGGAATCCCCTTCCCACCCTGCGGCTGTGCAGACCTCTTTGACTCCGAGCGCGGGGCAGGAAAGATAGGCGTGGGTCTACGGACGCGGCTGCGGAGGTGGAAGGGTGTATAAGTGGGTGCCGGAGAAAGGAGCGGACCTCTTAGAGCCTGGAAAGGCATCCCTGGTCCATGATCCGATCACTCAGTCACCGCCTAAGATGCCAACGCATTCAGAATCTCCCCGGGAGGTTTGTTTCTCCTGGAGGGGAAGATCGCCCCATCCCAGGCACCCAGAAGCCTGCCTTCCCAAGTCCCCCCTCGGGCTCTGGCATTCCAGGGCTCCATTCTGACTCTCTGCGCCTCTCCAGGTGCCCAGCCCCTCCCCCATCTGTATTTACACACCCGGGCCATAGCCCTCAGGACTCAAATCCTTTTTCCTCCACGTCAGGTGACCGCTCGGGGCTGGCCCCTCGCCCACTTTAAAAAGCAGAGCCCTTTGGTACCCTTTCAACCAGATCTATCCCCGACCCTCGGTTTCCTCCCCCACCCCTCCAGCAACATTTCCCTCCCCAAACGACTTACTTCACCCACCCGGATCTGCACTAGCCGTTCCCGCGGCGCACAGCCGCAAGCCACTCCAAGGGTTTCATTACCGAGTTGGGGGTGGCATTCGCAAGGATGGACCGGCTCCCGCCGTGCTAGACAGAGCCCCAAGGGTAGCCGCAGTCTTCCCCCTTCCCCCCCCCCCCCACGTCCCACCCCTCCTATTTCATTATCTCTGCTCCTATCCAACCCCCACAGGCAGGATGAGCACTGCTGGGTCCCAAACCCTCGCCTCTCTAGCGGGAGCTGCAGGGAGTGAAAAGTCGACTAGCAAGAACACCGAGAGAGAAATGGGCAGATGCAAACGTCAGGGGGTGGTAGTGGGGGAGGACTGGGGGAAGGGCGCACGCGAGAACTAGACGTGCAACTTGCACGGCACGGGGTGAGCACCGCGCAGGGAGGGGGGCACAAAAGTTTGCAGACTATTGCACGGCAGCCGGCTGCACGCGAACAGAGGGTCGACTCCCCTTCGCTAGAAGGGGGTCTCTAACAGGTTCGGCGCCAAGGGGACCGGAGGTTTGGACATGGCTCTGACCTGGGGTGACAGTTCCCCTCTACTTGTTATGGAAGGGATGGCCTAGGCACCCGGGCAGAGGGACGACACCGCGCTTTGCGAAAAAAGCAACAGGCGGCTGCACCTTACCTTGCGCCAGTCCCGGGCCGGGGTGGCTGCTCCATCCTCGTGGCGCAGGGAGGAGGCGTTGGATGCGTATGCCTGGGGGTGTGCGCCGCCAGAACTGCAGCGGCCGCTCTTCCCACCCGGCTGCTAGCCGGGCTGCCCACCCCGAACCGGGCCGGCCGGGAGGGCTCGTTCCGGGTCGCGGCGGCGGCGGTAGTGCGCGGCGGCTGGAGCGCGGGACGCGGGCAGTGCGTGGCTAGCTGGCGTCCTCCGGCGCCTCCGCCGAGCGAGGGCGCGGCCCCGGGCGGCCGTGCGGAGCACCGCTGGGCTCCCGCTTCTGCGGCGGCTGCTGCAGACCCTGCGGCCGGCCCCGGAGCCTCGCAGGAGGAGGAGACAAAGACGCGAGGGAGGCGAAGCGCCGCTCGCCCAGATGGATCGTCTCAGTCACTAGAGGGGAATCGCCTCCAAACCTGGGCTGGGGAGGAGGGAGGAGGGGCGAGGAGGCAGGGGACTGGAAAAGCAGCGGGGAATGAACGTGACAGTCGGAACCCTGCCGCCACCTCGCCGGTGCTGCCCTGTTGCCACCCGGGTGGAGGGTCCGGAATGGAGAGGGAGGGCGGGGGCTGAGCGTTTGCTGCTGGAGGAGAGGAGCTGAGGTGGGAGTATTGGCTCCCTCCGCCTCCCTTGCCTTCATTCGTCGCCCCCCCCCCCCCCCCCCCCTTCCCTCCCCCCCCCCCCCCCCCCCCCCCGTGCATAGCTCCACTCTCAGGATGCTATGGCCCCATTCTTTCTCCTGTTTTTCTAACTACTGAGATCAGAGCTGAATAAAACTGGCAGAAGAAGCATAACGTGGTGGTGATGGGTTGATCGTCCTCTAATGGGGAAAAGGCGAATGCTTAAAATCTATTTGACAAATGATTGCCTACTGGGTGCCAAGTACTGTACTAGGCTGTTCTGGGTAAGATGAATAAAGTGAGATATTCCCCCTCCAAGGCTCTATGATTGAAAATCAGAATGATCCTCTGCAGTTCCTGAAGCCCAAAGTTTTGGGGATGAGTCGTGGCCCCTGATCCCCACCCCCAACCAGTCCAGTTTCCCAAAGCAGAAGGTGTTCAGAGAATTGAATTTGCCTTCCCATTGCAGGGATGACTGAATGTACAGCCAAAATGGAGTGTGTATAGTGTATATAGATCCCAAGAAAGTACGTGTGTGTGTGCGTGTTTGTTAGGATTAAAGCAAATTACTGCCTTTAGTAGTTCATATGTCATGATTTAAATTATTCATCAGATCTGCACCTAAATAAATAAGTGAATAAACAAACAAGCAATTTGGGCCAGATGAACCGGTCTTCCAGCCTCTACAAATACCACCTTCTTTGACAGCCCTTTTCTACAGCCCTAAGCCTTTACTTTAGGCAGAATTAACTTCTCCCCTTCTCTTTGCTGTCACTATCGTACTTGCCAATCACTTGCAGAATTCACATACTTAATAGACTTTTTTATAGATTTCTATTGCTTTACTCACCTGTATTACTGCCTTTTTTTCTCCTTTTTTAGGAATCCGCTGCAACATCCAGCCTTGTTTTGTAGCTAATGGGTACTCAGGGAAAGCTTAACTGGTTGAAGGTCATTTTCTTTTTTAAACACGGCTAAATCCCAGTATCTCCAGAATTAAAGGAACTTGGGTGATGAAATTTTTAGGAGTTTGGGGCAGGGGAGAACACATATAGTTCTACTCACAGTTCCATTGACCTAGAAATATAAAACTATGTAATTCATTTGTGTTTCTAGACAATTTTCTTCTCCCACTGACAAGCCCACCTCTATTGAATTTCCAGAAGCAAGGGAAACCAAGCTGTTGGACAACTGCATAGAGCAAGAGATACATACTCAGCTGCCAACACCTAGAGCAAACCCATTCCAGGTGGAGAATGACCAAAACCTCTTTGATCATTTCATGACCTGTGTCAAGTATGTTGAAAGCTTGTCAAAGTTTCCTCGTTTCCAGTGAGGCTTTCTTTGTGGATGCATTTTAGAACAGTATTTCATTGCTTGTTTGAACAGTATTTCATTGCTGAGAGGTGAAAAATGTGCTGTGTTTAGGGATATTTAAAATAGTTCTTTAGGGGCGCCTCGGTGGCTCAGTCATTAAATGTCTGCCTTTGCCTCAGATCATGATCCCTGGGGCCTGGGATGGAGCCCCACATCTGGCTCCCTGCTAGGCGGGAAGCCTGCTTCTCCCTCTACCACTCCCCCTGCTTGTGTTCCCTCTCCCGCTATCCCTCTCTCTGTCAAATAAATAAATAAAAAATAAAAATAAATAAAAATAAAATTGTTCTTTATTTTCTGTGCCCACTTCCTAACCATTGTAGGATGGATACCCTAGATCAGGGATGCTCTATGAAAAGGGTCCATAATGTGTAGGAGATTAGAGAAAAGGACTGCTATGTTTCTAAGATGATACTGTGATTGGAAAGGTTGTGGGTGGTTTTTTTTTTTGGTTTAAGTTTTGCTTATTAATTTTGTTTTTTTAAGTGAAGTTTTAGGACCCAGACACAGGTACGTATGGATGGCAGGTATGTAATTTGGTATAATTTTTCTGAAGGGAAATATGATGTTACTCTTGAAAGCATGAAATTTTTGCATGCCACGGTCCCTAAGACTCTACTCCTAGAAATTCATCATTAGGAATAAATAAGGATGTACAGTAAGATTTATCTACAAGGATAGTCACTGCAGTGTTGTTTATTCTAGTGAAAAACTGAAAATAAACAAAACCAAATTGAAATGTCTAACAAGATAGGAATGGTGAAATATTTTTTAAGTCTATAATTGGAATACTGGTCAGACATGAAGCCTTGGTTGTAAGTGAATGAGTGAATATTGTCAACAATGACAGTTATGATTTTAGATGCAAAAAAAATCAGATGCACAAGATGAGAGATACAATAATAAAAATTAATATCTGGAGTCAACAGATGTAGGTTTGGAGCTAAACATTTCTTCTTGATAGTTATGTGATCTTAGACTTGAACTTCCAAATCCTCAACTGTGTAATTGGTTGATGTTATTTACCTCATAGTGTTGTGTTTTAAATGAAATAGTTTTTGCGAAACACTTACTACAGTGCCTACTACATGGTAAAATCTCAATATGTTTTTCTCTTGGCAATCATTAAATGTATAAATGTTAATACCTACATATATTTAGGCTCTTGTCAAGAGTAATATACATTCCAGTATTAATAGCGGTTATCCCTGTTAATACAGGGATTACGGGTATCTTTTAAAAAATATAGGGTAATCAAAAGCAGAGGAATTTGTTTTTAATTTAGCTTTCTTTTAATTAAAAACAAATAATTTCTAACTATTGACACAGGAAACCTCAGGACTTGGATGCTTTCTGCTCTAGTTGATTCACATGATCATCAACAAGACTTGCTGACCATTGGTGTCGCCCATGTGATAAAAAGGATAAATGACAGGACATGGAGTTTGTCACCTCTGATATAAACTTAGATTTGTTTTGTAGTAACCAGGAGTCAAATCCAGCTCAGCAAAATATGCTGTTTAATACCAGGAGCTGATTGGTTGCTGCCCCTGACTTGTCTTGACAGCCTATAAAAACAAGAAGAGAAGAGAGGAGGTACCAGAAGCTATATTTGTAACTTAATTAGTGAATTAAGAAGGAAGCCTAGCATTGAAGGGCCATGGGATTCAATGACCTTCACATCTACAGCAGTGGCTCCTCTGGGCCAGAGGTGGAGCTTTTGTAAAACTTACTGTGTGTTTTGAAATGTTTCAGAAATGTGGAGGAAAATATGATTTGCTTGTGTTTTCAGTTTAACTATCTTTAGAAATAAAGGTAAGTGTTGTTTTAAAATCAATATATTCCAATAAGTTTGCATATAAAGGAAATCCCTTGAATTTTGAATTGTATTCTCCATTTGAAACTCTCTAGAGAAATGAAAATGCATTTCTCTGAGCCCCTGAGTTGATTTTCTGAAATCTGAGTAATTGGGGTGCCTTAAATGAATGGGATCAAGGCAAGAAGATGTTAATATCATGAATCCTTTGTGGAACATGTTCCAGTGACCTATTCTTCATAACAAACCACCCTAGAATTTCTTGGCTTAAAATAACAACAATCTTCTATTGCCCTGAATCTGGAATTTGGACAAGGCTCAGGGAGGAAGGCTCACTTCGGGCCCTCTCAGTGTCAGCTTGGGGCCACTGGATTCAGAACTAGAGGATTCACTTCCCAAATGACTCACTCATGTGCCCATCAGTCTCTGTTAACTATTGGTGTTCAACAGAAGCTGAGGGTCAAGAACCTCAGTTTCCACATGGTGTCTCCATGTGCATCTCACCATAGTTTCTCATAGATTTCCTCACTTCATGGAATTTAGGTTCACAAAGAGAGCCCTGCTAGGAATCAAACCTTGCCTGGATAGTGAAAACCTGAACAGTTAAGCATTGCCCATTATACAAATAATCTAGTCTTCATACGATTTTATAAATATTAATCCAGAATTGACTGGACAAAGTAAGCCAGTGAATCTAACTCATCCTTTGGATGATTTAGGTAAATGGATCAATTTTTCTTCTATTTACTGAGATTATTTGGAATGTGAATTAGTGCACCCACTATGGGAAACAATATAGAGATTACTAAAAAAATTAAAAATAGAACTATCACATGATCTACCAATTCCACTTGTGGGTATTTATCCAAAGGAAACAAAATCACTATCTCAAAAATATATCTGTACCCTCACGTCCATTGCAGCATTATTTCCAATAGCCAAGACCTGGAAACAACCTAAGTGTCTATTAATGGATGAATGATAAAGAAACACACACACACACACACACACACACACACACACACACACAATGGAATATTATTGAGCCATAAAAAAGAAAGGAAATCCTATCATTTGTGACAACATGGATGGACCTTGAGGGCATTATGCTAAGTGAAATAAACCAGACAGAGAAAGAAAAACACTGTATGATTTCATTTCTATATAGAACCTAAAGAAACAAAACAAAACAAAAACCAAAAAAAAAAAAAAACACCTCTTCGGTACAATGAACAGATTGGTGGTTGCCAGAGGCGGGGGCTGGGGGAGATGGGAGAAATGGGTTTATTGGAGGACTAGCCATTTATAAATTCATGATAATTTCTCTCTCTCTCTCTCTCTCTCTCTCTCTCTCTCTCTCTCTATATATATATATATATATATATATATATATAAATATATATATTTAATGATGGTTCCACATAATAAAGACCAAATTCCCTATCATGGCTTTCATGGGCCTCTGCAATTTAACTTTCTTTCTAGCTCAATCTCACAGCTTCCTCTAGCTTCTCATGTTTATCCATCTTATCCGGGCCTTATGTTGACTCATATTCGGGCTAGCTATTGACAAGTTAGACTTATAGTGGGGGACTAAAGTTCCTGGAGAGCAGAGACTTTATTCCAATCAGTGTATGCCCCCACAACTGTCAGCCAAGCCATGCAAGGAGTGGGTGCTTATACATTCTTATTGAAAAGATGAATAATTCAACACCCCTTGCCTTTCCAATTCAATCATTCTATCTCCAAAATGGCAATATTGCTCGTGAGCTGCTCCACAGGGGAGCTAATTAATTCTCTGAAACTGGAAAATGTTTTGAAGTTCCACAGTACTTTGGAACCCTCAAGAACATTAATATGTGCAATAAAGACATTATTATTACTTCCCTGACACATAAATGGTGAATAATCCATTTTAATGTGTTTGTTTTGAATATACTCAACAAATTTGCAAGAAGTAATGTATTGTTGGCTCATTTCTACTAACGGACCACCTTGTGTGGACTAAATAAGATGTGGCCTTTTCTGGCTCTATTGTTTGTTCATTTCTCTAGCTTTCAGAGCTGCTGTTATACGTCCTTCCTGCCAGAAAGGTACCCATGATATGACAATCAGCCTTCTGGAGGTTCTACATCTTGACATGTAGTATGGGTACTTATGAGATTCTGGGATTGCACTCTTAGTCCCCTAACCATATAATTTCTGTAGGAAATGTCTGGTAACTACAAAGCTGACTGAGCCAATAGAGAATTCCTATCAGATGGAGCTATCAGTCTCTTCTTGGGAATTCTGGAAAAGAAAACTGGGAAGATTGGGCTCATCTCTCTGTTGGCTAATGCTACAAGATATAAACCATCGGAGCCATGACCAAGCATGACATCTACCATGTGAAGAAGGCCACACTGCATTGTGAATGATACGGCTTTATCATTCATAATGTGAGTGAATGATAATGAGAGGCAGAGAGAGTCCCTGTAGGGTCTGAGTCCCTGGATCCAGCCATTTGGAAGTTCAGCATGTCTCTGCTTTTCCCTGCTTTTATTCATCCTCTCTTTTATTCATCTTCTGCTTTTATTCATCCTCTTTTCAAGAAATCACCTTTTTGCTTAAACTAGTTCAAATTTAGTTTCCATCACTTGGGACCAAAAAAATTCCAACGAATGCAGCATCAAAGAAAGATTTGAGAAATGTTTCTCAGAATATGTTTGATTAAAAGGTTGGAGAGAGGGCGCCTGGGTGGCTCAGTTGGTTAAGCCACTGCCTTCGGCTCAGGTCATGATCCCAGAGTCCTGGGATCGAGTCCCACATCGGGCTCCCGGCTCAGCGGGGAGCCTGCTTCTCCCTCTGACCCTATCCCCTCTCATGCTGTTTCTCTCTCTCTCTCTCTCAAATAAATAAATAAATAAATAAAAACCTTTAAAAAAAAAAAAAAAGGTTGGAGAGAGAGCAACTGGGGACACTTTGAGATGAGGCTTATATTTTGAGAAGTTAAAAGCCCAGTGAATAATAGAAATGGAACCCTATTTTTCCAGATAATAAGAAGAGGATCTGCCATGTAAAAGCAGGATCCCAGTGTTTGTGATTTACTAGCATGTAGGCTTCATGAGGGTAGAAATTGGATTCTTTACCACTATACACTGATGACTACAATAGAATTCTGTACTTAGCAGGGGTTTAATAAATATTTGTTGAATGATCTGATGCATTTATTTATTGCATCTCGTTATTCCTAGTCGAAATATGAAAAATGACTTCTTATTGAATTCACCCTATAAACCAGCCACTGTGCTCATTAGACCCATCATTTAGTTTATTACCAGACCTTGGAGTGGAGCTGGGGGTGACTATGGATTAAGAGAACTTGTTCTGAGATTAAATAGTTTGTTCAGTTTGCATGCAGATTCTATATGTTGAGGGTCAGGATTTGAACTTAGGACCATTAGTCTCCAAAATGTGTGCTCTCTCTTGGGGCGCCTGGGTGGCTCAGTCGTTGGGCATCTGCCTTTGGCTCAGGTCATGATCTCAGGGTCCTGGGATCGAGCCCCATATTGGGCTCCCTGCTCGGCAGGAAGCCTGCTTCTCCCTCTCCCACTCCCCCTGCTTGTGTTCCCTCTCTCACTGTGTCTCTCTCTGTCAAATAAATAAATAAAATCTTTAAAAAAAAAAATGTGTGCTCTCTCTAATGTACCACATTCACATATTAACATATAGGGCAGAGATTTCTTATTGGAGCAATAAACTAAAAGGGGATAGGGTTGGACTGGAATATTGCTTCATATATAATTCCACCTCTAATTATCAAGGATTTAGTGAACACAGACTTAGTCCTCATTTTATAGAAAAGTAAGTGCAGGTCTACAGTGTTGCCTCCAGTACTCGCCAGTCAAAATCTCCTTAGAAAGTCTCATTATCAGGATGGAAGCTCTCTTCTTATTCCCCTTTTCTTTCCGTAAGGGAACTTCATTACAGCCCCAGTCCCTGATAGCTATTGGTGCTCCCCTGCAACCCTTTGGCCTCACTCTTCCTAATCCCACGGCTTCTTACTGCAAGCACCTGCTACTCTATGCCTGGTCCCTTGAAGGGGAACCCCGGAAGTGTTAGGGGACTTACTCCTTACCCCCAAGACTGATGGGAATTGATGGATAAATACCCTACACACTACTCCTCTGTTGGTTTGACTCTACAGAATGTTCTACACTGTCTCCGAGAGGTCCTCAGTGTGCTTGTGCCCCAATTACCCATAACACTAAATTGCTCAAAAGTAAACCGTTTATTGGTTTCCTTCCCTTCCATGTCTCACTTCCCTAGACCTCTCCCCGAACTTTCCAAATAAACTATTCAAACTCTCACCTGTATCTCAAGGGTCTGCTTCTGGGCTAACTCGAGCTAAGTCATCTCTCTGACCCCTTTATCCTCATCCCTAAGGGAGAGGGTCAAATTACCTGACTGATGAGTCTGGAAGAAGAAACTGAGCACTGTAATTACTTCAACTCTTTTGAAGAGGACAAGTTCATAGGATGTGCATGTTTGGACTACTCTTTGCCATGGGCTTAAAGGCTTGCCTTCATGGGAAGGTCTTCAGTTAGCAACTGGATGGATGAGTCAGTTTAATTCAGGAGTGATGTATTAGGACACTCCCCAGGTCCTTACAGATCTAAAATCATGCTCTCCAATCAGCTTTATCAGCAATATTTTGATAAAGTGGACATTTTGATTCCATCAAGATTAGATTCACATGATTCATAAAAGCCAACATGTGGAAACAACCCAAATGAGCATCAACTGATGAATGGATAGACAAAATATGCTATATCCACACAATGGAATATTATTTGGCCTTTAAAAGACATGAAATATTGATACCTGCTACAATAGATGGATCTTGAGAACATTATGGTAAGTGAAAGAATACACTCACAAAATACCACATATCGTATGATTCCATTCATATGCGATGGCTAGGAGCTCTGCAGAGACATAAGACAGATTAGTGGTTGCTTAGGGCTAGTAAGGTGTGTGGAGGGGAGTGGGGAAGGGAAGAGACAGCTAAAGGGTGTGGGGTTTCTTTTTGAGGCGATAAGAATGTTCTAAAATTGACTGGAGTGATGGTTGCCCATATCTCTTCATAAAAACCACTGAAAGTTACACTTTATTTTTATTTATTTATTTATTTATTATTATTAACATGTAATGTATTATTTGTTTCAGGGGCACAGGTCTCTCAAAGTTAGGTCCACACCGTGATGCAAAATGCCGACATGAGGGGAGGCTGGGTTAAAGGTATATGAGAATGCTCTGTACTATCTTGGCAACTCTTTTATAGATGTAAAACTATTTAAAAATAAACAGTTTTTAAAATTGGGTCTAAACTTGGGAAGGTTCTGACTTGGAAAGTTTCAAAACTTCTCTGACTCAGTTTCCCTACCTTAAGAGAGAACAGTACTATAATACTCATCTCATAAATCAACTGAGACAGTGTATATAACACTACTATATCTGGCAAATAACCTCTCTATCTATCTAAAATCAAGACCTAGGTGTATAAGGCAGAATCGTCAGTGTGTCTCAGGCATCCCATTTCCCCCCAAGATCTCCGTCATCCTCCTATCTCCCCACATATGAGGTTTGGCCTGACAAGGTGTGGTCAGAATAACATTCTTATTACTACAATTTAACAGGTATAATGAGCTAACTCAGTTTGCAATGCCAGAGATTTGGGGGTGGGAGGGAGGGGCAGAGAAGTTGGGTGACACTGACAATTGATGCCGAAGTGGCCCTCCTTAGCAATTAGTTGTTCTTGTTTCTTTTGCCTCCCATCATAGCTATTTCTGTTATTTGTGTTTTGTGAAATGGTATCATTCCATCAGACCCACATGGAAGCCTCAAGTTGCTGATGCACGCTTTCCTTTCCTCCTTCTGGAGCACTTATGGAAGCCAGCACAATATTTCTGCTGGCTGGTCTGGAGTCAGTTCTGTATCTAATTATGGGGTTGATTTTCTTCTTTTGTATTAAAGTTTTTTCCACCCACTGGGGGTGTTAGGGATGTGACAAGCAAGCTTTCCCTATGGTCCCTGTTTCATTGTAAGAAGCCAAGGGCGTGGGGGAAATGCCCTTGTTGGAGTGGAGGCTGGGGTTTCAGTCCTTTCTCTAAATTTAAGGGACAAAGGAAGCCTCAGACAAGCCATTTAATTCCCCAGGCTTCTGTGTGTCCTTTATAAAATGAGAGGATTGGCCTAAATCATCTCTTCTATAACTCTTAATTCCTCCTAGGACTGACATTCTCCACAATGCAAGCATTTTCCTGAAGTTTACTGACAAGTAGTTGCCAAACACCAGAGGAGTGCTGATGTGTTATTAGCTAATATTCTCTCTCATCTGTTTGCAGTATCTTGATGGGAAATCATCCCTGGGAGCAGCCCTCTGTTCTGGTGTATGCTCTGAGAACAGATTTAGAGAACACAGGAAGAGGGAATTATGGAGACAGTGGATCCCTCCAACATGGACAGGGATGGTGGCATTCTGTTACGATTCTGAAACATACAGAGAACCCAATGGAAGGCTGGTCTCAGTGCCTGGAAAAGGAATATTACATAAGTGCAGTTTTACTTTCTGCGTTAATCTTTGCTGAGGTAATTGCCTTCATTCTATTTTAGGTGTGTTGTTGGCAATGCTGCATGGCCTACTGACAGTTGTTCAATAAAAATAGAGATCATACTCAAGAGGAGAGGTGCAATATTCACACATGGCCAAAGTTCTTTGAGCCACAGCACTCAATTCCTCAAGAGTTACATGGAGATAGACACTGCTAGCATTTAGCAGGAAGCAAGATTGAGTTATGTTTCTAGGTTGTTGGGTGTATCTGGCACACACCTCCGGACGCAAGGAGTTATGTAACAATTTCAGCAAGGGGGGAACAGAGGGGCTTTTCAAAATGAAGGAGACTGAAAGTCCTATTCTTCCCTCTACTCACCATATATTCACCCTCAGCCTCCATATGCATCACCAAATAGAACTAAGTATGCCACCTAAATACCTCTCTAATTGTCCACACCATACTATCAGCCCCCTCTCCAGTGCTGTCTTGATTCAGAACATTATCATTTCTCACCTGGGTACTGTGCTACCCTCCTAAAGGTCTCACTGTCCTCCGCTCAGCCTTCCTTCACTCTCAGCTCAGCAGCAGGAGCAAACCCCTAGCCTGCAAATGTGTTGGTCACACGCCTTGCTCAAAATTCTGCAGTCATTCCTAATCAAACCTGAACTTCATCATACAGCCTGTAAGTCTCACTATAATCTGTCTTCCAATTTCACTAGCTTCAGCCTCTGGCATTTCCTCTTCTTCTAGGGTCCAGCCAACCGTAGCTGTTCATGGTTCTCCCCGGATTTACCACACTCTTGTGCCTCTCGCTGGGATATGGCCTGGCATCTCCAGTTCCTGCTTCCAGGTTCTCCTTACCTTTTAGGTGTCTCTCACCAACATCCTCCCCAAATTGCCCGTCCTAACTCACTAAGGACTACTTCCTTCTCATTTCCAATGTTCCATGTACATACTTTCAATATGGCTATAATCAAACTAGCATTTTCAGGGTGAATTCAAGTGCGATCATTTAAAGGCTGAGACCATGTGATGAATCTTCAACTCATTAGCACTACACCAGATAACAGGTGCTCAATAAATGTCTTAGGATGAGATGGAAAGAGCATTTTCTAAGCGCCTAAGATATGATAGGCTCCACATTTGACTTTGGGGAGACACAGGACAGGAAGGGAAAGTAAGCAGCCTATGACTTACATCTGGGAGAGTGATAAAAATAATGAGAGGATGGGCAGAGATATTAATAATAATAAATCATGCATAGTGTAAAGTCAATAAGCCAGAAAGTCCTTGAGTCTTGGGTAAAATTTAATAAATCATGGAAGGAAAAGCAAACTAAGGGTATTATTAAGGAAATAAGAACTTTGACTCCAAATGACTCCCACTCCCTCGGTGAGTGGAAGGCCCCTGGAGTTCTCACTATTAAAGCCTGTTGGCATAGTTGAGGATGGCCATGATAATCAAGCATCTAGCCTATGGAGTGGATCCAAAAATGTAGATGTTCCAAAACAGGGGAATCCCCGTAATCATTTCTCATGATCTATAGAGATGTTAAAAGGAATTCTTAAGTAGGTGACTTTATACCTATAGAATTTAATCATAGCTCCCAGCAAAATTGTTCTCTTATTCTCCTTAGCATCAAAGACTGACTTTTAGTGGGGAGCGTTGGGAGGTGAAGCAAGACAAGTAGCAGACAGGAAATTATAATGAGACTTGAAGACTATATTATGGAGTTAATATTTTATCAGGAACCACTGAAGAGTTTTGAACAGGTAGGTCACAGTCACATTTGCAGGCCAGGCCAGGAGTCTGGCTGCTGTATGCAAGATGGATGGGAGGTATAAACAGAGGGGTGGGGATAGTGAGAGCATTTAGGACTCTAGACAATAACCAAGGTGAGAAATGCCAGTGTTTCGATAACAGAAGGGTGGATGGGGAGACATATAGACAATTCTAAGGTAAATTAAGGCATCTGATGTTATCTATGTGACACATTATATGATGGATTCCAATTTCCCCTTCCATGTGCTAACTCAGTGGGGTATTCCTAGCCCATCAAGATTTCGGTGGCCAATAGAACCCCAGCACCACTGTGATAAATGCAATTGGCTGTCTAGCCAAATGACCCTTCTCCTCCCCACCATTCTTACAATGGAGCCCATACCTCACTGTAGAAGCTGAAAACCTGCTTACCCAGCAGACTTTGCAGTGAAAGGTGGGCATCAGACATGATTGTGGTCAGTGGAAAATAAGGGGAAGCTTGCTGCTAGGAATTTTTTAGTCAAGGCCTTTCTCCCTATAAAAAGAATGACAAGAGGAACAATATCTTTCTTCTAATGGTCATTCACCTTGTCATGCCTGCGTGTGATGCCTAGAACCATGGCAGCCATCTTGAGGTCATGAGAGAAAAGCATGAAGACAGAAGCCATTATGTTGAGGATCAGAGAAGAAGAATGGAAAGAACCTGATTCCTTACTGATGTCATTTGATCTTTTAAACCCACCCTGAAACCACTTACCTCCCACTTTTGTTCTATGAAATACTATAAAGCCTTGTTTTTTGTTTTTTGTTTTTAAAGATTTTATTTATTTATTTGACAGAGAGAGAGATAGCAAGAGCAGGAACACAAGCAGGGGGAGTGGGAGAAGGAGAAGCAGGCTTCCCACTGAGCAGGGAGCCCGATGCGGGGCTCGATCCCAGGACCCTGGGATCATGATCTGAGCCAAAGGGAGACACCCAATGACCGAGCCACCCAGGCACCCCTATAAAACCTTGTTTTAAAAGTTCTTGCTACTCAAGGGTAGTCAGTGGACCAACTCTATCAGCGTAAACTGGAACTTGTTAAAACACCAGAATCTTGGGCACTATTCCAGAAAAACTGACTCAGAATCTGCATTGTAACAAGATCCCCAGCACCAGTTTAAGCCACTTTTAAATGAGTATTCTGTTACTTTCCTTTGAGGCATCCTAAATAATATACTCACTACATACAGTTCCTTTTTAACTAGAATTAATTGTACTTTCTCCTGTTATTCCACAATATTTGACCACCCCTCTATCACAGTATGCATTTTATTTTGTCACATACATGTAGTATAGTTAGAACTACCTGTGGCAATCTGACACATACAACTTCATGAATTCCTTAAGAGTAGGCCCTACATCCTACTGACTTTTCTATTCCCCTTTCTGCCCAGCAGTAAGCTCCACAAAAGTAAATATTCAAATATTTGTTGAATGAAAGAATAAAAGGAGTAATCATTTCTTTGTAATTCCTCCAGCCAATGAGAATTTTAGAACCTCCAATAGGAAGCTATAATGGACTCAAAGGTATGGCTCGTGATCTGCCTTGGACAATAAATGTATTCTGTTTTCTTATTCAACGATTTTTCCAGGCAGAGCCTTGCTCAAAAGAGCTCTTCAGAGGCAAAACGCTCAATAAATCTTGGGTCTTCTTCATGGTGGGTAACATGCTTGCCATCTTCCTAAAGCTTAATTGCCTTATTGTCACTGGAATAATGAAAGTCATCTCAGGGTTACCCTGGTCCAAGTCACCAGATCCAGCCCTCTTGGGACCACTCTATCCATATACTGATGAATTTAAAGTAATCGATGCCACAAATTAACCTACCATTTAGCAGCAAGCATTGACCACTGAATATGGCCAGAAAGGAAGTTTCTGGCCACTCAGAATTCAAGGAAAAGCCAAAAAAGAGGCAGGCACATTCATCTGACTCTGCTTTCCTTAAAAGGCTCTGGCAGTGGCCAGGCTTGGAGAAGCTAGAATGAGGGGATAAATATAGAAAATTGATTTATCTTTTTCATTTAATAAAAAGCATCCGTAGATTTCATAAAGTAGAAACCCTGCATATAGGTCATCCAAACAGAGGACACACACACGCTTTTAGTCATCTTACAACACCTACACAAATACATAGCAATGGGGTTTGACTTTCTGTCTTATCCATGATTTTGTAAACACACCTTCACAGCCCACCATGTATCTGCATGCTGGTCTGCTCCCTCAATATCTGGCAAAACAGCAGTCATTGTAGGTGTGGTAAGTAAAACCCAAAACCTAAGGTGAAGAGATAGGATCTGGTCCCAACTCCACACTGGTTAAAGGTGAGGAGTGAACCTATCCCAGCCTGTTTGTTCAAATGAGTGCCATCCTTCTGACTATGAACACTCTTCAATCTCAAATTTTAGAGGGGATAAGAAAAACCATACGCTGATTTAGAGGAAATCATTTCACAAAATTCATGGGAATTATATGAGATAATTTAGAAGAGGTCGCACTGAATTCTGTCTGTTTCAACAATTTCATTTATTTACTGACAGCTCTAATTGGGCAAAGGAGCAAACGTGATGTAGCAAAATAATCCCTAGCAGTGCCTGCCATAATTCAATATTGTCAACTGAAAGCTAAACTTCATTGGACCAAATTGCCCAATAAGGGCCACAGAATACCAGACATGGACAGCTGTGGTTTTAAGTCCTCAATTGACTTTGCAAATAGGAAAATTGCAGAAGCTATTTCAGAATCTGGGAATGCTTATTAACAAATTTTGCCTGTTCAAATTATGGCCTAGATTGAGAAAATCAGTCTTATAATTGTTGGGGGCATTTTTTCACTCCCAGAAGAAAAACTAATTTTATGTTTATATTAATAAGATTTTTTGAGACACTATTCATTTGAAATTCAATGGAAGTTAATTCCCCAGAAAGGATTTGGTTAACCAATTTATAGAGTTTCCAATTTGGGTTAACAGACATCTTACTCATACTTATGATAAATGTACAGCAAGAAAGAGAGCCCTGAGGAGTTAGTGGCTTGTCCAAGATCCCTCAGTTAGAAGCAGAACTAGGACCACAGCCTCATGACACCTTTTAAAGCAGCCGTACTGACCCGGTGGTAATTTTGCCCCCCCCCCAAGAGATACTGAACAATGTCTGTATACATTTTTGGTTGTCACACTAGGAAAGAGCTACTGCTTACATCTAGTGAGTTGGGGCCAGGAATGCTGCTAAACATCCTCTAGGGCACAAAACAGTTCCCCAGCATAGTAGTGATGAGGCTAAGAAACTCAGGGATAGAAGTATCATTTAAATGATATTTGCATATGCACACGCAAACACAAAAGTCACAAGAAGATAGGATAGCTACATTACGTCTAACACTTGTTTATAAGCAAAATGGGAACAGTAAGGACAACAGAAAACCTTCAAGTTTCCCCTAATACTTCTCTTTCGCTTATTTCACTTCCAACACCAGCACATCCTGCCAGCCCCTCTTTCAAATAGTATTCCCAAAACAGCTGCTTTGGGCCACCTCCACGGATACCTCTCAGCCCTGGCCATCACTCTCTTTCTCCTGGACCACTTCAACATTCGAAATGGTTCATCTTCAACTCTCCCCCTGTTCAATGTTTTCTACTCAGCAGTCACAGTGACCTTACAAAAGTAAACCTGATCATGTCCCTTCTTTGTATAAAGCTTAGGCTCCACTGGGATGGGTCCCATATCCCAGCATGCTGTTGGGAATGAGTAGGGCATATTTGTGGTTGTCATTATAAGTGGGGAGCTACTAGACTTTAGTACCTGGGGGGCAGCAGAAACGTATCAGGAAACCTATCACCCTGTAACAGGAAGGATTGTGAAGAATTGACTTGCCCCCAAGCTGTTGAGCACCTCTGATGAGATGCGGCGGCCTCACTGCCTACCCCGCTCTCCAGCTTGCTCTCTGTGCTCCAGCCAGTGTATTTGGTGTTCCTTGAAACTGCCAGGCATGTTTCATTCTCAGGGATCGGGCACTGGTTGCTCCCTGCCTCAAAAACTCCATCGCCCATATCCGGATGCCTTGTTCCCTTGCTTCTTTCAGGTCTCAGCTGAACTGTCATCTGATCAGAGAAACAGCACATCGCCCTCTTACCTAAATTAGCTTCTCTTCATTAAGGCGAGGTGTTATTCTAACCAATGTTTCTTCCTTTCATTTATCAATATCTGATGCCATTATCTAACACATAGTTTTCAGTGTATTCTGTCTCTTATCTGTCTCTCCTTTCGAGAGCGAGGTCCAAGAGGGCAGGGGTTTTTGTCTGTTTTGCTCATCTTTGTATCTGCAGTGCCTAGAACAGCACCTGGCACACAGAAGGGACTAGACAATATCTGAAAAATGAAGAAAACGAATGCATGTCTTTACTTAGCCTGAAAATTATCCCTCTGGAAACATATGATCAGAATAGAGAGAATAATCATCAATTTTCCTTTAATTTGACAGCTGTATATTTTCTTAAAAACCTAACAATACCGGGGGAAAAAAAACAACAACCCTGCATTCACCAAGGACTGCTTGGAAAATTATACGTAGGAAACAGTCTTAATTATCTGGTCACCATAATCTGTCTTTGTGGACTGAGTAGTATAAATAGGTCAAGCTATTTCTCAAGAACTTCAGGAATCATGGAAGAAAAAGAATAGAAAAAGATCTATTCACCTAAGATATCATTGAGAATCTTTTTAAGGGATGCAAAGTTTCATGGGCTATTTTGTGCTGACAATCTTAAACATATAAATTCAACAACAATGTTGAAGAAGAATTCCTCCCCATTAACTTTGATGGGAGCTGGGCATCTGGCAAAACTGTGATTGCCCTGAAGCCTAGTTTCAGGCTCAGGAAACAAACTGCTCCTCTCAGGGAAAAGTATGAGTTTGGAGAGACAGCCCTTTGATCAGTAGGCAGAACTCAGCTTCCTCTCTGCTATCTTTCTGAGCTCTGACTCGCCCCGTGTCTCCATTAGCCTCCTGGCTAACAAACAATAGGGATGTGGCAAAGCAAGGAGGTTGCTGTTGTGGGGAAGGAAGTGCCCATAACACTCATTGCCATTTGAAATTGTTGACCCCATGTGTTTTGGGTCAGGTTCCATAGACCCAGAGACCCAGTGGTATTTCTGTGCAAGCGATTTATTGGGGGCTCCTCTCAGGAGGAGGGCAGTGTAGGAAGCCGGACAAATTAGGGGAAGAAATCTAAGCAAGGAGGTACTTTTCGGCTGGGATTTAGCTTCAGCCTTATCCCCTGGGGAGATCTGGAATACGAAGTGTACTAAGGATTTGGTCCCCCCAGGGGCAAGGAGACCTGCTTTTCATAACCCTTTGTCAGTCAGTCTTGGCCCTTTGACTGCTCAATAGGATGGGACATGACCCCCCTGGGGACAGCTGTGCACCCTGAGCAGCCAACAATCACAGAGGCTGCGAGTGGGGTGCCCCTATCCCGTGAAGGGGATTTAGATGAGACACCAACAGCGTTTGCTTTATGTCTGCTACAATCCGAAAGAGACATGAATCACAGTTTAAAAAAAAAAAAATACCCCAAAGCACTTTCTCTAAGTATCATGCTTTGGCACAGCATTATTCACAGTGGCCTTGAGAATCATGTCTGGCATCCTGAGTTTCTTCTGAGGGAACTCTGCTAATGTAGGGCAATGTCGACATGGTATTTGCAATGCCGAATAACAAACATCTCCTTTTCTCCTTGAAATGTTCCAAGCATCTTACAAAGAGCCATATTAATAAGTCTCAGAGAACAGTGGAAGAGGTTAAGAATATATGTTAAAACATCTAACTTAAAGATTTGAAAAAGGAGTTCATTTTATCAGCAAATTTGAGTAATAATCAACTGAAGTCATTGCAGCAAATCATTTAGAAATGCTGCTTGCAGATATTTTCTTTTCACTTGTTTTCCTTTTTTAAAAAAGATTTTATTTATTTATTTGAGAGAGAGAGAGAGAGAGTGTGTGCATGGGGGGGGGCGCAGGGGGGAGGGTAGAGGGAGAGGAAGAAGCGGACTCCCCGCTGAGCAGGAAGCCCATTGCAGGGCTAGATCCCAGGACCCTGAGATCATGACTTGAGCTGAAGGCAGATGTTTAACTGACTAAGCCACCCAGGCAGGTGCCCATTCACTTGTTTTCCTTAACAAACAAACAAACAAATAAAAATATCTCTGAAGCAGCATCATCTAGTCCAGGATTCTCAATCTTAGCACTATTTACATGTTGGGACAGAGAATCTGGAGCTCTTCTGTGCATTGTAGGATGTTTACCAGCATCCTGGCCTTTACCTACTAGATGTCAGTGGTACTCCTGATCCCTCTCCACCCCTCACATTGCCAAATGTTCCTTAGGGACAAAATTGCCCCCACTTGAGAACCATTGGTAAAGCCAAAGAAACTCAGGATAATCTTTGGAATCATGGCAGGGCCATAGACTGTGTGTGTTGAGCAAGGTGTTTAGAAAGTTATTCTAAATCTTGGTTTAGTCATATGTGAAATGAGAAAAATACCTAGCTTATGGGACTGTTATAATGATTTCAATGAAAAACAGCAGTGTGGCACAGAACCTGGCACATTGGCCAGTGCGTATGTAGCTCTCTTCCTTTCCTTCTGGACTAAAAACTTGCAAAATGTTTTTGAGCGGCACCTGGGTGGCTCAGTCAGTTAAGCCTCTGCCTCTTGGTTTTGGCTCAGGTCATGGTCTCCCAGTTGTGAGATCAAGCCCACTGCATCCCGCTCTGAGCTTAGCATGGAGTCTGCTTGAGATTCTCTCTCCTACCTCTCTGCCGCCTTTCTTTCTCACTCTCTTTCTCTAATAAATAAATCATTAAAAAAATATTTTTGCATTCTTATGGGTAAAATAGTGATAAAAGGATAACTTTATATGAATTAGGACAAGAAGTATGGTTGCACTTCAAAGATCTAGTTTGAGAGAGAAAAAAGAAAACCCTAATTCCTTCTAATTGGAAAAGATGTCATTCCCACTTGTCCTCTTTCAGGTTTTACTGAATGTTCTTTGGGGAAAGTATATTGGAAATTTAAGCAGGCACTTACAATAACTAGTCTTTTCTAAATGATTACATGTGTACCAGATACTATTCTAAGAAATTTATATGGATTATCTTCTGAATAGATACTAGTATATCTACTCGATTTATAGATGAGAAGTAGAAGAAGAGAAAGGTGAAGCAATTTCCCCCAAAGAACAGAAAATGGTGGTGTTGGAATTTATATTGAAAAGGTCTATTCAAAAGTAGAAGAGGCAGGTCAGCATCTACAAGGACAATTGGTGGTTTGAGGAGGGGAACACACCAAGAAGCACAGCCACAATATGTTGCCAACCCTTTGCTGACCGACCTCTGAAGTCCAGTCCTGAAGGCACACTTCTTCCTTAAATTAAGACCTTAGAGGGCCTAGGCATGGAAGAGTTGCAGTCACACGGCATATGTAATTCAAATCAAAATGATAAAAAAATATGAAATTTAGGATACCCCAAGAAAGTCCTATTTTTTCCTATGATGAATATATTGATGCTTTTTTTGAAACATCTAATATCACATTTTTTGACAAATATTTTCCCCATATTTAGCTTGGCTACTGTGGATCTCATACTGATAACCTGAGTGTTTTTATCTTCCCGCAAATGTCTCGATATTGAATCAGTGATCTTGACCTTGACCCTGGATTGGAAAACTTCACTTTACTCTCCTAACCCTGGTTAGATCCCCTCATTTGTACCCTCCATGTTCCTTTTGATCTAGGGCAGACACCAGCAGATGTTTTCTTTAAAGGGATAGATAGTGAATGGAGTAGGCTATGTGGGCCATGAGGTGGGTCTCAGTCATAGTCAATTCTGCTACTATCATTCAAAAGCAGCCATAGACAGCGCATAAAGAAACTGACATGTCCCTGTTCCAATAATGTTATATTTACAAAAAAAAAAAAAGATGATGGTCCAGATTTGGGCCATGGGCCATTGTTTGCTGATCTCTGATCAAGGGTGCTGTCATGCAACATTATGCAAAATTACACAATAAAAACAACAAGGCTTATGGGGAATAATAGAGTTAGGAGAACAAGAGTCAAAAACTTCATCAGTGACACAGCAAAAGATAGGAACCTAATAAAAATTCTGTCACAATTTACACATGTTAAATGGTTAAGAAACACACAAATACTACAAGAAATATTGAGAAATACCTAAAGTTTGCCTGTAGAAAGGTGCTTTGGAACCACTATACTTTGTGAGTTATTGCAAAGTGGTAGAAAGATCACTCAGAAAGTTGTAATACCAGGAGTGGACGTGTGACTCAGGACACCTGTGGTTTATCCCATGGTAGCTGGTAGATGTATGAGGCATGTATGGGGGGAGGGTTGATATCCCTGTGTGGCTTGGTTCAGTGGGGTAGAATTTTCTGCATTAACAGAGTGCTTCCTGTGGATGAAATCACACATGAGCAAACACAAAATTCTTGTTATGCTCAAATTGTTTCTTCATACGTTACTATCACTGGAACAAAGTCAAGGTTTCAAAATGAGTGTTATAGCAGAACTGATGCCTCACGGGCATCTCAATGTTAACACAACAGACCATAATATGTCCAACTGTTCTTCTTTGCAAAGTCTTGCTTTCTCCATAAAGTCTATTGATGCCATCAACAACTATCCAACTGCCTTAAACAAAACCTTCGACATGATCTTCAACTACTTCTGTCTCACTCACTACATTCAATCAGTCATCAGCTGCTGTGTTACCTTATAAATATGTCTCAAATTCATCCTCTCTTCTCCATTGTGCATGTGTTCAGGCTTACCATCTCTCGCCAGATCTCTCACAAAGTGTTTTTTTTTTTTTTTTGCTTCCATTTCCATCTCCCTACTCCCAATCTTCTGTGTAACCATCATAGTGATCTTTCTTGGAGCTCTAGAAGTAAAGGCATTGAGCTTAAGTCCGTACTTTGCCCTGCTATCTGGATGATCTTGAGTAACTTACTTAATCTTTCTACCCCTCAGCTTCCTCATCTAGAAATGGGAATGCTAATAAATCTTGTGTCATAGGATTGGTGTCAGGATGAAATGTATAAAATGCTTAACAAAGTCCAGGATATTATTATTATTATTATACACACTCAGTAAAATGGTAGTTATGTTCAATACCATTAATATAGTCATTAGTATCACTTATCAGCATCATTATTGCCATCATCAGGATAGCATAATTCTGGATGAGTTTTCCCAAGCTGAAATACTGGACTTTAACCCTTTATGGCATTCACTTGAATTCAGTGCAAAGTAAGTGATACTTATTTTGTGCCTATTGCATCCAGAGCAGCATCAGGGTAGATACGCAGTTGAATGTTACCACCTAGGCTGACAAAAATATCATAGTAGTATCTCCAATTTAAAGCAGATTGTCATGATGGCTATGAATAAAGTACAAAGGGAATATAGACAAAGAGAAATTCTAGTGGAGGATTTGGGAGGCCTTTGGGGAGAAGACAGGATTTGACTGGTCCTGAAGGATGGGAAGGGTCTTTAGAGGCAGTTATGAGGAATATGCTCTGCTTGGAACCATCCAGGGTTGGGTGTGGCTGGAAGAGGGAGGGTTTATAAAGGGCAGGTCTTCTGTTGTGGCTGCAGTGGGCATGAGGTGGGAAGAGTTGGGATAGAACATGATTCGCTGATGTATTGGGTTGCAGTGAGGGGTCAGTGGGTACTACCCAGTCTACTTCAAAGTGAAGTCCAAGTCCACTCATTTCATTCATCTTCATTTCCACCATTGGGAAGTAGACCAAGCTGTAGCAGTCTCTGGAGATAAGGTGTTCCAGGTGGAGGAAGGCACAGGCCAAAGCTCAGTGGTGGGGATATGCTGTGACTCTTTGTGGGTTGTCTCTAAACTGGAGTGGCTTGAGCACAAGGTCCAGGGGTAGAAAAGGAGTATATAGGAATAGGAATTATTATTTTTTTAATGTATCAGGCTTTTTCGAAGAAAGAGTAAATTCTGAGAAGATGATGTCACTGCTTTTCTAAACCAGCTGAGCCAAGACCATCTTATGATAATGAGTTTCCAGAGGGTAACGGTGATGGGCTGACCTTGAGAGCTTCTTTTCCCCACTCGAGTGAGTGTGCCCCAGTCCAAGAGCAACCCTTATATCTTGCTTCCACCAGTTTTATGCTGAGCTCACCAGAAATGTCAGCCCCAAGTTTCACTCACTGAAGTCACTCACAGTGAGACTAAAATCCAAGGCATTCCTGGAAATGTGTTTGACATTAACAGTTGGATTTCTAGTGTCTGAGATGTGCTTGCCCCATGGATGTTTGCTTGCAACAGCACATAGGAAAGACCAACAGAGGGCAGGTTGTTCATCCTGAGAGCCCGGGGCACACTCTGTCTGGGTCACAGAGGTGTCAGTGTAGGGTCAGACAGGGTCAGGCAAACAAGTCTCTGGTAGTATGGCCTGAGGGCACTGTCCTTTTCTAGAACTTTCTCAAACTGCTTTCTGCAACAACAGAAGATATGTGGCTAAGGACTGACAAAATTCATTATCTTCTAATTCCCAACCTGGGTAAACTAGAGCTATAATAATTAGTAACCAGGCACTGAAATATGACAACACAGAGAGATACTGGCAACATTGCTTCCTCACGCTGGGGAGAGAAGCAGACAGTGTGCCTGGCAGGGGCTCGGTAGATAAACCACCCAGCATTCATGCCCCTGTACAGAGATGAGTCAGAGGTGCCCTGCATTGTCTCCTGAGTTCCAGAAGGGCCAGTGTCCCACAGCAGGACCCTGAGAGAGAACACACCCTCTACTGGCTGCCCCACATATTTACTCATTTCATTCTCACATCACTATAATGATTTGGGTACTGATATTCATCCCCAGTTATAGATGAGGAAAGCAAGGAATGAAACATTGATTACCTTGCCCAAGGTCACACGACTGGTCAGGCAGCCTGGCACAAGAATTGATGCTATTTTTCATATAAGGAATCTAGGCTCAGAGAGGTTAGTCAACTTGCCAAAAGTTGCACAGATGGCAAGTGACAAGGCTGACATCAGAACTCATGTTCGTTTGCAGCCAATGCACTTTACCTACTAATTAGCAAAAATCCTCCTGGAGGTCCCTTCATGCATGCATCCTCCCATTTGATTCTCTGAAGGAGCAAGCCTGGAAATGTCACCTGGAGCCCCTTCCAGTGGTACTTTGCCTCACTCCACTCTACAGACTTGTGCTGAGAAAGACACAAACCCCATGAAGTATGGTTGGAGGGAACCCCCAAGCCACCATGTAGCCTGAAGCTACTGCATACTTTCACCTGGATGTTTTCCAAAATGTGAAATTGCTTAATGAGAATTTGCTTCTTACATGTTTCTGGTCCTTGATCCTAGGTGTTTGATGAATGTATTGTTCTTCCAAATCAAGGGGAAAAAGAATAAGGTTTGTGCTTCAAGAAAACATCAAAGCCTTTGGTTTTCAGAATTCTTCTCTAAGTCACTCCTAAAACACTAGCCACATCAGTAGGAAGAAAGCACTGAAGAATCAAAGCACATTGCAGTGGGATGCCTGGTTCAAGTCAGGGCTATGGAACTTCTTGACTGTGAATTTATGGAAATCGCTTCACCACTTTGAGCCTGACTTTTCACAAATGAGAATAATAACAGTGCTGGTTATGTTAGCCTCAGGTGAGGATCATCATGGAGCTAGGCGTAGGAAAGATTGTGCAAATATTAAGATGCAATAACATAGTAGGGACACTGCAATATTACAAGGCAGGGGTGTGTGTCTCTTCTTTTAATTCTGCCAATATTAACTAATGTAATAAATATTTATGGAGTACCTATGACATGCCAGACTATTTCTTAGGCTCTGAGGACACAGGTAAATAAAACAAACAATTTCTTGCCATGCATCTTAGTGTAACCAAAATAAGTAAATATTTAGTTTGTTAGAGGTTGGTAAGTCTTAAGGGGAAAAAGAAAGCAAGGAAGAGTAGAAGTATTGAGGGAATCATTGCATTTTTAGATATAGGGAGAAAGATCTCTCTCAGAAGGTTATATCTGGGTCAAGACTTAGAGAAAGGAGAGTGTAGACCACGAAGGAATAACTCAGGACAGTAGGACACTCTGGGGTTCCAAGGAACACACTTTGGTAAGCACTGCCCTGGTGGCCAGACCAACCTCTTTCACTCCATGACTGTGGCTCTTTGGGAGAAGCAGAGTGTGACATCCTCCTGGCTTCAGTCCAGCAAAAAGGAAAGAGACCTTAGTTGGCCCTGATTCTGAACATGTTCTTATAAGTTATGGGGTTCAGGACATGCTATCCCCAAATATGGCACCTTGGCATATTAAATATCTTAAGCTGAAGGATTTTCTTTTTTAAAAAAAATGGCAGGAGCAAAACCCCCAACCCCTCGCCCTTCTTTCCTGAAAGCAGGAGATAAATCCCCCCATATGAAAGGTAGCCTACCTGAACTGGAGGGAGAAAGATGTTCTTCTCACCAGAGATGGGGAATTGAGGACTGAGAAATCTACACAAACCTTGTTAAGCTCACTCTTATCTTCCCGGTTACTTCTTCACCATGTATTACCCCTAGCCCAAATGCCTCTGTCTTGTCAATTCTTTACAAATTTATCTTCTACTTACCTAAAAGGTATAAAAGCTTCCTGCTTAGGGCGCCTGGGTGGCACAGCTGGTTAAGCGTCTGACTCTTGGTTTCAGCTCAGCTCATGATGTCAGGGTTCTGAGATGGAGCCCCGTGTTGGGCTCTGTGCTCAGTGTGGAGTTTGCTTGATTCTCTCTCTCTCTTTCTCTCTCTCCCTCTGCTCCTCCTGCTCATACTCTCTCTCTCTCTCAAAAAAAAAAAAAAAAAACCCTTAAAAAAAAAAAAAGCTTCCTGCTCTGGCCGCTTTGGGTCTTCATTCTCTTGTGAAGTTTCTCATGTGCATGCAAAAATTCAATGAAATGGATATGCTTTTCTCTTGCTAATCAATCTTTGTCAGTTCCACTTTCAGACCCAACCAGGGACCCTAAGAGAACTGAGGAAAACTTTTTCATCATCTCCATAAGCTACTTGCCATCTAACCGTTTCTCTTATCTGGAATCCCAACTCACGAAACCTGAAAAAATAACCCGGAAAGCTTCCATAAAATTGGCAGCTCAAGAGAACCACTCTGCAAAGCCTGCTAATTCTGCAGACTCCCCAGCTCCCATTAGGGCTGTAATCAGAAAGGAACATTCACGATGCAGAGGGTGAGTGCAGAGCTAGCAAGGCCGGCCCACTACAGGTTTCCCCTGCTATCAGAAAGTAGAAGGGACCTATGAACCCTTTCATAAGCCAAAATGGCACAAAGTGAAGCAATTACCATTCATTTATATGGAAAAGTTTTTGAGCATCCCCAGACCCCCTCCAAAAATAACCTCCTAGGCTTTTTCTGATACCTCAGGACACATCTTGCTAATGGATGCACAAGATAAATTGAGATAAAGCACAGATGCTCAGAGACAGAGTTCAAAGCTATGTTGGCCTGATGCTAGGATGCCGGAGCGCAGTTCCCGGGGAAGGAATGGGCGGGGCCCCTGCCGCTACTTGGGATGTATACTGCCCCTTAAAGGATCACTGCAAAACAAATACTGAATGTTGTTTTCACTTTTTGCCTTTTTTTTTTTCATAAAAGCAAAAATCCTTTCCAGATTTCTCTTGGTTGGCAAAAACAGGTACCAATGTAGGTCTTTTGTAAAAGCGAAGTGGCAATAATGCGAACTTTGAGAAATAGGGGCTCCTGCGCCCTCTGCACAGGGGGGTCCTGCTTTCCAGTCAGTTGCTCCTGACCGGAGATAGTCAGCAGCATCCCCAGCCCTGGAGAACCCCGGGCAAGTTCAGCAGCCTCCTTGGCATCACAGGGCTACAGAGGAGGTCTGCCGTGTCCCCAACAGCGCAGAAGCCTCAGGAGGACAGTAGCGACCCCAGAATGAGGAAGCTGGTCTCAAGTGGGCCAGAGACTGCATTTGGACCACCTGCGGGTCAGTTAGATTTAGAGTGTTTGTCGCGGCCAGAGCTCCGCATACACCGCATTCCCTGTGGAGAAGCAGCAGCAGAGCCCTGGGCAGCATTCCCAGGCAACTCCTTCAGCCTGAATTCTACTTAACAAGTACTGCGCTCAAGTTGCTATGCTCAGCTTCATAGCCTCACTCCTTCCAGTGAAGCAAGAATAAAAGACTGACTGTGTCTCAGTTGCCCTGGGGTGTGTTCTTGCTGCTCAGAGATGAGGTAAGAGACTCAGAGGTAGCATGCAAGAGACGTGCTTCTAATCCCAAGCACGTCTAGCCAGGGACCTCTGGCAAGGGGGTAAATGCTCTGAGTTTCAGTATTTCTATCTGTAAAATGGAAAATCATTTCTTCATCAAATAAGAATTCTCCTGAGGATACACCATCTTGTTGAAAGTCATAACTATGTTAGTTTTAAAATAGGGTTTTTTTGGTAATCAGTCAAGTGCAGACACAAGATAACACCAGAGGGGATGCCTGAGAGGGAAAGAGATCATGATTCTCACAAGTCCTAGAAGAGCGAGGCATGGTTGGCTGTGCAGGGAGGGGGCCAGACGGGGAGGAAGGTCCAAGGAACAGGCTCAACCAAGTAGGTGGGGAGCCGAGAGAGAGTGAGCACCTGTGGACAAGTGCCTTTATTGGGGATCAAAGTGGAGTTCACAAGCTAAAGGTGTGAGGAATTTCACTGGAGTGTTCGAATGTCCATAGGTCACAACCAGGGGAGGACAAAAAGAGGAACTTGTGACAGGGACCAACCTGATCACACTAGCGCACCTAGTCACATGGGTAAAATGGTCACAGCCCGTTTGTGGATCTGTTGAGGTGGCAGGAAAATATGAAGTTTTAAAAACTTATAATACAACATCCTTAAAGGAGAGAAGATGCTGTTCGAGTCTACCTATGCTGGACATCCCCCCAGGGTAAAAACCACCATGCAGAAAATTTCCAGGTCCTTCTGACAAGCCAAAAATCTCTCCAGGGATTTACATGAATATGCAAATTTGCAACCACATGGATGGAGCTAGAAGGTACAGTGCTGAGTGGCATAAGTCAGTCAGAGAAAGACAAATACCATATGATCTCACTCCTGTGTGGAATTTAAGAAACAAAACAAACGACGGGGCACCTGGGTGGCTCAGTCGTTAAGTGTCAGGCTTCAGCTCAAGTCATGATCCCGGGGTCCTGGGATTGAGCCCCACATCGGGCTCCCTGCTCAGTGGAGAGTCTGCTTCTCCCTCTCCCACTCCCCCTGCTTGTGTTCCCTCTCTCTCTATCTCTCTCTCTGTCAAAGAAATATATAAAATCTTAAAAAAAAAAAAAAAAGAAAGAAACAAAGAGAGAGAGAGTCAAACCAAAAAACAGACTCTTAACTATAGAGAACAAACTGGTGGTTACCAGAGGGGAGGTGGTTGGGGGGATGGGTGACATAGGTGAAGGGAGTTAAGAGTACACTTACCATGATGAGCACTGAGTAATGTATAGAATTGCTGAATCACTATATTGTACACCTGAAACTAATATAACACTGTATCTTAACTATACTGGAATAAAATAAAACTTAATGAACAATATGCAAATGAGTCAGACCAAGGGACCCCTTCAGGACCACCAGACAATCAACATTTTTACCCACCTCTCACCCATCTTTTCTGTCCTGCTCACTGGATTCTCACTGGTAAATATGTTTTCTCCAACTGCTTTCATTAGAAACTAGTTGCACACCAAATGTAGATAAAAGCAGTGTTTTTTTAAAAAATGGGTTTATATTAGATGTTTTTTTAAATTAAGTAAGAATTTTTTTTCCATTTAATCATATCTCTCTGAGGTAAGAATTGTGAAATGAAGTTGATGTTTTTAGATGAGAAACTGGGAGGGGGGCCTCAGATAGGTAAGGAAGCCACACCTAGAAAGTGGCAAAGCCAGCCCCAGTCGGTTTGATTTCAATTCCCTGATCTAACTGCAAAGCTATACTAGTTAACTATTTCTTCATAACAAATTACCCCCAAACTTAGCAGTTTAAAATAACAAACACTGATGATCTCACTCAGTTTCTGAGTGTCCAGAATCAGGGGGCATCTCAGAGGAGTGGTTCAGGTTGAGGTCTTAAAGCTGCAGTCAAGACGTTGCCTGGGGTTGCAGTCATCCCAGTGTGTTGCTGGAATAGAAGATCCAAACTTGCTCCCATGGATGTTGGCAGGAAGCTAGGCCTGTCCATAGGGCTGCTTACAATATAACGGCTTCCTTCTCCAGAGTGAATGACCTGAGAGAGAATGGTACCCAGATATATGTCCTAGGAGGTATCTAACCCAATCTCAGAAGTGACATGTCATCTCTTCTCCCATAAAATGTTATTGGCCACAGATTCCAACCCTAGGAGAATGTGGAGGGCACTGTCCAAGTGAGTATCTTCCAGGAGACCAGGACTGTGGTGGGCCACCTTGGAGGCTGGACAGGATTGCCCAGCAGAGTTTGACGTTATCACTCGCAAAGGACTCAACAGCCCTCTTGGCTCATGGTCTCCCTGCCAGCTACACATCAGCATGGAGAAGGTAGGGGAAGGTTTTTCTAGGCATCTTCTCCTTGATACAGAGACGAGGAAAAAAGGGAATGAGGAGGACTACATAAACATGCATTATTTTTGCATCCTTCACCAGCGCCTTGAAAACATTAGACATGATATGTTGAGGGTAGTTAACCCTTTTCAGGATATGCACACACCCATTTTTTGATGAGAAACAGAAAGAGAGAGGGAGGGAGGGGATGGGGCTTACTTTTCCAGTCTTTCTAGATACAGATTCCCCAACAGCTTTAGTGCTGTTTTTCTCATAACATGGCAGGACGTAACCTAGCTCAGGAACTAAGAAAACCTGATGGAGAAATGAGCCCTAAATGTTGGCTATACTGCCCGGCACCAACAGATGATAAACTCCCGCTGCTCCTTGAAGAGATCTATAACTATAACTGCACTTGCCCCTTTTAAAAATAGCAGTCGGGCTGGAGAGTATTTCTAAGATAGTAGAGTGTCACCTTCGTTTTTAAACATGAATAAGCTACACAGATGAAGCCTGTGAGGGCTAAAGCATCAGGCAAGGGAGACTCAGGGCAGAGGCAGAGGTAGATTTTGTCAGGGGGTTCTAGAAAAGAGTCGGTTATTCATTCACTCTTTCAACTAGCTTGTGGGTAGCCTTTATTATGAGATGGCTACTAAGCATTTGGGGGAATATTAAAATGTATGGGGTGCAGGTAGAATATTATCGATTGATTCCCACACATTTAGTAGATAGACATATCCTCAATCACTTATTCATTCACTGACCAAATATTGCCGTGTCAGACATTGTGTCAGAAACTGGTGTGGCAAAGATAAGTAAAATAAGTAGTCTGTTCTCCAGAGCCCACGATATCCTGGAGGGTCAGGATTACAGTGCATCCGGAATGATAAGGGAAGAAAGAAAAAAGGAGGCACCCCTGTCAGTTTGGGAGAGAGGATGGAGAAGTTTCTAAGGGGGAGTGGTACTGCAGCTGAGTCTCAAAGAGAGAGTTTAAATCATTCCTTAGATGCATGTAATGTAATATGCATATAATGCATAACTGACTTGTGTAACTGACTTTCCATCTGTCTGTCCACTAAGGGGGTGTGGATTAGAGGTTGCAATCATGGGCTTTAGTTTGTATCCCAGTTCTGCCATTTACTAGCTGTGGAACCCTAGGTAAGTAACTCTCTGGATGCCTGTTTCCTCATCCATAAAATAGGGATACTATTAGAGATTACTCCCCATGATCATTATGAGAATTAAATACATGAGTTAATGTCTGCAAAGTGCTCAAGATAGTACCAAGCACAAATAAGTACTAAGAGTACCAAGCTCTATGTACATATCACTTATTTCTATCTAGACAGAGAGGCAGTAATAAACATTTTCCACTGGAATACCTACCTCCCAGTTATATTCCTGGGTCATAGGAATTAAAATCAGGGCCCACGAAGGAGAAAAGCCAAGTTGCTGGTTTTGAGGGAGGTTGTAGAGATAATGTGAGGAATTTTTATGGTTATCCACTGGAAAAAGTCAGAGTTGCAAACTTTTGGGCAGGAAGCAGGGGCAAAAGCCAGGCATCTCAGATCTGAACAGTATCAGAGACCTTGAGGTGGGAGCTGTTGTACGGATAACCTCATGGATGTTCTGGCTAAATTGACTGCAACGTGGAGGGGCCAGAGTGCTTGGGTGTGTCTCCAGCAGCCTCCTGCAGGGCGGAAGAAAAACCTGAGCTGCTTTCAAACTCTATGTCTTCATTGTGTCTCCCCTTCTCTACTCTCTCCCTTTGGGAGGCCCAGAGACTGAACCCATTGGGGAAACTGAGCCTGCAGTCAATGTACAACTTATATCCGAATAACTGCTCTACAAAGTATGGAGTGGGGACCCTTATGTATAGCAAAAGAAATAAAACTAATTGTTATGGCATTTGTCTACATTGAGTACCGTGTTATATATGTATCATTCCGTGTTTAGCTTCAAACCAGTCTCCCGAGGAAACTAGTATTATCATTCCCATTTTAAAATGAATGAGGAGTTATTCAGAGCAATTAATAACTTTCCCAATGTTATTATTAGCAGTTGGAAGAACTGCATTATGAGCTAGATCTATATGACTCTAAGGCAAGTGCTTGTAACTTCTGTGCTATGTGGTATCAGAACTAAGGAGTTATAGAATTCCAGAGAAGAGCAGAGGGGGAAATGGTGAGGACTTCCCCAGCGATTGAGTATTTGGGTTGAGTATCAAAAATGGTTAGTGTTTTACATGTGAAAAAGTAGAACAGGTCATTCTAGATGAAGAAATGCAAAGATTATGAGGGTATGAGCTTATGAACCTCCCAGGGATATGGGGAGGAGGCCAGTGTGGCTTACACATGGGATGTGGTGGCACACAAAGCTGGCTAGGGTCAAGTTCAAGGAGGGTCATTTGTTCCCTCAACCTAATAAAAATGCAAACTCTTCTTTACAGTGAGCTGGTGGGGAAGGGGAATGGAAGGAGAGGCTCCGTGTCCTACCAGGCAGCACACACAAGTGACATTCTGTTCCAACAGGCTTTTGCCCATGGTTGATGCTCAATTTCTGCATCACTGTCTAAAGATGGTGGCCTGACCTCGAGACACTGCAAGGGACCCAGCTGTCTGGATTGGACTTGATGATGTGAAATCAGCAGCAGAAGAGAAACGTGTAAGGAGCTGAACCTTGGACCCAACCTGATGGATCCTGAAGCTGAGGGGGTGCCTGACTATGCCAGGAAAGAGTCCCCTCCAGCTCGCCTGCGCAATCCCGACAATTCCCACGGTGATGCCTGTTTGGAAACAACCATTCCACAGACAGCCCATGTGTTTCTGAATTGGGGTTCACGGAGATATCAAGTCTGGGATTTGTTTTTAATGACCTTGTTCCTTTCCCACACCATCCTTGACTAGAAATCACCCCCAGGCAGCTAGCATGTCGTTTTCAGAAATAATGTGAATTCAAAACAACAAGACCTATTCACTGAAAGAGTAGCTATGGTATCATTACAAAAAAAACCAAAAAACAAAAAAAAACCCAAAAAAACAAAAAAACAATGAAGTGTTGGTTTTGTAAGCAACAGTTCAGGTTCATACTCTAGCTCTTAGCACTGAGCTGTTCTGTGACCTTGGACAAAGTGCTCACCTTGCCCAAGCCTCCGTTTTCTTTTCTTTTTTAAGATTTTATTTATTTATTTATTTATTTATTTGACAGAGAGCACACAAGCAGGCAGAGCGGCAGGCAGAGGGAGAGGGAGAAGCAGGCTCCCAGCTGAGCAGGGAGCTCCGTGTGGGGCTCCATCCCAGGACCCTGGGATCGTGACCTGAACGAAAGGTCATGATCTCGACTGAGCCACCCACACACCCCAAGCATCCGTTTTCTTAACTGTAAAATAGGGTCAAGAAAGTGTGCCTCGCAGGGTGGATGGGAGCAGAAGTGAAATAAGGTGCATGAAAACACATTGCTATTTTGAAGCCTTGAGCTTTTGGACTATATGAGAGGCAATAGAGTCATTTAAGAATCTGAGGGAAACATCAGGCCCCTAAGGGGTCCCCTTGGACACTACTTTGTGCCCTCCCTTAGGTCCCCTGAGTAGAGGCTTCTTCCCAGGGACAAAGCAGAAGAGAGGAGTTTCGGCCACCGTTGGCTCCCACTTTAGGCAAGGTCTCTGATTACCTTCACCTCCTCTGTGTCCCAGCAAATAGAGATGGTGACACCCAGGTGCATGTACATTTAGATGTGTCTTGAACAACAGCACAGACCCAAAAAGTATCCCTCTCCACTGCTCCCTGATATGACTAGTTACTACCTGTTTGTAGTTCTGTGGTCTTGGGAGAGTTATTTAATCTCAGAATGCCTCAGCTTTCTCATCTGTCAAATGGTGACATTAATAGTACTTCCTTCGTCACACTATTGTTGTGAAGAGTACTTAGGATACTACATATTAACAGAATGTCTGGCACATAATGAGCACTCCGTGAATATTAGCTCCTGCTAACATTATAATTGCTGCAGTTCATCGCAATCACCTCATTCCCTCACATGGGGGCCTCAGCCCCACTAGACTGCATGTTCCCCCCGGGGTGGGGCAGGGCTTGGGGGTCTGCCGTACAGTAGATAAAGACTAAATGAATCCAGAAAGGCCAGCCATCCCAGTGGACAGGAGTGTGCAGACAGCAGGACAGATCTGCTTGGAGGGGCAGAAAATGAAGCTGAGACTCAAAATGAGCTGAAGTCATTGCTGGGTAAGGAGAAGTGGCCAGAGCACTCATGCCAGGCTGGGCCCAGGCATCCTACAGGATGACAGCGAGGCCAGGGCGAGCTGGGAACTCAAGACTACAGATACTGGAGGCCTTGAGCTGCACGTTAAGCAGCAGGGATCCTATCCCATGGGCATCAGTGTTTTCCAAACTTCAGCCAGAATCACCTGCATGGTTTTTACCAGACCTAACTCAGTATCTCTGACTTAACCTTGTAATATTTTCCTTAAATTAATTTACATTTTTTTAAACTTATACTGTCTAAGAAAACTCTATTAGTATTGCCAGTAATAATCCATATCTTCTGTGGTAAATATAACGGCGAAACAAGTAAAGTAAAAACAACTTACTTTCATAAACCCTTGCTAGATACTTTTGCCTGTGAAGGCTCTGAGCCTACTGTCTCCTTGGCTAAAAAGGGAAATCAGTAGGTTTCCGAGGAGTGTGAAAACCATCAAGCACATATGGCAAACTTTTCACTTAGAGGGATGGAGAAGAAGCTGGGAAGGGAATGTGCTTGGTGCTGTGGAATCCGATGTCAGGTAATGCTGTCACTGTGGGTTTCTAAAAGCATCCTCCGAGCTGCCAGGGGCAAAGGTCCCACAATTAGGGAAACCATCTCGGGATGATGGAAACATCTTTTAATGGTTTTAGGGAAGAAAAGTGACCCCTTTAAAACATCTTTCTGGCTATATTAAGAAGTGTGGATTTATGGGGACTGAGACTGGTGGCTGGGAGTTCAGATAGAAGCAAATGACCACAGGTGAGAGGTAGTGAAGGTCTGAGAGCAGAACATTGTAGGGCTAGGGGGAGGGGGGAGAGAAGCCTCTAATGGAATATTCAAGGAGCATGGTGGTGCTTGCTGATTGACTGTGCAAAGAAAGAATTTAGGATGCCCTCCCTGGGGTCAACTTGGGCCATTGGGAATATGATGGTGGAAGAGAATTCAGAAGGCGGTGTTCCCACTGCTCTTTTCTGAACTTGTCCATTCTCTTCTTCCAGGCTCCCAGGTTCTTCCAGCTGATTCTAGGAGCTCAGACCTTCAGGATGCCCCCAGTCAGACGTGCAGAAGAATTCATACTCCAAACCCATTAGACTGCCTAGGACGATCCCGAAGTAGTGGGCTAGCAGAAGAAAAATCACTCTATATCTTGCTCTCCCCATTCCACTACTATTACGCAGTTGAGAAAGAGTTAAAAGGAAAATCAAGCACAAGAGCAAAAAGAACTTCAAAATTCACCCAGAGAATCCCACAAATCCAGGTGTAGATTCCAGGATCTCACTAATTTTCTTTTTCTACTTGGTGACTAAGTGGGGTAAAGAAAGTTAGAAGCTACGTGTATGCCATTTACATCTCAGATGATTTCTTAGTGCTGCTGGAGGAACAATTTTCTTGGTCCCAGGCTTCCTTACTTCACTGCTCAGACAGACATCTTTATTGCTACAGTGGAATTCCTGCCTTTTCCTTGAGGGGCCAGTGGTCTTCACATCAATTTGCTATATCCTGGAAATGATACTATCCATCTTATTTCTCCCTTATCCAAATGAAAATATCAGCTGGCAGTCACAGCAGAAAGTGGCTAATGAACCAGCTCACACTATGGTGTAAATGACTATGAGTAAGTTAACTGTCTAACATTTAGCAACTAATTAATCCAGAGGAATAAATATCTTATGTGAAATTTCAGATCCATGGGGCTTTATTTTGAAGTAGCAGATATATCTTTTCCCTCCTGTGAGCCTATCCTAAATCAACAGACACCAAGGCATTAAAGTTTCATTGATTGCATAAGAGTGGTCTATAAAAGACACTCCCAAGAGTGTCACGAACAGTCTACTTTCAAGTCCGGCCATAGAGTCAGTTAAGTTCTGAAACAAACACCTTCTCCTATTTCTAAGAATGATCACGTCTATTTCAAAATGAAAACTTCTCCTTTGGTGATGCTTTAAAAATTGAAAAGACAGTAAAGGTAGTGGCAGAATGCATAAAGACCCTCTTGGGAGGATCAAAATATTTCCATGTAACTTTGTCAGTGGGTGGACTAGTGACGTAATCTGACATTTCATAGGTAATTCAAACATATTATCTGAATAGAAAAATGGAAGGGAACACAGGCGAAAGTGATAAACATTCCAGAAATTACATAGACAAACTATGGAGTTCACTATTTTGAGAAACTAGTGGTTTCTGCTCCCCTCGTTAAAAATATGTCAATTTCCTTTCGGTGGACAGCCTTTGAATTTGTCCTTGTTGACAAATTTCCTATTTGAACCTACTTGAAAAGATTGAAGAAGTTGTTCATAATTTGATTTAAAATACCTCTTGACTCTGAGATGGGAGGTCAATAGGTGTTGTAAATTGTGGCCATTCAGAAGCCAAAAGATCAGTGTAAGCCAACAGGTCTATTTCCTTCAACTTTTAGGAGAGTAGCTAAAACATATAGTTGTACTATAGTCTGCTATGTCAGAGAACCAAAATTAATGATATGGCCTACAGAACATATTCTTTCTCGACCAAGTCATGTTTTTTAACCCAGAAGTGCCTTTTTTGACATAGTACTTGATTATTCAGTCAAATCATAGATTCCTAAGATAGAAAGGAACTTAAATGTACATATACCCTATGTTGTTATATCTAAAATAATGGTTTCTAACCCTGGATGCTCATCAGAATTCCCTAGAGAGCTTTTTAAAAAAATGCACATGGCTGAGCCCCACTCCTGGGCTACAAATCATTATCTGTGGTCGTTTGGGCCCAGGCATCAGTATTTTTGAAAGCAACCCTCCGCCTCCATGACCCTGATGAATACCCAGGGTGGGGAACCACTGACTTAGAAATCAAATTCACCCCTAGTGTTGAGTTTGTGCTTCTCAGTGGTAAAATTCAAGGAACACTTCACTCATATATAAGGGGTTTCTTGGAAAGTGAGCCCTGACCCTTTCCTCTATAGTCAGGAGAAGAGAGCTCGACTGAGCAAGGATAAGATATTAGTTGAATAGGGAGAGGGGTTTGGAGGCACCATCCTCCCCACCACCATTCCTTGGAGAGAACCTTCTTCAAGTTTCTACCAACAACATCCAATGAAGCCAACTGAGGTATGAGTGAAGACTGGGGAACTAACCCACTGGACCCTATGCCAACCCAGCTCAGCCTGGACATTGCAACCTGTGGCTGCCCCACCTTTGGCTTGGGCAACGTTGTATTTCTGCCTGGGGAGTGAGCTACAAGGATCCCTCTCAGCCTATGTGCCCCAAGCCATGTGTCAGCTGTAATAGTTACAAGAACCAAACACAAAGAGTTAGTGACTATAATGCACGTAAATTAAAACATATTCTCTGGCCTAGGATATTGGTATCATTGGGTTATTTTATTGGCATCTGCAATTTGTACTCCTTATTCTCAAAAATGATGATCTAGCCTTTAAACCTAATGAATCAGTGAATGATTGTTGAACTTCTACTGTGCTTAACACTGTACCAGGCACTTTGAAAAAAAGATTTATTTGTTTATTTATTTATTTATTTAAGAGAGAGAGAGCACATAAGCATGAGTGGGGTTGGTGGGGGAGAGGGAGAGGAAGAAGCAGGCTCCCCACTGAGCAGGGAGCCCGATGCGGGACTCAATCTCAGGACCCTGGGATCATGACCTGAGCCAGTGGCAGCTGCCCAATTGACTGAGCCACCCAGGCGCCCCTGTACCAGGCACTTTAGTGAATAGAGAATAGGACCTAAACCTTGTTCTCAGAGAACGTCTATTTCGTGCACCTGTAAACAGTGAAAACATTGTGAGTTGAAAAAGCAGTGATCTCTGGGACTTTAGACACTGATCAAAAGAGAAAGTACACATAGAAGAATAACAAAGAATAGGTTTGGACCCAAATGGGGAGATAGTAGGAAGGGTCGTGAGAATCCAGCAGAGGAAATTACACTTGGTAAAGATAGCCACGGGGCGATTTGATTCCAAGGAATGCTCTGATGGCGCCGTTAGCAGTGGTACTAGCAGGAAAGGGGATGAACTGGGAGGATGGAGGCAGGCTGGTGGGACACTCAAGCAGGTGTTGTTACATGACTTTGTGGCCATAGGATCCCATTTCAAATGGAAAGATCATAAGAACTGGTCTTTGGGAATGGAGAGCAATGAAGAAGAATGAGCAATGAAGAAGATGCAAAATTTCTAGGGTAAATAAGGGTATGGCTATAAACAGTCATCTTGGAAAGGAACCAAGAAGTTTGCTTTTGAAGACATTGGGTTTGAAGACATTCTAGGACATCTAAATAAAAACTCCCAGTTGGTAGTGGAAGATAAGAGGTTAGGCTCTGAATAAGAGAGATCAGAATGATGGATCCTCTAAGATTGAGGACCTAAGGAAAAAGGAGCTTAGAGTTGCAGAGTCTGGGGAACAGCCTTGAGAGAAGAGATCATCAGTGAGCTCTGTGTGTGAGAAATATGCTTGTGTAGTTATTTATATGTGTAAATGCCTCCTACGTGGTTTTATTGAGATTGAAATCTCAGACTTTTGCCCAAAACAACTCCATTTTATGCCATCAGCTTAAAATCTTCCACAAAGAATGAAATCCCTTTTGTATCTTTCCCTGAGTTGACCAATGAGCTCTAACAGAACATTTTGTCAGACAGAAAAAAATGTGTACAAAAAAGGGGAGAGACAGTCACCTTTTAAAACTGACCTTTCATTTTTCATATTTTATTCATCCTTTTTTAACAGATAAGGTTAAACTCATTGTTATTTAAACTGCGTTACTAATTCAGTGAATTCATGGGGAAAACATTGAAACTTAATAGTACTGAAGATTTTAAGCATCTTATTTTTAATGAACCAATTATTACTTTTTCTCCAATTACCAATCCATCACAGCTCCTTTTTATTCCAGACTGTGAAATATGGAGCAATGTAGCAGTATTTAGCAGAGAATCTGTATGTAATGGGATTCAACAGGAAATCATACAGAATAATCATTATTTCTCTTTAGGACTCCAAGTGAATATAACTAACCTATCTGGGCCAATTCCACCTCATCTATAAAATGGGCCAAACGAGATCTGACTTGCTCATCTAATAGGTTTTCCATGAAGACTAAAACTAAAAATATGGAATAGCATATGAAAGAACTTTCTAATCCATAAAGCCTTTCAGGCATGAAAGTTACCACTGTTGTAAATTGTATGAGTACCCTGAAGAATGAAGAGAGTTCTCTATTAGCATAATGCTAAGGCAGATAAAGGAGCATTTGGCTGGGCTCTGAGTGATACAGAATGTGGGTGTATCTGAGATTGTCTGAGTTTGGGTCCCCTCACAAAAGGAGGCACTAAAGCAAGGGTTTTTATTCATGTTGTTTATCTGGAAAGTTCTGTGAGGAAATGGGGAAGGAAGACAGGGAGGAGGGACAGCAATGAAGGATGCAAACATAAGCAGGACACTGCTGTGAGCAACGCTGGGTCAGTCCCACAGGTATCCTCTGAAGGACCGTGTGCAGCACTCCTCTGAATTATCCGGTGAGGAGAGGTAGCTTAGGTACTTAGTCTCTAACTCCCATCCCACCCTGGAGGGTTGCTCCTGGGGCCTTAACTCCTGATATTTCCAGGCTGTGACATGTAGGAACTGAAGGAAACAAGAATATGTCACCCTGAGATATACTTCTCTGACAAAAATAATTTTGAGCTGACAGCAATTAATAAGCAGCAAAATCAGAAAAAGCTCCTTGTACCTCCCCCCTTTTCCGCCTAAAGGCAGGATATAAATTCCGTTTTATAGGAGATGGCACCAGAAGAATCTACCAACAAACCTTACTCCATTAGTTTCCTTCCATATATTTACTTTCCACAATTTCGCCACCCTTGGAAGCCAAAGACCACTTACTTTCTTTGGTCCTGTCATTTTGCTATGAGTTTATTGTTCTTTGTTGAAGATGCCGTATAACCCAGAGTTCTGAGCCACCTCCGCATTACTCATCTGGGTACTCCCATGTGTTACATGTGGGATGTGCATGTTGGTAAACTTGTTTTTCTCTTGTTTATCTGTCTTTTGTGATAGGAGTCCCACTTTAAGGCCCTGAGATGGATAGAGGAAAAATGTTTCCTCCCCTCCAGAGCTAAGCACGCTGGCGCTGGCTAGAGAACACCTTCAGCTAGAGTTGCTGGAAGCCATGGTCACGTACAGGAATGTCCGTAGCTGACCTCCAGGGTAGAACAAGGCCATATGGGGGGGCATCACACCTCTGCTTTGCAGCCAGGACAAGTAGGTTTGGAATCCTGTGTCTGCTCCCCCTAAACTGTCCTGCACGTCGCTCAACCTTCCTGACTTCAATTTCTCCAGCCGCAAACCAGGGACAGCAATAGCTACCGTGCAGAATATTAAGTAAGTGATTATGCATTCTTTTGATGGCATACCCAATCACCAATGTTATTTAAAAATAGTAAATGTCCTGGGAAAAAGTTCACGTATAGAATTAAATGAATACAGGAAGTCACACTTACCTGCACGATGAGTCCGTTTTTGTAAAGTACGTATATTTTATGCGAAAGGATAATCATTGGGACAAAACGTACTAAAAGATTGAGTGCTTATTCTGATTTCTATTTTCCTATGTATGCTTTTCTTCATTTTTAAAGTTTTCTGCCAAGAGTTTCTATAACTCTATAATCAGAAACAGGCAAATTTCACAGAACCCATTCTTCAGGGCTCTTCTGAGGATACTAGATGATTGCACAAAAAAAGTATTTATCGCAGTCCATGACACAGAATATGTGCTTAATATATGATCATTCAAAAAGCAAGTAATACACATTACTAACGAAATGAGAGCTTGCTTACCACGCACCAGGCAGTGTGCACAGCACTTTGCGTTTATATCCCCTTTTACTTCCCAAACTAGTCTTATGTGGTAGGTACTGACCTCACCACAGTTGTGCAGATGTAGGATAATGAGAATTAGGAAGAATATGAAAGCTTATTAAAGAAACATCTTTCTATGTATCAAAACTCCTCAGAATGGCTTTGACATTTTAAAATAGATGGCTCAGAAAAAAAAAATTCACTTCCTTACTTTTTTTTTCTTTTTTTAGTTCAGAGACTGAACATAGTTTAAAGAACTGCTACTTTACCAGAACACTGGTTAAGGTTAAATGTCAAAGAGTAGCCCCTGGGTGACCACAGTCCATGAGCAGACTGTGTGGCAGAAATCAAATGGACCTGGGAAGCTTCCGGCTTGGCCTGTAGGGTAAGATTTCTGTGCGTCTCTGAAACACAGTTATCTTTGCTAACAACAAAGGAGAGCTGGAGACAGCGTTTCAGCCTGCAAAGACCCGTACCCCAGAGATTAGAAGAGGCTGCTTCGTGGACCCTTCTGTAACAGAACCAAAACGTGCCCATTAGGAGCAGTGCCTGAGAAATAAAGAAAGGGAGATTTGTATCGGACAGAATGGTGTGTTACTTTGCTTTATCTGTGTTGCTGATAGTAGAGCCAAGGCCCTTTTCTTGTTTCTTTGTTACTGTTGTTGGTGTGCTGGGTTCGGTAGAAGCGTGTGGGACTTAATTAAAATAGTTTAAATGGCCCTAGTCTGTCAAGCTTACAATTCCCCTTGAAAACCTCTTTGTTCTCCCCTTAGTGAATTTCATTATAAGAAAATCAAAGAGAAAAACTCTGGAAATTGTTTTACCCCAAAAATAAATGAGGAGGGGGTGGGGGGAGGGGGTGGGGGGAGGGGCCGGTGCCTGCATGACTGGGAATAATAGCAAACCCATGCGTAATTTTCAGCTTAACTCTTTTCAAATGGCAGAGAGCTTCAGCTTCTGCTTGTCAGAGGTGGAGGCCTTTGAAAATACACAGGAGAGCTCTAAGCCTATTTTCCGGGCCCCTCTCTGGCTCTGTTTCTTGTTGGCGGGAGGGAACCAGAGAAGGTGAGAATAACAGCTTCGCCTACTGCTGTTTTGATTCCAGGTGGCAGGAAAGCTTGCAGGCCCTTTGAACATGTGCTCCTATTAATTTGATGGAGGCTCCTGTGTGGATGAGCAAAAGACCTTGTGTCCCAGATAGGGGACAAGCATTGGTGTCTAGGAGCTATGAATACTGGGACTCCCACTAGTGGGCTTATATTTTTGAATTTAATCTCTTGCGGCATTAAGAAAGCTAAGTATGAAAATGGCCTGTTACCTTGATTTTTAGCATCATTCCCAGTTTTGTTTTGTGATGCTTTCCTCGATTTTTCCTAGATTTTCTTCACCTTTTTTTTTAAATGTATATTCTCTTGTGTTATTTTGTGCATTATTGTGAGCTACCTTAAGTTGTTCTTAGAAGACAGTAAAGCATAAAGAATGTTAGAAGAATTCTTTGTGGGCAATAGTGAGGGGTCCACTTGGTACTTGGACAGAAGTTTGTCCTCGAGGAGTGAAAACCAAGGGGACACTGTCTCAGGGAGTATGGTTGTAGATTGCTTGTTCTCTCTGGAGAAGGAATGTTCCAGCTGAAAGGGGTAACGTGGACAGAAAACTGGGTTCAAAGATGCCACTTGACAGTCCACCATTGTTTCAGAGAGAGTCCCTAAGCCTGGGGGTGACAGGAATTCTGGCCGTCAGCCAGGGGTTCCACTAGTGTGAGGCAGAGGGGGTTTAGCAGGTCTCTCCATGGCCTGGGTAAATAGCACCACAAACATCCATTTCCTTTTGTGCCAACCTGACACATTTCTGATGATTTTATTGAGCTCCGGGCACCCTGACAGGGGTACTAGTGACAGAAAGAGAAAGCATACTGATGCCTAGAACAAACTAGAAAAGAAGCGCCCTCCTAGAAAGGAAGGCTTCTACTCGTTGGACTTCTGACATTGAATCATTAGTCATGTGTCCATAGTTAAGAGAAGTTTTACACTAAAACACTGATCACACCAGTGACCTGAGAAAGTCGACTTTCTCCATCTGTATGGTTGGGCCCCAGACTGAGCTTGTCAGTTCATCTAGGAAACTGAACCCTCTGGGGCTTTAAAGTGGTCAGGCCTCAGCCTTCCCGCGGTTATAGCCTCTGCTAGGATCTGTCTGTCTTTGATTATGTTCCCACAAAATCCTGAGATAATGATTTGACTGCAGTTTGTTTGTTTGGGAGGTGATTATGAGGAGCACTGGAAAGGCAGAGGAGGCATGAGTCAGAGATGGGAAGAAACCACTGTGGTCAACTGAGACTCACTGCCCTTGGGACACTTTGCTAGATGGTGTCGAATACCTCAACTTCACAAGAGAAGGATTTATCCTTGATCACATCCCCCACTGGCTGAGGATTGCTCCAGGGGGGAATTAGCTCCTGGGGACACTGCTTAGGCTGAGTAGACGTCTTTGGCCAGGGAAAGCCCTCAGCCATAGATAGAGAGTTGCTGGCACTGGCTGTAGGGAGGCCTCGGGGTATATGGAACAGCGGGCTCTGCTAAGATTTGGGTGGGCCAGTTGGGGCCAGTGTCTATGATACCCTTCACTAGTATCAGCAAAGGAGACTGCACTCTCGCATTTCCTGCATCCATCTACTGCTGCCTCCCCATTTATTTGCCATGTTCATTGATTTTGATTCTGAATTCTATAGTAAACTTCATAAGAGTGGTCCATGTTGGACCACTAAAGAACACTAATTGAGGGCTTAGGGCACTAACAATGTTTTTTTAAAAACAAAGAAAAAATATTGCAACTATGATCGTGGGAAATAACACGATTTTATCGACGTCTTTTCATTGATGTTATGGTTAGAATTGTTTTCATTTTGAGTCATGTCTGGTGATTGGGGAGGCAGGGTAACCAGAGCTCCGGCTTCTACTGGTGTTAATACAGCCCTGAGGCTAAAGATGAATCCAATCAAGACGTAATTAATTTCCTAGCCCTAAGTGTACTGGAGCTGCCTCCCCAACAGCCAAGCAGCTGCCTTTTCTAAGAATGGCCTCAGCATGTAGGAGTGAAGTTGCAATAGCAATGAATTTACTAGATGATCCTGCCCTTTTGGCCATGGTGATTGGACATCTGATGCAAGTTGTGTCAACCAGAGTTGCTCTCTGAGAAATTTAAAGTTTGGAATGAAGAAACAGAGTAAGAGTGATTGGATCTGAGTAACCTTAAGATGGTGGAACTTTGGAAGGAGAGTCCATGTGCCCTTCTGGAGTAAGATCTTGATTTTTTCTTTCCATTCCAAAGCCAAGATCATTAATGAAGACTCCAATGTGGAGTGTGGTGGACATTCATTTGTTGCCTGGTTAACATTTATCCCCCAATTCCCACTTTCTAACAGGGCACTGGTTGACATTAATGTGTCTGGCTTGTGGATAAAGTGATCCCACCCTCAATCCATACGGACAGTGGTAAGACTAACCCAGTCAGTTAACCCCATTTCACTTGTCACAGTGACTGGTTCAGGTAACCCAGATCAAGTCACTTCCCAGGCCACAGGGATTACTTAATTGTTGGGCACATCACCCAATTTAGGCTGTTATCCTTCAAATAAAACTGTATTGGTTCCTTGGGTTGGCCTACTGAAAGGATCTATAGTTAATATAGACAGGTAAACTGAGGGCACAAAGTCATGGTGATAATGAGCCATGGTGTTTTTTACAAAGTTCAAGGAATACTTATATGTTAATGCTATAATACCTAGGGAAATATTCTGAAGAATCCAAAGAATGATGTGGCCATCTGACTCAAGGGGGGTCTCCAAGGATTCTCACCTTATGCTATTCTGTGCCTTTATATAGTCTGTCCAACACTAAAAAGAGCTGGCCTGTGCAGCAAATAAGACACTGCAAAAATGATGGAGTGTCACTTTTGAGACTGGGTCATAGAAATCACTGTGGCTTCTATTTTGTTCTCTGGAACCTCTCGCTTGCTCTTGAGGAAACCAGATGCCATGTCATAAGGAATTTATGAAGCTGAATGGAGGGACCAATGTGGTGAGGAACTGAGGCCTCCTACTAATAGCCAGAATCACTCACATCTTTGTGAGTGAGCTATTTTGGGAGTGGATTCTTTAGCCCCAGCTTTAAAGATGACAGCTCTGGTTGACATCTTGAGTATATATTTGGTAAGAGTTCCCAAGTCAGACAATTCAATTATGCCATTCTTGAATTCCTGACCCACAGAAATTATGAGAGATAATAAATGTTGTTTTAAGCTGCTAAGTTTGGGAGTACATTTTTATGCAGCAGTAGATAACCAATACACATAATAAACCACCTATATACACACACACTAATATAATATATTATATATGTATATGTATGTATATACACATACATATCTCCCAAGTGGAAATATACTTTTCTGAAGAATGAATACATTTTCTTATTTCTTTCATCCATCCATCCATCCATCCATTCATTTGTTCATTCATTCATGGAGTGTTCACCATGAACCAGGAAATGAGCTAGGCACCAGAGATACATTGTCCCAGCACTCTAGGTGCTCATCTGTAGCCTACAGATTTCCTAAAAATCCTTGGGTTTGACTCAGGTTTATCAGCTACTGGTCTCAATACTCACAGAAAACACAAAGCTGATTGGAAACACTATTTGCACATCGAGCTAAAAGTCTGAGCAATGAAGACAGGCTCTCTAACCAAGTGCACATAAATATATCATTTTGTCAAAAGCCAGTGAAGCTCTCTCGAAACTGATGTCCTACACTGACCTGATGGGCGTCAGGGAAAAGATAAGTCACTGCCACATATCCAGTGCTGAGTGTTTTTGTTGTTGTTGTTGTTGTTTTGACAAGACTACTCAATTTTGACTGTACGTGTTCTCAGAAATGGTAAATCCACAGAGGATGGAGTTAATCTTGTGCAGTGCTCAATGTGCTCTCTGTTCAGTGTCTATTCCTCACAAACAGGCACTTATTGCCTTTTATTTGGATGGGAATGATGATCATAGTCGTCAGACCCAAGTGCAATACTCCAAAAACTCAAGAGCATAGTCAGATCAGAAGATTTGGAGGGTCTGATGTTAATTTTCCCAGACAAATTTGTCCTCTCTGAATGCAGAGTTAATGGTGAAGCCATAAAGAAACTAATCTGTCTAGAAAACAAATCTCCCCCCCCCAACAATTTACATATTTCTTTCATTCCCCACTTCAGGGAATGTAATACTAGAATTGAGTTCAAATATCCTGCGTTTTTCTGTCTAAATACTGATTTGTTTTAGATGATACAAATGGCATGTAGCCATTTATGTAATGTGCATGGTTTTAGGTAGTATGTTTTCCCATATATCATATAAATAGAATCATATACTATGTATATTCATGGTCTGGTTTCTTTCACTCAGCACAGTTACTTTTTTCTCTTCTCTCTCTCTCTCTCTCTCTTTTTTTTTTTCCTCACATAGGCAGTACCTTTTTGGTTTTTTTGTTTTGTTTTGGTTTGGTTTTTGGTTTTTGTTTTTCTTGCTCAGTAGTGTTCCATTCTAGAGATATAACACAATTTTCTTTTTCCTTTCAGCTGTTGTGGACATTGGGGTTCTCTTCAGTTTTTTATTATTATAAATAAAGCTGCTGTGAACATTTGTGTACGAGGCTTTGTGTAAATGTGCTATCAGTTCTCCTGGGCAAAATCTTAGAAGAGTGGCTAACTCATACGATGGATGTGTGTTTAACATTCTAAGAAATTACCAAACTGTTTTCCAAGGTTGCTGCATAATTTTACCTTCCCATCAGGAGTATTTGAAAGTTTCAGTTGCTCCACGCTTTTATCAACACTTAGTATGGTCCATCTTTTTAAATTTTAGACATGCTAATAGGTATTAGTGGTATCACATTGCTGTTTTAATTTGCATTTCTCTAACTAATGATGATGAACCCCTTTCGGTGTTTATTTGCCATCTGTATGTCTTTAAATCTTTTACCCATATTTTGATTGGGTTATTTTTTTTTATTACTCAGTTTTGAGACTTCTTTATACATTCTGGTTAAAAGTCCTTTAATGGAGGGCGCCTGGGTGGCTCAGTCGTTGGGCTTCTGCCTTCGGCTCAGGTCATGATCCCAGGGTCCTGGGATCGAGTCCCACATTGGGCTCCCTGCTCAGCAGGAAGCCTGCTTCTCCCCCTCCCACTCCCCCAGCTTGTGTTCCTGCTCTCGCTCTCTGTCTCTGTCAAATAAATAAATAAAATCTTTTAAAAAGAAAAGTCCTTTAATAGCTTTGTGATTTGCAGATATGTATCTTTCCATTCCCTAAGAATGTCTTTCAGAGAGAGAATTCTCAATTTTGATGAAATCTACCTTATAAATTATTTATTTTATGGATTGTGATTAAGATGCATATAAGAAATCTTTGCCTAACTAAAAGTCATGGAGACTTTTTCCAATTTTTCTTTATAAGTTCTATACTTCGGGGTTTTACATTGTTTATCATTTATTTGAATTATTCTTTGTGCATGGTTTGAGGTATGAATCAAGGCTTATTTTTTGCATTTTGGATATTAATTTTTTTGTATTTTTGAATATCAAATTGTTCAGGCACCATTTGTTGAAGAACATATTTTTTTTCCTCTGCTGAATTGCCTTTGCACGTTCATCAAAAATCAATAGACGGGGCGCCTGGGTGGCTCAGTCATTAAGTGTCTGCCTTCGGCTCAGGTCATGATCCCAGGGTCCTGGGATCAAGCCCCACATTGGGCTCCCTGCTCAGTGGCGGGCCTGCTTCTCCCTCTCCCACTCCCCCTGCTTGTGTTCCTGCTCTAGCTATCTCTCTGCTCTGTCAAATAAATAAATGAAATCTTAAAAAAAAAAATCAGTAGACCATATATATGTGTAAGTCTACTTCAGGGTTCTATATCTTGTTCTATTGATCTGTTTGTCAACATTTATGCCAATATCATACTGTCCTGATTGCTGTAGCTATGTTATACATTTTGAAATCATGTAGGGCAACTTCTTTAACTTTGTTTTTCTTTTTTCTTTTTCAAAGTTGTTTTAGCTAATCTAGGTTCTTTGCATTTTCAAATGAATATTGAATGAAGCAGCTTGTCAATTCCTATAAGAAAGTCTACTGGAGTTATGTTTGGTATTGCACTGAATCTCTACATAAATTTGTGGAGAAATGACATCTTAGCCTTCTAAGTCTTCCAGCTCACCAACAAGATCTATCTTTCCATTTATTTCAGCCCTTCTCTATCTTCTTCCAGCGATGTCATGTAGTGTTCAACGTTTAGGTCTTGCATATCTTTTATCAAATTTATCCCTAAGTATTTTACATGGTGCTTTTGCAAACGGTATTTTAAAATTTCAACTCCAGCTTGCTCATTGCTAGTATATATTAAATAATTTTAGTATATTGTTCTTGATCCTATAAACTTGCTACAAGTTCACGTATTGTTTCTCATAACTTTTTTTGTGAATCAATCATGTCAGCTGTGAATAAAGATAGTTTTTTTTTATCTTCCTTTTCAAGCTGGATACATTTTCATTTTTTTCTGAAACACTTTTAGATTTACAGAAGAGTTGCAAAGTTTATATCAAGTATTACTCTTTATTCTTCACCTATTTTCTTTTAATGTTAACAACTTACACCCGTGATACATCTATCAAAAGAAATTAACCTTGGCACAATACTATCAACTAACTTAGATATTACTATAAAATGTACCTCTTCATCTCTGATAATAATCATTACTTAGGAGTCTACCTTTTGTGATATTAATATAGCCATTCCAGCTTTCTTATACTTTGTGGTTGTAAAGTATATATTTTCTACTCTCATTTTTACCTCTGTGAATATATTTAAAATGTATTTCATATAGAAACTATATAGTTGGATCTTGCTTTCTAATCCAATATGATAATCTCTGCTCTTATTTGGACTGTTCAGATGATTTACATTGATAGATAGATAGATAGATAGATAGACAGATAGATAAAGAGTAGATAATTGGGTTTATACCTACTATCTTACTATGTTTTTCTATTTGTCCATTTTTCCCCCAGTCTCTTTCTGAGAGTGTGAATCCCCCCACGACCAGCCCCTTGTACTTAGGAAGAAAGGTTACTTAGAGAGCAGTCTGATTCTTGGATGCCTATTTTTAAGATTTCTTAGGGAAACCTCTCTCTAGGGCCATTTTACCCCTATTATTAACATGTGATCCTATTGGTATCTCTACTAAATGCCCTGAGCACCCAATAAGATCTCATTTTGCTGGCTGGCCAACCCTGGAAATCACTCACTTTACAGTTCCCTGGTAACTGTAACTGTTCTTTGCCTGAAATTTGTTCCTTTTCTAGTAGTTGTTCTGACACATGAAATTTTCCCCTATGTCTTCACCACTTTGTCTTTAGCTAAAGAGTTGAGGAGACCCTACTGCAGATTTTAGGAGCTCTTTCTCAGCACAGATCCCTTCCCTCTGGTACCCTTGCTCAGGCAAATTCTATCCATCTCGAATCCCCTGAATTTTGATCACTAGCTCCTGAACTTAGAGAGACTACTGGGTTCTCCTTATGTTTCCCCTTCCTCCACTGCATTCTCCAAAGTACCTCCAGGCAGAAAGCCAGGGTGGCAAACAGGCTCAGCTCTTCCCCTCCTCTCAAGGATCACTTTCTTTTGCTTCCTGTTGTCCAATGTGATCATTTCTTTTATTTGTCTCATTTTATACTTGCTTGTTGTCATTGGGCAGTGTTTTAGTTTGCTTGGGCTGCTATAACAAAATAACACCAAGTGAGGGATTAGCAACAGAAATGTATTTTCTCGAAGGTCTAGAGGCTGGAAGTCCAAGATCAAGGTTTGGCAAGATTGGTTTCATTGGAGTCCTCTCTCCTTGGTTTGTAGATGACTGTCTTCTCCCTGTGTCATCACATGGTCTTCCAACTGTGTACATGTCCTAATCTCTTATGAAAACACCGGTCATATTGGACTACAGCTCATTCTAATGACCTCGTTTTAACTTAATTACCTCTTTACAGACCATATCTCCAAATGCATTCACATTCTGAAGTACTGGAGGTTAGGGCTTCAGTATATGAATTTGGGGGGCTGGGAGAGGGGTAGAACACAATTCACCTATAACAGGCAGTCTACAAATGGCTACTCTTTCATGCTAGCAGCTGAATTTTTGAATTTCCCTATTTGCCAGTTATTTTATTAAAATGTTGCAGACTTTAATTCACTTAATTCTCCCAATATCCCTGTCAGAGAGGAATGATAAATCCTATTTTAGATCTAAAAACATTGAGGCTCAGGCAGTTAAGTAATTTGCCTAGGATTCTATAGCCAAAAAGCAGAAGAACCTGGATTTGAATCCATGCATCACTCCAAAATTCTGCCTCCTAGCCACCATGCTTTGCTTTCTTTTAGGACACATATGAACAGCATGATTAATGTCTCAGTATCATATTGTCAGAACTGTGGGCAGATATTCCTGGAATACTGAGCCTTGAAGCTTGACTGAATACAGAGTTTCACTTCTTAGCAAGCAAGTCACAAATTTTCCCATGTCAGAAAACAGAGGAATACTAGAGTATTCCAGGACTCAAATGACATAAACACCTTTCCCTTTGTTCATCTATCCCAACCAATCTCTTATTTCATCTTATGTTTATATAACTTTCCTTGGGATATTTTTTAAATAAGCAAAATCTTGGAATTTTACATAAGTTAAATGTCATATGCCATAATGATGTAGTGTATGCTGGGTAAAGTTTACTTTATATCTAAATTATCAGTTATGTATGGATAGCTGACAAAGGTAACCTCATCCTTTTGGGGATAACAATTTTTTCATCACTAAGTAAAAGTGTTCATTTAGGCATCGAGAAAAGTAGACATTGTTTAATGTTCTTCTATGGGCCCATTTCTGTCAAGGATAATTAATGATCATCATAAATGCATTATGACAGCAATGTTTTCTATCCTGAATAATAGATTAGACTAACACTTGGCACCTAAATTTTAGTTTTTGAGTTGTATCTGATCACAGCATGAATGTTCTGAGCAAAATAGACAGTCCATGCATGAGGCAGAAACAGACATGATAGTATGTAGTGAGGATTCTAATGTCAGTATACCATTTTGGAGCACTGCATTGTGATTTCTAAACAGATAATGTTGTCGTATGTATCTATGCCATTGATTGTCAAATGATAATGAGCCCAAGGACCCTATTTGGTTGGAGTTTCTCTTATAGAACTGATACAGATTTATAAATATAAATATAATTTCCTCATTTTCCTTGCTCAAGTAATGTTATTTTTACCTTTGACTAGAATGTCAAAATTCTACTTATGAAGGATTGAGAAATTAAAGGAAAAAATATAAGCGCTGTGAATTGTGTAAGACTGTTGAATCACAGATCTGTACCTCTGAAACAAATAATACATTATATGTTAAAAAAAAAGAAGAAGAAGAAGAAGAAGAAGATAGCAGGAAGGGAAAAATGAAGGGGAGGAATCGGAGGGGGAGATGAGCCAATAGAGACTATGGACTCTGAGAAACAAACTGAGGGTTCCAAAGGGGAGGGAGGTGGGGGGATGGGTTAGTCTGGTGATGGGTATTAAAGAGGGCCTGTACTGAATGGAGCACTGGGTGTTATACACAAACAATGAATCATGGAACACTACATCAAAAACTAATGATGTAATGTATGGTGATTGACATAACATAATAAAAAAAAAAGAAAATAGGAAAAAAAATTTTTAGGCATCAAGGTTTTGAGAGAATACTCCACTTCACTACCAAAAGTCTTTGCTCAACCCATAAGCTGGATGTTGAACTTGTTCACTGAAAGTGCAGGTTCTGATGTGGTAATGATAAGAACCAGAACTTAAGACAAAGTCTAAGATGGAGTTAACTACGTTTAGGAGGTAATTCCTGGAAGCAAAAATGAGGAATTGGGAAGAGGGAAAAGAGAACTTATCAAAGGCAATCATAATGCCTAACTTATTTGTTCACCACTATGCAATGGGACTCATGCCCAGGGCAGCTCTGAGGCATTGCCTAGAATGTGCCTTAGAATTCCTCTCCGAAGTACTACAGAATGTAGGTACCATGTGCTCCTACTCCATTAATTGAGGGTTGCCCACAGGGCATTAAATCCTGCTCAGTTCTGGCCTGTGCCTGGTCCCTGGCTGAAAGGGCTCCCCAGCATCTAGAGAAAGCCCACAGACAGAAAATCACTGAGCTGGAGGGGGGATGGCATCAGTGGCCAATACATGGGACTTTAAACCGTGGCTCCTCTGAGGTCATGGTGGGATCTGATTTGGGCCATGTAAAAAATCTGCCACAAATTGGGTATTTGCTTTATTTTTAAAATGTAGATTTCTTTTTAAGGGTTAACTTCCTGATGAGCATGCTTCTTTCCAGGGAGGCACAGAGCACCTCTGAGTAGAGGCATTTGTCCAGTTTTCTAGAGACAGATGAAGATGAAGTTTAATCTCTCTCCAGACACAGTGCCATCTGGACCTGGGATTAATGACCACAAAGATGAGACCTTTAGAGCATTAATCCCAATGCAATGGCAAATGCACAAATATAAACATGTGTGCAGATTCAGGGCTAAAGAGTCTCTAATGACGTTGCTTTTATAAGAAATCTGGAGGGAATATATTAAATATGACCTTGCAAGCAGATAAAATTTGTGGCCACGTGTAACCTATATTTTGAGAGCTGCCGTGCCTGGGGGAAAGAGGCTGCACTGGCAATTTCCCCATCCTTAAATCAGGGGAAATTTCATCATAATAATATTTGTAATGGCTTTAATTGACACGCCACAAACTGCATATGTTTAGATTGTACAATTTGATCAATTCTGACATTTGGATGCATCTGTGAATCCACTACCACAATCAAAATAGTGAACAGATCCTTCACCCCCAAAAGTTTCCCCAAACCCTTCTGTAATCCCTCTCTCACCCCTCCACTCCCAGGCTCCCACTGCTCTGCTTTCTATTGCTGTAGGTTAGTTTGCATCTGAGACAATTGTATATAAATATAGACAACTGCATGTAAATAGACTCATACAGTATGTACTCTTGTTTTGTCTGTCTTTTTAAACTCGGTATCATTATTTTGAGGTAAATTCCTGCTGTTTCCTGTGTCAATAATTTATCTTTTTATTAGGGCTGAGTATTTTCTATTGTATTAATATAATACAAATTGTTTATCTGTTCACCTACTGAGGGACAATTCAATTTCTGGCATTTGCAAATAAAGCTGTTCTGAACATTGATATACAAGTCTTTATGTGGACATACGATTTCATTTCTCTTGGGTAAAAGAGGAATGACTGGGACATATGGTATGTGTATATTTAACTTCTTAAGAAGCTGCCAAATTGTTTTCCAAAGCAGTTGTATCATTTTACATTCTCACCAGCAGTGTATGAGAGTTCCAGATGTTCCCCATCATTGCCAATACTGGGTGTGGTCAGTGGTTTTACCGTAAGTGGGTATGTGGCAGTATCTCTCTGTGGGTTTAATTTGCACGTCCTTAAGGGTTAAGATGTCTAGTATATTTTCGTGTACTCATTTGCCATCTATGCATCCTCTTTGGTAAAGTGTCTATTCAAATCTTTTGCCTATTGTTTTATTGCTTGTTTTCTTCTTACTGAACTTTGAGATCCTTATATATTTTGGATACAAGTCCTTTATATGTATCTGAGTTATACATCTTTCCTCCCCAGATGTGGTTTGTCTCTTCATTCTCTTCATAGTGACCTATGGAAAGCAAAGTTCTTCAACTTGATGATGTTCAATTCTTTTTTTTTTTTTCTTTTATGGGTCTGTTATTTTGCCTAATCCCAGGTCACAAAGATTTTCTCCTATGTTTTTATCTAGACTATTATAGTTCGGTGTTTTATATTTAGGTATATGATAAATTTTGAATTAATTTTTATGTGGTATGAATTGTAGATTAAAGCTCATTTTTTTAAATTGTTCAATCAGAACGTAATCAATAGTGGTAGTAGAAGAGATAATCGCAGTGGTAGGCTAATTAACATTGGTTTCTTTGAAGAATGGAAGGCTGTAGCCTTTGTCCACTATAGTCAGGCACTCAGCCAGATGCTTGGAGGTATCGTCTCTAGTCTTAACCCAATCTGGAAAAACAGGTGTAGATGATTGGTCCCCTGTGGCATATCTCCTTAACTTACCTCTTATTTAAGTTACCACTGCAATGGGCATCGTGGACCAGCTCAGATTCATTTCTGTTGCCATCTCCCACCTCAGCACACTCTGCATTCCATCTCAGGGTTTTCTCTGATGCCACAGAGCGAGTTCTCACCCAGTCTTGCAAATCCAGCCTCAGAGGGCAGGGAAGTTAACGCTTCAGGGAAATCCTCGGCTAAAGCAGACCAAGAACCAATGGATAAATGCTTGAGTCTCCTGTCCTTCAGGTGAGCAATTCTGAGAGGCACCCTGTACTTTTCTTAGGAGGTCATGGAGGAATTGGGCTCTCACTGACCCCAGCACAAACTTAATAACATACCCCTCTGCCTTTCGCTCCTTCCTTGTTTTATTCTCCCTGCTCTCTTATTGCAGCTTCCTGGGATTATGTTCCAAATAAAACACCTGCATTCGAGTCCTTATCTTGGCTCTGCTTTCAGGGGAATTCAAACTAAAGCAGCCATTATTTTTATCTCAGTATTAGGGAGAATTAAGTACCACAGAGATCAAAAGATTATTCTAAGTCACCAAGCTCAGTAAGGGGTGAAGCTAGGATTTGAACACAGATCTATCTGCTCCCAGAACCTACATTCATTCCTCATTAGGATCAGCCTGCCCATTCACCAGTACCTTGGCAAAAGCAGCAATGTGTAGTAGTTAGGAGTAGGGATCCTGACTCTGCCACCACTGGCTGTGAAGCCTTGAGCAAGTCATGTAACATCTCTGTGCCTCGGTTTTTTCATATGTAAAATGGGCATTCTTTTTTAAACTTTAACTCACAGGAATAAATGAATCATTATTATGAAGTGCTTAGAACACTGCTTGCAATAAAGCATTATATGTGTTATGATTACTATTATCATCATGTTGTTGGTGTTGCTATAACCAAGCCATACCGTATTCAAAATATCTTGCCCGATATAGAAACTGCATGTACAAATCTTCCCAGTGGTTATATTCCCAGTACAGTAGTTATATTCCAGAGAACTGGAGAGTAAGAAAAGTTTAGGAGTCTCCACTGACACCCTATATAATCAGAGGATGACGAATTTAAATATTACTGCACCTTAGCAATAAAGTTGCTATGAAATGAATCATGCCCCCACTTCCGAATTCATATGGCGAAGCCCTAACCCCCAATGTGATGGTATTTGGAGATGAAGCTTTTGAGAGGTAATTTGGTTTAGATGAAGTCATGAGGGTGGAACTCTCATGATGAGATTAGTGTCCTTATAGGGGACAGACACCAGAGAGCTTGCACTTATACTCCTTCCTCCCTTTCTCTCTCTCTATCTTTCCCTCACTCTCCCTTTGTCATTCTCTGTCTCTTCACCATGTGAGAGCACAGTAAGAAGACGGCCATCTACAAACCAGGAAGAGAGCCCACACCAGACTGAACCACTCAGGCATCCTGATCTTGAACTTCTAGGTTCCAAAACTGTGAGAAACAAATTTCTATTGTTTCAGGCACCCAGTATATTGTATTTTGTTATGGCAGCCCAAGCTAAGACAGAAATCACGCAACTTGAGTTAGATAAAGTCAAACAGTTTTGCAAAGTGTTTACACCAAATTACACTCCCATGAGAAGCATATGATAATTAAGATGGTCTAGGAAAACAAATCCATGATAATAGAAGCCACATCTTATGAGAAGTCAATACTAATTTTTTAGTACAAAGACCACATCCCCCTGCTAGAAAGTCATTCTGTTACATTGTGAACGCAGATAATAGTCCACAGTTGCATTCACAGTACTTATAATTTTGTCACAATTGAAAACACACATTTTCACATTTTCAAATCACAGAGTTTTTACAAACATCATGAGATACTGTTTATGCTCATCATCACTTTGAAATTATAGTAATTATCAGACCCACTGCTAGATCTTGTTATTTACTTCATTAATAAAGAAGAAAGCATATAATTCCATCACAATTTTTAAATGTTTTGCTGACTATATTCCAATATAATTAATTTCCTTGATGATTCTATGTGCTTTATTTTATGGATTTAAAAACATTATTCCAAAAAATAAAAATAAATAAAAATAAAAACATTATTCCAAGAAGAGATCCACTGATTTGACCAGATGATCAAAGAGGTCTATGTCCCCAAAGAGGTTAAAAACCCATGTGTTAGCCACTAAGCTAGGCTGCTTCTGTTAGACTTCCTGGTACAAAATTTTGCTGGTTGATGTGGAGATATGTTTTTACTTCCCCAAGAGGTTCTACCTAGTTAATGTTTAATCTAGTGAACTTCTCAGCCCCCAAATCAGGAGCAGATTCCTGCAATGTGTCATTTATTGGTAAGTTAAGTCCTGGTGAGTGTTTCTTGTATGTAGTTTAGTATTTCTGCATCAGAATGGGGTTTAAATGGATATTCTGTGCATTCTGAAGTTGGTCCAAAAATAAGCGCTCTTCAAGAAGAGCATCTCTTAAGGTCTAATCTAATTAAATAGTGGAAATATTAGCAAATTAGCCCATCATCAGTATTGTAGTGCAGATGAATCCACCCCATTACAAGGATTTCTGGGGCTCTTTGTGAATTATTTCTCCAAAATAAGTTTAAAATTGATTTCTCTATCTACTTCTTTGCTTTTAAGGGGTAGTAAAACAGAGAGCAATCTTTAGGAATAACCTCACATCTTCAAAACTGAAGGCTAGATGAATACAATGTTTGAATACAGCTCTTGGACAGCAGTTGTATTTGCCCATTAAACGTGAGCTTATCAAACAATTGGGTAGACAGATTGGTAAAACCTTGTGGCTAAACTAGTTGTTTATTGGTTATACATTGTTTAAATTGATGCCAAAGGAATACATCAAATGGCATTATTGTAGGGGGAGAACTCCCAAATAAAAATCAAAAGAAATATTTTATATGTAGTTAAGAAAACACTACATCAAAAACTAATGATGTAATGTATGGTGATTAACATAACATAATAAAAACAAAAAACAAAAAAACAAAAAAAAAGAAAAAGAAAACATTTGGGTTTTACTCATTGTGAAGAGAAAATTGTCAGTTCTTTAACCATAAAGCTGATGATGACTCAGGATTGTTACTATCGCCAACTGTGTAGGATAATGTTGTTGTATGGTATTTGTAACCTACTCATAATTTTATATTTCTAAGCTGCCTGTAAACATGTCTTCCTTGTCACAACTTTGTGTGTTCATGCTGTAAAAGAGGGAGGGTTGAGTAGACAACAGTCTACTTTAGGTGATCCAAACTAGCAGCTGAGGCAAAGGAGGATCTCAGGGTATATTAGTTAAGATGTTTGAGGTTGTGACTAATTAAAAAAAAAAACAAAAACAAAAACCAGTATCTAAACTGTTAGAAGATGGTTATCGTGTATGTTTTGCTTTAATGTTTTCTCATAACTGGAAATGGTAAAAACTGCTTTAAGCTTTAAACCTGGCCTCATCCAGCACTTGAGCTTTGGAACAAGGACCCAGATTCTCTCTTTTCTTTGAAGCCTTCTTCATCAGTGATAACTTCCCTTCTGTGGTCATGCAATGGCTGTGGGCATTCATTTGATGCTACTGAAAAGAAAAAAAGAGTTGTCCCTGACTGGCCTAGCCTGGATCATTTGCTCATCCCTGAATGAATGCCTGCAAGAGGTGATGGAATAGGAGGATTAGCTAAAACTAGTCATGGTCCATACCTGAAAAAAAGGATGAAGTCATTCTCAAGCCATAGGGCTTGAGAAATTCAAAGCCTGCTGTAAAGGGGAAAGAAAGATACTGGGCAAGCTTCTGAGAAGCATCGCTTATGCAAGGGAAGAGTGTTCGTAGGCAAAGTACAAGTCATAGGACTCACAGGTTTTCTTTTCCTGTTTGATGGAGTCTACTTTGTCTTCCTGGATTGAGACTGGACTGGATATGTGAAGGTGAGGGATAGAAGCTGGACTTGGGCATGAGGGGACAGAGGCTGGGCTTGGATTAGGGGATAGAGAATGGGCTTGTGGGGGTTGAGAGTGGGGAGCTGTTATTTCCAGAATTGCTCTTCATGTCATTTAGGGAAGAACAGGATGAGAAAGCTTTCTGCTATGCCTTTGATCCCATATCCCTGGATTCTGAAAGGATTATCCCAAAGTCAGCCCCATTACAGTAGAATCATCTTCAAGCCTAAGTTGTGTATGTGAAGGATGAACCAAATACTATTCAAGGGGTGAGTGCATAGCACCTCATGTGTGCAGGCCTGTGTTAGAGCTAGGGGAGTCTAGTGCTTGGGTGGGGTGGTCCTGTTCAACCATGCTCTTCAGCCTCTTCCTTTGTTTCCTCTGCTCATTTGGCAATTCTCAGATAGTGGTGGGTGTTTTCTTTCCTCTGGGGTTGTAACAGCTGCCTCCATTGTTGCCTGCTACCAAAGTCCAGACAACATGAGTTAGTCTATAGCTATTGATAAAGGCATTCTAGCCAATCTCCCACTCAATCTGCCCATGCACTTCATGTCATTCGTATAGTTACAATTCCTTATATGTTCTTGCTCAAAACCTAACAGTAATGTTAGTCAACCTTTACTGTGAGTTTATTATGTATCAGGCACTATTATAACCACTTATTATCTATTCACTCATTTAAAAAAAATGGGACCTTCCAATGTCTCTTCGTTGTCTACAAAATAAAAAATATTCCATTTAGCAGAGTATCCAAAACTCTGTGTGATCTGAAACATGTTCACTTTCCTGGTCTTTTCCCACCTATCCTATATTTCAGACACATAGAAGTTCTCTCCTTCCAATGTTTTGCATTTTCTAGCCTTTGAATTTACTCACTCTGCCAATTCCACTTGAAAAATCTGTCCCCCCTTCTCCTGTCCCCACCAAAACCACTATCAAATGTCAAGCTCTCCATAGAGCCTTTGGCAATAACCCCAAATGAAAATACGTTTCTCTCCTCTGTGAATCCAACAACACTTGCTTGACCTTCTGATTGCTAAGCAATTAGAACTGATATTCCCACTATACACAGACTCATTTAATTTAGCACTTAGCCACGTAGGTGCATGTTCATTGTCAGGGGTATAAAGATGAATAAGGCATGGTCCCTGACCTCAAGAAGTGTATGGTCTAATGTGAGAGAAAGTACAGGTCACAATGTGAAAGAGTTGTATACATTGGGATGACATACAGCTGCAGAAGGACAAAACTAGGGGTGACTGATTGAAATACTCCCAGAGCACCCTTAACAGTGGAGGGAGGGCTGACAAAGAAGAGAGGGATATCAGCACATAGACACAAGAGGGAGGGTGTTTAAAAGAAGGCCCACCAAGCAAAGGTATGGGGTATGTCAAATTTCATATGATGCTTAGAAAATCTTGAGTGATGTGAGAATGTTTTGAGAAGACATACTTATGCTTAAGAGCACGGATGGTGGGGTAAATAAAATCTGGATTCAAATTCCAGCTTTATGACCTAGGAGCTGTTTGACATGGAGCCAGTTACTTTCTTTGATCCCAACTTTCCTCATCTATAACATGAGGAAACAGTAATGTTCATGCTTAGGTAGAGATTCAATAGGAGAATGTATGTCCATACTTAGAACAGTGCCTCACACATAGTGGAGGGCTTAACAAATTGAAGTTTTGGAGTTTTTATCTTTTGTACCTTTTGCCTAATGCTTTAAGGAGGATGATGTCAGTGCTCAGAGGCTCTCCAGATCCTCTCAGATAAGTATTTGACCATGGTGTATGCCATCTCTGGTTTCCATGGATTTTCCAGGGCCAGAACCTGGGGCTATTCCTCACAGAACTCATTTCAGGCTGCTGGAAACACATGTTCAGCAGGTGCAGAGAGCAGGAACTGCCCCACTAGGGTGGCAGCTAATCAATGATTGGCCGGTGCAAAAGTTTACATCAAGTTAAGACAGTGCTGCCAGGTGGCACAACTGACCCTCCAGCTTCCCCTGAGGGCTCAGGCTGGAGCTCCCCTCTGTGCATGTTGCCTGAGACCACCCCCTGCTTGGTTTACTCTCTTCCCTGCCCTGTCTCCCCCTTCCTTTACTCATCTCTCTGGCATACATCCTTAATGAACTACTTGCACATGGAGCCTCATCTCAAGATTTAATACCAGGAACCTAATATAAGATGTGTGTCCCTCACCCTACTTCCCAATTTCACTTCTGGCTTCCAGCAACCCCAATCAGGCTGTGGGAGTAGCAGCAAAACTAGATCTAAGAGAGGTGGAATGGACAATACGTGGTGCCAGGAATTGTGAGAACTGAGGAAGTGAACTGGGAGCCAATGGATACTCTAGGAGATTACACTGCTGAGATGTTCTATCCATCTAATGGGAAGTAATCAATGCTTTAGGGCAAATCCATTCCCCAACCTCAGCACCATTAAAACATTATTTGCTGAAAGCACTGAGCTGTGTGCACTTGATGTTCTCTCCAAAGGGCCAGTTTGCTTGGTTCAGAGCAGACAGTGGGCTGGCTGTTCCAAGTACGTGCTGGACACATGTCCACTACCCAGCCAGAACTACATAGTTTTAACGCATGGGTGCTTGGGACACTAGGCCATCCTGGCTACTCTCAGCACTTTTTCTGTCTGTCTTCTCTTCACAGGGCTCCAGTGCCCATCAGTTTAACTTAATCTTACTATTAATTCATTGTGCCATAATCAGCCTCATCCCCAGGAACTCCACCAATCAATTAGAGATCCAAACCAATGTTGCTTTCCAAGTAAATCCCTGTGAATCCAGAATAAATACCAGTACAGGTTAAATTTGTAACCTCAGTAATTCTTACCACCATAAACTATAACAAAAAGGGCAGTTGTCATATTCCAGATATCTGTCTCTAAACATGTTGCTGGCTGATGTGAAAATCCCAAATTCAGCCAACTCTTCCAGTCCCTGGATGGTGAATTCCTCTTAAAAATGGTAATTTCCTTAAAGGTTAGCAAGCAGGAAGGGCTTCTTAAGTTTAACTAATTAGATTCATTTTCAAGTTTACACACACACACACACACACACACCATCTCAAGACACAAAATATCATCAGTGAATCAGCATGAAAGCTTATGCTCTTTATTTGACAGTACAATATCTCAAGTAAATAAAACAAGTTCTCTGCATTTTAAACAAACTATAACTTGATTTTTAGAGAATCAGAAAAGTGCACTTTGGCTGGAAAGAAAATATGTTTTCTTTGGCTAAGCCTGGATCATTTAAATAAGCATATTTGTAAATTCTGTAAACGAAACCATAAAGTGTATTGACCAGCAAGCCAAATGTCCCCAATGCTTTAGAAAGTGGACATTTTGGGCAGCACCAGTTAGTACTAAATGAACCACCAATGTCACTGGTTAATCTATCACCATTAGTGTCCAGGTAGTGGGGCTCCCATCATGTCTCTGCCATGTCATAGCAAAAGGAACAAGAAAGGCCACCAGAAGTACCACATTCAGAGGAACTATGGATAACTTAACAGTGTCTATTTTTAAGGCTGTTTACAACTTATTCATTTTGTCAAGGCCAATACCTATCCTTGAACCACTGGGTATTAAGAGACATGGGAAACCAAAGCCATTTCTAGGAAATAGTCATAGCTCATAGGTGGGAGCACAGGAAACCTGGTTTATAACCTTTGTTCAACCAGGGTATCCTGAGGGAATTTAGAGACTTCCTGTATCCTTTGGCTTTACAGATATTAATTAAATATGCTGATAGACGCTAATTTCTGAGCTTGGGTGAGAGATGGGCAGGGTCTTCAAACAGAGCCATATATACAGCTGAGCTCACCTGCTGCATTCACTAAATGGAGAAATTAGTTCTATGAAAAACTGTATGTTACTAAGCCCCATGCACAGTGGAGCAGGAAATGTCTGTATTAACTTTGTGTTCATCTTAAGCAAACCATAGAGCTCCTGTTCTCCTGCCATAGTGCTGAAGATGTGAGGAGATCTGAAGATTGAAAAGAGCTCTGACATATGAAGTGGTGCGTTGCCTCTATTTTCAAAACCTATAGTTGGGATCTACCTCATCGATCTTCTCCTCCCTCCTGCCAGTCCCGAAAGTGCACAATCATGCTCTAAAGAGGAGATGGCAAACTCTAGCCCATGAATTGAATCTGGCCCACCACCTGTTTTGGTAAATAAAGTTTTATTGAATCTTGGCCATGCTCATTCATTTACGTATTGTCTGTAGTCACTTTCATGCTACAACAGGAGAGTCGAATAGTTCCAATTGAGACCAAATGACCACCACAGCCTAAAATATCTGGTAATTTATGGAAAACGTTTGCCAACCTTTGCTCTAGCACATGTCATTAAAGGAAAGAAAAAAAAGATATCTCTTATATCACTAAGTCAAGAGAAAATGTCTCAATACATTGAGAAATAGTAATAAAAATGTATTATTTAGAAATTTAAGGGAACAACAAGAATAAGAAAAAGAGTTAAAAGTGGTTGCCTCTTAGGTAGGGTCAGGGCACTATTGGGTTTTTTAAAAATCTAAGTTTAAGAATTAAATTTTTCAAAATAAGAATATATAATACTTTGATAAACAAACAAGCAAACAAACATGTAAAACCAGAAACAACCACAACACTCTTCCCTTTACTCCACCTTTCTCTGTAGGTACTACCCCCTTTCTCTCCTTTCATACCACAATTTCTTGAAGGACTTCTCCATACTTGCGGCTCCTTATAGTTCTTCATTCTTCAATTAAGTAAAATCTGGCTGCTGCTCCCTCAGTCTAAGGAAACTGTTTTTGTCAATACTATCAACATCCTCCATGTTGCCAAATCAAATGAATGTCTTCCCCATCTTCTTATCTGATTCTCAGTAGCACCCAACACTGTCCATTCTTCCTTCTGTCTTGAAATAATCTATATTTAGCCTCTTAATTTTCCTCTCCCTCATAAACTGTCCCTTCCCACTGTTCTATGCCAGCTATTCTGTGCCACCTCAATCTTTTTGAATCACCTTGTCTCAGGGCTCAGGCTAGCACACTCTACCTCCCTATCAACACTCTCCCCTCATGAGATCTTATCCAATCCCATGAATCCAGCCCAAATCTTTCCCTTCCCCACTTATCTGACATTCTACCAGGTTTTGTAATACTTATTTCAAATTTATTATGACTAAGACCAGAGCTCTTGATAACTTCCTAGAGCCCTCACCCCAAGGCTCCTTCCACCGTGGTTTGCTTCATTTATTAAATTGCACTCCCTGGTAGCTCAAACCCCAACTCCAGGAGTTATTCTTGATACCCTCCTTTTTTTTTTCACTCTGTCCTTGAATCAATCACTAAATTCTAACCACTTTGCCTTCAAAATATATCTCTAATCATCTGTTCTCCTGTCTTCAAGACCACAGCCAGCATCTCAGTTCAACTAACCATCATGTCTTACCTGGTCCATGTCAATGGTTCCTAAGGGCTCTGTCAGCCACGATGCCTGCCCCACCACTACTCATTCACCACACAGTAGCCAGAAAGATCTTTTGAAAATAAACCAGATTGTCTTTAACACACACTCCAATGACTTCCGACTGCTCACACAATAAATTCCAAACCCTTTATCATAGTCTACAAGGCCCTCTGAGATCCACCTCCTGCTTCCTACTCCCACTTCACTTCAACCTTCTTCCCACTCATTGTGCTCCAGTCTCACTGGCCTGCTTCCAGTTCTGTGAACACTTCAAACCTTGTTCTGCTGCCAAGATTTGTACTTTCCCTTCCTGGAATGCTTTTCCCCAACATGACACAGGGTTGCTCCTCATTCTGGCCCCAAACAAGATTGTATTCTGACTGAAACTAATGGGGCAGTGTGGGGACCATGTAGCAAATCAATCCAAAGCTTAGGGTCTCATGACAGCAATTTACTGTTTTTCATAATTTTGTAGGATTTCAGGCAGGTCCCAGCTGGGTGGTTTTTCTGCTCCATATGATATTAATTGGAGCCACCTACTCAGCCTCATTCGGCTGGCTGCATGGAGAGATGCAAGAGCACTTCATTCCCACATCAATCCCAGGTCATCCCTGAAGTATAGCCTGGGGCATACTTGCCAAATATTCCCATCAAATGTTCGCTCAGAAGAGTCTTAGGCCAGGGAAATTACTATAACCACATTACTAGCACTTAACACAGATAGGGAACTAGAAAAAAGTCAATTTAAGTGGATTAAAATAATATCTTTTTCCAAATAAACATGTATGTTTATAATACACATAGTAATATATATTTCTGAATAAATAAATATGTCAGATTTAGAGACAGGCAAATTGCCTGCCCTTGCACCACTATTAACCAGCCCCAGTTGCTCTGTCTCTATAGCACCTCTGGCTCTCTCCTGGAAACAGGTTGATTAAAAATGATTACACAAGGTAGAGATGCCAGGCACGTTTGAGACTCTAGCAGTGGGCACATCTCCAACTTCTTCCGCCAAATATTCCCATCAAATGCTCAGATTATCTCTGTATATTAGCTCATGGCCTTTCTGCCTAGAAACTGGCCCAGGTCCACTTTGTGATGTCCAACACTTACTTCTAGACATGTGTTCTGATTTTATGTTCCCCTAGTTTCCCCACTTTGTACCAGGTACTGCCATCATAACTATTTTGTACTTTTGAAGTTATTCCGTATTTTGTTCATTGAGGAGCAGATTCAGTCTTTCATTTTGATCAACTATACATAGACCCTGACACTAAGTGAAATGCCTAGAATTCTGACATCCCTTGGGAACATCAAAATACTGCATGTTGGACTCCCTATCACTGCTGGAAACATCACCTGCCATATACTCCTGTCTCCTTTGTTGCTCCATTCTACCACTCAGTAGGGCTGCCTCTCATATTTTGAGGCTGGTTCTTCTCCCCAATACGTGTCCCATGCCAGTGGATGAATCTAGACCCAAGCCTTTTCTTAGTGTGTCCCATTGTGATGTGATGAACCTAATCAAGACTGGCCACATTCTGACAAATAGTAGGTTTGCAGCGTATTCTCCAGTATTTTTTTTCAATATGATGGTATTGACTACCTGGATACTTTGAATTTGTTTGATTGCCTGTGGCCTCTAGTCTGATTTTTCAAACTTGGCCACCTATTGTCTAAAATTTACATTGATCTGGGGGAGGTAAAGTAAGCAGGGGGATGGGAATCTAAGATGCCAAAATAAGGTTTTAGAGAGGAGCTCAGTACAATACTCATGACTATGGGAGTAACCCAGGAATCAACAAAGCCAAAAATAGTATAGGTCAACCGAACTACCCAAATAAGAAGAACTAATAAAATAGTCGAATCCAGAAGAGGCAAAGATGAAGTTGAAAGTCTTGCAGAAATACATGGCAGGTCCATCATCAAAGGCCTTGGCCTATTTATAGTACAATGATGTGGATCTATTCAGTCCGGAGATATATATTAGCAGTATCATTACTAATACTAATGAATTTCCTCTGACTTTATGCAAAGAGATAATATGGTATTAGAAAAGGAATGTGAGGGGTACCTGGGTGTCTCAGTTGGTTAAGCCTTGGAATCTTGATTTCTGCTCAGGTTGTGATCTCAGGGTTGTGAGACTGAGCCCCACATAGGGTTCCATATTCAGTGTTGAGTCTGCTTTAGACTTTCTCTGCCCCTCCCCGCCCTGTGCATGTGTGTGATGCATGTGCTCTCTCCCTCAAATAAATAAAAAAAATAATTCTTTAAAAAAAAAAGGAATGTGAGCTTTATAATCAGATAGACTTGTATATATTGCTTATTATTTCTTAGGGGTTAAGATAATCTCTAATGTTAGATGGTGATTAGCACTTTGTAGAGACTACATAAATTGCAATGACCACTATGCAATAAACTCTAATCTTCTTGAAGCAGAGACAAGTCTCACTTGGCTTATGTCCCAGTGTGTGTCAAATACTTAGCACACAGTAGGTGTTAACACATGTCAAATGAAAAATGTACTTGAGAGAACTTGGCCAAGGAAGGGTGAACTCTGTTTTTATTTCAATTCACATCTCTTTCATATAATTTTTCATAGTGGACATTCAGTCCTCTTTACAACTTCCCTCTCTCTTGACATTTAATTTGGGCTTGCTCTGATCCAGTCTTTGGAAATGGACACATCCAGTTTGTTCTTGGTTCTTAGAACCTCATTGTGATGTTCATAAACCAAGATTATGTTTATTTGGGGATAAAATATTTTTCTTGTAAAACCTATCATTTATTCCATTCACTATATTTTCAGTTGCCTTAATTATGCTTAATTAAGGACAATGACTCATCAAGATCTGACCCACCGACAACCTATCCTGCTTCCCTTTCTTATAATTGGTCTCCAAAATCAGTTAGTGTTCTAGTCCAGTACTTCTCAAACCTGTGTCAGAATCATTCAGAGATCTGGGGGAAAACCCAGATTGCAGGGTCCCACTTCCATTCTCATTCAGGCAGTCTGGATCAGGGTCTGATAATTAGCATTGCTTCTAAGTTCCCAGATGTTGATGCTGATGTTGCTGGTCCCTGGGCCACACTTTGACTAGAACTATGCTTGCCCTACGGTATTATCCAACATTCCCCCAACACATAAGCCTATCTACAGTGCCAAATCTTTGATTTTTCTCTTCTATGTGCCTAGAATATGCTTCCCTAGCCTATTGTTCAGGAAATTTCTTTTGGGATCAAATTTAATGTTATCTCCTTGGCAATACTTTCTCTGTCCCATCTTTTATCCCTAAAGACTCAGTCCTTCTTCATTAGCTTTCTCCCTTATCCCTTTCACCCGAACGCCTTTCCTCATTGTGTTTCAGTTTGCTTTTGTGCATCTGTTTTTCCCACTAGATTGTGAGTTCACAGAAGTCAGAGACTATATTTTTCTAAAGCCACATGTCTTTCTCACTGGCAGAGTTTTGTATACAAAGACATTTGTTACATATTTGTTCTTGATTAAATTATCACTCCTATTTCTTCCTTCCTTAAGTTAAACTGTAATTGCATTGCAGCTTCATACCAGAGGTTTTGTTCATTTTTTTTTCTTTTTAAAAATATTATACACCAGATGGCACCGGAAGGCTTTAGTTTAATGCTCTAGGGACCTTGGGGGTATTAGGTAACTGCTGTGCACAACAAGGATCACAAGATGACAAGAAGCATCGGCACAGCCTAACAACTACAATCCCCTTTAAAATCCAGTGTTGTCCTCAGAGACAGGCAGGCCAGTCATTAGTTCAAAACATCATCAACACACTTTCTAAATAGGAAGGATGTAGCCTCCATGTAATGGAAGGAAATTGGACCAGTGAGACTGTTCACCTGACCTACCTGAGCTTCATTTAAAGTCGGAACCAATCAAAGCTTGTAACTTAGCTTGAGATTCATGGGGAGTTAAAAAAAAAAAAAAAAAGAATGTCTCAGGGGTGGTAAAAGCCTCTGATTTACTACTTCTGATTCCTTGAACTATTACATTAAGGAGATCTCAGCATACCACCATAAAGAAAAAGGATGGTTCCCGCAAATAGTTTCATTTGTTTGGTTTAAATTTCTCATTTAAGCATTAGCATTTCTAGACGGAAGCAAGGAAGGGTTATAGGGAGCTAGGGGACAATCATGCATATTAGTCTTACATAATCATGTATCCTTTCTTACAAAGGATGAGTCATAATATCCTGTAAGCCTGTGTTTTTGTGAGAACACCTGCCCAAGACTGATGGCAACATTTACCAGCAAGGATCCACTGAACTAGATACTGTCGCATAATTAAGCCCCACATCCAGGAAGTTTAGTACTATTGGCTTAGCCAACGTCTAGAGTGATTGTCTAAAAGATTAGTAGAGCCTATGTTCAAAAGGCACCAGGCACTGGGGGACCGGTATCTACTTAATAGAGATTGTAAAGATAAGAGTTCAATATGAGGTCAAATTGTCTATGAAAGTCAGCCCTACGATGACCTTACTTGCTTTTGCAAGTTTAATGAAATTATGGATATTTATTTTATACTGCACATTATTATCAAATACAACTTTATTTTTTTGTTCAAATTGTTCCACTATTTGGCCATCGGGACCTCTTTCAGTTGGCTCCTATGACCCTTTGACATACCTCTATAGTTGGAGGTTTGTTGTTGTTGTTATTGTTGTTATTGCTGTTGTTGTTTGTTTTAGCACTTCCTTATTTGCTGGCCCTACAAGATTCTCTAGGCTGTGTTGTATATTTCCTGTCTCAGTCCTAGAGTCAGCCATTTTCCAAGGAGCCCTTGTTCCCTTCATTGGTGAGTGGTATTAAAAATTAAGATATGGGTTCCAGGTGTGCTTGTTGCTGCTGGGGTCTTATTGTTTCAGGTCTTCTTAGCTGACAGAGCAAGGAAATATATGTGTATATACTAACTTGCACATATACACATCTTTGTAAGGATTTCTATATGGAAACATCTCCATCTGTATTAAGCTAAGCATGAGTTCTTACTGATGCCTCCCACTCTAATTCATTATTACTTGGATCACTTTGCTTTTCTGTAGATTGCCAATCCAATAGTGAGAAACCTGGCTTCTACCATCTGCCATTAATTTATTTAGTCAAGTTCCAAAATATGTGTATAGTAGTTTCAGAGTTTTTAGCCTGTATAGCCATGGGAAGCAACTTCATCAACTAGAGGACGGTGTTTATAAATAGTCACCTTTGCCTTTCATCTTAACAGTCTCTACTCATTTCCAGGGTGACTTAGTTTTTTCCCTTACTCTCTTTATACAGATTCTTTTGTAAAAATTCTGCCTTCCATACTTGGGTCCTCAACCTCCTAAATGATCATCTATCAGTGATCCTTTAATTATAACCTCCTTTAATTTCATCTATCAGTGTTTACTCTTTGTGCCATAAACTTCTATGGATATTGGCAAATGCATAGAGTCATGTATCTACAATTATGATATGATAAAAAACAGTTTTACTTGCCTAAAAAAAATCTGTGCTTCACATATTCAATTCTTTTCCCATCCAGAATCCTGGAAATTACTAATCTGTTTACCTCATTCATAGTTGTACCTATCTAGAATGTCATACAATTGTAACAATATAGTATTTCACTTTTTTTCAGACTGGTTTCTTTAACTTAGTAACACATTTAATATTACCCAGGTCATTGTGTGGCTTTGATAGATCATTTCTTTTTATTGCTGGATAGTTTTCCATTGTAAGGATATAACACAATTTGTTTATAGATTTGTATATAGAAGAACATATCAGTTGCTTCCAGTTTCTGGTAATTATAAATAAAGTTGCTATAAACATTGCATGCACATTGTGTCTGTATATGAGTTTTCAAATTATCAAATACTTGGGAGTATGGTTGCTGGGTCATACAATAAGATTATGTTTAGCAATAGCGCCTTTTATGCCCGGTTTTCCCTAAAGCTGAGATGGCATCCCAGGCTCAGAAACCTCTCTGCGAGGCGTGTAGGGTTGCTGTTAATTATGTAGCATCTTATGAGCTACATAAGTGATGCTTATTTTACGATGACCTGTTACTATGATGAAGAGTCTGATGCACCTGTTTATGTCCCCTTTTTCCAAGACCAAGCAGAAGTGAAGAGAGCACATGCAAAGCAGTTCATAAAATATCTAAAAGAGCGTCAGAGTCAAATCTGCCTTCTGGTGACTAAGAGGCCTGACGTAGAGTACTGGGGAACTGACCTGCAAGCTATAGTGATTGCTCTGGAGGTGGAAAAAGAGTTACACAAGGACCTGCAAGAACTGAAGAGCTTGGCTTCTAAGAATAGTGAAACTGATCTCTTAGAATTCCTGATAAACTTCTTGGGTAAACAGAAAAGGAACATAAAGTATCTGGAATACCAGCATAGCTATCAGAAGGAATTAGAAAGGCTGACTGTGGAGGAAGGCACATCTGAAGAGCCTGCGGAAGCATCAGGCAGAGGCTTAACCTCTGAAGGCAACACAGCAAGTACTCCATTGTAGTAGTTCCCAAAGGCAGCTACTTAAGAATCTTGGTCTCTCTTTGACAGAAGACTGCTTTCCTTTTATTTTTATTTATTTATTTATTTTTAAAGATTTTATTTATTTATTTGACAGAGAGATAGCGAGAGCAGGAACACAAGCAGGGGGAGTGGGAGAGGGAGAAGCAGGCTTCCTGCCAAGCAGGGAGCCCGATGTGGGACTCGATCCCAGGACCCTGGGATCATGACCTGAGCCGAAGGCAGACGCTTAACGACTGAGCCACCCAGGCGCCCGATTTCCTTTTAATCTAGTATCCCAATCTTCATTGTTATGCATAGAAATAAATTTGGTTTTGCATTAAAAAAAAAATATTATGTTTAGCATTATAAGAAACTGCTAAACTATCTTCCAAAATGGCTGTACCATCCTGCATTCCCACCAGCAATAAATGAGAGGTCCTCTTCCTCCACATTTTTCCCAACAATTGGAGTTGTTAGTTTTTAATTAAAAAATTTTAGCCATTCTAATAAGTGGGTAGTGGTAAAATGGATACATTTTTAAAAGTAGATAAATACTTTATGGTTAGATTTTTCAAAAAAGTAATGTTCAAAGATTCATTGGAATTTTTTTAAATAAGAACTCTCCTAAGTGTATATTTCCCTGCTTATATAAAGAAATCATTAGTTTCTTGATGGGAGAAGGAGCATTCAAGTTATTTAGTAGTGCTTTGGTTCTTGTGCCAACATGATTGTCATCACCTGGGAGCTTGTTAGAAATGCAGAATCTTGGGCCTTAACCCAGACCTACTAGATCAGGATCTGCATAACAGGACCTCCAAGTAAATTTAGTATAAGAAAGTTTAAGAAGCATTGCTCAAGAATCATGATATCACAGATTCATAAAGGTGGAAGGGATCTGCCATTTGGCAGGTAAGGGAACTCTCCTAGACCTTTGTGTGCTGTGTGTGGTTTGTGTGTCCTTGTTTGTATGCAATACTCTGTTGCTAATCCTCTTGAGTACATACTTTCTCAAGGAAGGTGACAGTTTGCTCAAGGTTATGCAATCAATTATTCAAAAAGATAAAAAATAAGCCTAGTCTCATTACTCAGTAATGTAGAACAATATAAACTCAGTCTGAAATCATGGTGAAAGTCATTGGGAAAATTATACTTACATTACACAAATTCAATGTAAAGATGATTTACAAAGCCCATCAGTTGTGTAAGTGAGGCAAGCCAGCAGTCATTCCTGGCTGAGTATTCACTGAGCAGAACTGTGCTGTCACTCACATTAAGGTAAAGCACCTGGTCTCCGTTTGGCCTCCAGGAAAAGCTAAAAATAATAATAAGGAATCTTTTATTTACCAATACCAGCCATGGAGCTGTGAACTCTTAATCTTACAATAGCACTTAATCACCAGCTCACTAGAACATAAATAGCCCCCGGGGCCAGGGATTGATGTAAACATTCTAATGTGAGCTCATAGTAGCACAGTGGTTCAAACCTGTAGCTGCCACTGGAGAGAGGGGAGAGTTCAATCTCCCCCTTCCTCAGCTGGGAACAGGTACCCTCAAACAGTGCTGTCTTCTCAGCCCTAACTCCCATGTCTTGATGAGATTTGAGGTGCAACATCCAGGGACCTGCCCAACAACCTAAGGTGAGGATGCCCTCAGGGACACCCAGAATTCAACACTGTAATTTGAATCTGGGAAATAAAATCCAGGATCCTTGATACAAACAACATGACCCCCAAACTAGCCACTGGGGAGCTTGTTAGAAATGCAGACTCTGAATCAGAATCTGCATTTTAACCAAATAACCAGGTGATTCATATGCACATGACGTTTGCAGAGCACTGGTATGGAAGGAAATGCAGTAAGGGACAAGTATCCAGGTGAAGGGAAGGAAAAATTCTTCCTCTACCCTTCAAGGTCTTCTAGCTGGACTAAGAATTAAATTTACCTGAGACAGATAAACAGGAGGAAAAAAAAAAAAAAGTTTTGTTACGTGTGCAAGGAGGCCCAACAATGAAATTGAGACCTAAAGAATAGACCAGGGCAGGCAGTTTTTATACTTTTCAGACAAAGAGACAATAAATTTGTGCACAGTTGACAGGACAAAGAAAACTTGCGTTTAGGAGTTTTAATTAGTCAGGAATTCTAAACAGAATTTGGGCTGTGGTAGTACATTAGCAAAAAGTTACAAGGATTGTTTATATAGCTTTCTTGGTTCTAAATTTCCTATCTCTGGTGACAAGGATGTTTCTTTACCTCCTGGTACAGGGAAGGCGCCTTTCACATGGGGGGTTTATTCCTTGCTTTTAGGGGACAGAGGAGGGTCTCAGTGTCCTTCTTACACAGGCTGTCTCTTATATAACAGTTTTTAAATAGCCAATATGCCAAAGTGGCAAATTCTGGGGTAGCCTGCCCTTGGTCCCTACACAAGATATGCTTTGATGGTGAGTAACTTGTATTTCTACCCCATAAGCCTTATATTTGAGTGTCATTAATATAGACATAGATAGCAATATGTAAAGAACAGTTCTAAAACTAAAGGAAACACACATTATTTATAGGAATATAACTTAATTGCTAACACAAAGATCGCTATTGGAACTGTTAGTTAGGGATAAGGTCATCAGAGACCACAACGAGAAATTAAAACAAACTGCTTGCAGCTTGTTTGTTTTTCAACTTCGCCAGTCCTTGAGAAGTGCCCTGTTCCCGGGAAGTCCACCAAAGTTACTCAAGGGAGCAGATGTCTTGGAACAAAGAAAATCATAAATTTCCTGGGAAATTGCACAGTTAAACAAATGCCTTTTAAGTCCTGCTTAAAAGATTACAAAGTTTTGCTCAGTTCCTGTGACTGCTTCCAATTGCAAGAATAATTGACCAAAAGGTTCCTGGCTGGCAATGGAAAGCGGCCCTGTAGTTTGTGTTGGAGGCAACAGTGCTTTAAGAATTCTCTTCCTGTCTCCTTACTTGCCACAAGTAATAAAAACCACTTGCTTAAACCAAAAGACTTGGGCTGGTTTATTGGCTGATGCACCCCAGGCAGCAAGTCCTTGGCATTTGGTGACAGAATCAGATTTGGCTCCATCACTAAGCTTTAGCTTCTTAGGCCTAGCAGCTACTTCTTTGGGTTGCACAAATACATGACATGGTATAAAGCACGTAGCAGTGTCTCTCCCATGGAAGTACTGCATAAATATTATTAACAAAATTATTGTGTGAAGTGTCTCTTCTCCAAGAGTAGAACAATGGTTTCTAGTTTCACAATTTGTGTATATCTTCTGAAATTTTATTTATATAAATAAAAAAATGTATCATGGTGTAAGAACCTCCCACTTTTTTTTCTTTTGGTTGTTGTTGAAGTGGATTTGGGAGATTTGAGAATATATTGAATTCTTTTCACAGTTAACAAAGACTGGGAGTTTTAAGCAAAGATTGATTGTGGCATGGCTCAAAGGAAGATGGAGAACATCTGGACCTCATAAGAGGAAGCTGTCCACACATCTCCTGTGCCCTCTCCTGGGTTTTTCTGGCAGAAAGTGTTGCTTTGCCCTAGTGGGTTCCACTGAGTTTTGTTAACTCCCAAACTGTGTCCTTAAGCCTTCTGTCCCAGTCCCGGCTGCAAAAACACTTTAAAAACTGCTACAAGAACTGTGTTGGGGGATTATTAGGGGCTCCCCCTCCTATCCTCCACTTTAAGCTTTCACTCTTATTTGTCACCAAATTCTCCATTTGTTTTTAGTTTAGTTTTGTTTTGTTATTATTATGATGCAATTTAATGCTTCGGTATTAGACATGACTGGATTTAAGTCACGGTTCCTCCATTTGCTAGCTCTTTTATAGAGGGTAAGTTACTAAGACTCAGTAAGAGTCAGTTTCTTCATCTGTTAAATGGGGATGGCATCATCCTCTGAAGTTGTAAGGATGAACTAAAATTATGTACACAAACTGCATAGCTGAATGGTTCATGGAAAACGTTCAGTAAAGGGGAGCTTTGTTGTGAGGATTTGTTTCCTCCCTGAGGAAGCTGCCTTCTGAGCCATCCTCTAAAACCTCATTACATGACAACCCTGAGCCACTGATGCCCCATCTTAGTCTGAGATTGGCCACCAGGATGCAGCACCTGGCCCTGACCTCAGAGCCTTGGGGACGTGCTTCTGGGTACAGTTGGTTTGAAGTGTGTGTATGGGTTCCTTCAAGAATATTTACAAAATTGTTAACCTTGGGGACAAAAGTAGGAAGTGAGAACTATATAGCTGAAAATATTCAAGATTTTAGAATAGCACTTTTAGCATTAAGCATTAAAAGTCACTGCCCATGTTTGTGGACAAATGTTAAGTTGAGGAAAGCTTTAGTTACCAGTCTATTTCAAAAAGAAAACTAAGGCATTTGAGCAAGTAGGCATATTTAAGGAGCAATCCGGGGAGTAATTAATCCAAACAGAAGTAAGCCCCAGCTTTTGAAGGAGCGGCTTTAGAGTTGATGGCCTATTGAAAAGATTGTTAATTAGAAATATAATTTGTTCTCTGCACCTCACCTTTCCCAGCACATAGCTTCTAAACTCTTGGGATTTCCAAAGTGATAAGTGTCTTATTGTATATAAATGAGATGACTTGTGGCTGGCACTCCTGGTCAACCTCAGGATGGGGCCTGGTTACCAGGTTAATTAACCAAGTAATTAGAGGGTTGGAACTTTCAACCCCTCCTTCTCCACACACCATCCCTATACCCCCAACCCTGTACTCCAGACCTTCAGGTTCATGGAGAGTGGCTAGAAATTGGGCTCAATCACCGATAGCCAATGATTTAATCAATCATGCCTATGTAATGAATCCTCCATAAAAATCCTACTCAAAGGGGTTTGGCACTTCCTGGTTGGTGAGGATGAGGAGGTATTAGGGGGGTAGCAAAATTGGAGAGTATGAAGCCCCACATCCTTTCCCACATACCTTTCCATATGCATCTCTTCCATCTGGCTGTTCCTGAGTTGTATGTTTTTATAACAAACCAATAATCTAGTCAGTAAACTGTTTTCCTGAGTTCTGGGAGTCACTCTGGCAAATTAATGAAACTGAGGAAGAAATTGTGGAACCTCCTGATTTGCAGCCAAGTCAGATGGAAGTTGTGAGTAACCTGAGGACCCACTCCTTGAGATTGGTGTCTAAGTGTGTAAGGGAAGAGCAGTCTTGTAGAACCGAGCCCTCAACCTTAACCTGTGGGATCTGACACTAACTTCAGGTGGATAGTGTCAGATTTGAATAGTAGGACCCAGCTGATGTCTATAAAGAATTAGAGAACTGCTCGGAATGGGAAAAAATTCCCATAAGGTAGTATAGAAGCGTTCTGTGGGTAGAGTTGAGAGAGTAAAGGAAGAAACAGAGGGCTTTCTTTTAGTTGCTATCAGTGTGCAGAGGAATTAGAGAATAGAGTTTTTCTATTCAAAAGGTCAATCTCTATTTTTGATGATAGGAGCCAGGGAAAAAGTACTACAAGAATGGCCCCGTGTCACATGCTGAATTGTAGTGGTCAGCTGAGCTTTCCTGTTCATTGGATGATGTTCCCTAATCCAATCTTACATCATGGCCTTTCCTTACATGAGCTATTTTGGTAGAGATAGAGCAGGAGCCCAGGCTTGTGGGGAGAGGATTCCTGACCCTCTACCCATCCTTGGTCACATCCATTGATACAGGACACATCTGAGTATCCTAGCTTGATACCAGGGGATTGTGAGCCAAAGGAAGCAGTAACACCTCTTCTGCACATACATGCCTGATTGAATCAGATGTCTGTTTTAGAAGCATAACTGCTTAACCAGGAGTGATTTGGGAGGAGAGGAAATATAATTTTCTAAAGTTGAAAGAGCCAGACTTTTCTTTTTTTCTTTTTTAAGATTTTATTAATTTATTTGATAGAGATAGAGAGAGGGAGAACACAAGCAAGTGGAGTGGCAAGCAGAGAGGGAGAAGCAGGCTCCCCGCTGAGGAAGGAGCCTGATGTGGGGCTTGATCCCAGGACCCTGGGATCATGACCTGAGCCGAAGGCAGACGCTTAACCGACTGAACCACCCAGGTGCCCCCGAAAGAGCCAGACTTTTCTGTTATGTCCACATGGTGTCCTGAGCCTAATTCCACAGGAAGTGACCACAGTGGCATCCTGGGATGCCCCATTGGCTAATACTGACATATGTGACAGAGTAGCCAGCAATACCAGTATGTGAAATGACTTCTCAATTATTTTGTGGTGTTCACCCAAAATCTCTTTGGACACCGTATCTCTTTGGCCTGTATCATCTGGCTGCTGTTTAAATTTCCTGACCATCAGGCTAAAGACCACACTCTCTTACTCTTCTGGTCATGTGCTTTTTCAATGGGAATAATTAGTCTGTTTGAAATAAAGTAATATAAAGAATTTTAATAATGCCTGCTTGATGACCAAACTAATATTCTGTGAACTAATATTACTCTGTATCTCAGCACACTTTAAAGCTTATTTTCTTTCCAGCACATGGAATAGTTATAATACAGTGTAAAATCTTGGGAAACACTTCCTGCTCTGAATACAGATGAATAAAATACTACTGTCCATTCCTGAGAGCCAGAACACACATTATTTAAGTAGAACCCTTTCCTGGCATGACATTGGTAGTGATGGAGTTTTCCCATGCTGCTGTGCTGATCAGAATCCAGGAATCAGGGGTCATGACTTACTATTCCAAATCCTACAGGTTGTCATCTTATAAATACTGTAACACTGCCCACTGTTGATGGACAACTCTGTCACCTTCCCTTCCAACACCACCAACAAGTAAAATACGACAGACCTCTCCAGATCTAAACCCCTCCCCAGTTGGGCTATTCAGGATCACTGTTCTCTTTCCTTTGATGATAAAGTATTTGTACCATCATCCTTTTATTATTTGAACTTGGGATTTCACATCTGAGTTTTCATTCTAGTTCCACTTTATACTATGTGACATTAAACAAGTGGCCTAACTACTTTTGTCCTCAGTTTCCCTCTGTGTAGGTTAAGGTATAGCAGAGTGTCTGCAGAGATAACTGCCAATAATTCCACCCATCCCTGAACACACACACACACACACACACATACACACACACACATGCCATTCTTTGCTTCAAGAAATAGAGTCTATTTCCCCTTGCCTTGAATCTGGCCTTTGAGTTGTCTTTTCCAAAAGGATTCAACAGAGTTCATGCTGTGTCATTAAGCACCTGTGAAAGAGCTACAGAAAAACATGGTCAACATTCAACATTGAAAAGAGCTTTGTCTTCAGACTGTGGATAATTCTGACTCATCTGTTTATTGGTTGCATGAAGATCAGTGATGCAATCACTCTGGAGTCCATTTTCTCATCATAAAATGGGGTCACTGTATTGGACCTCCCTGGGGCATTGTGAACTGGCCAGCACAGTGTCTGGCACTTAGCCCATAGTAAAAAAATAATAGCTACTAATATAATTATTAAAACATGCACCTCATCTCCTGGTTTCCTTCTCCTTCCCTGCCCTTAGTACTGTGGAGGGTGCCAGTAATTTATATAAAAGTTCCTGATGTCTTAAAGTAGTATAATATAAAGTATTAGTCATAGTACTACTAATTCTCTTCAATTCAAACCTCTTCTCAGTTTAGAAGGGCTTCTATATTTACTATTTGATTTTTTAAAATTCTTAGTAATTCGTGAGAATAGCATTGGCTTCATGCGTCAGCCTTTGCAGCATAACAAATCAGTTCAAACTCAGTAGCCCAAGGCAACACCATTTTATTGTTTATAATTCTGTGATTTGGGAATGTGGGCTCAGAGTTCAGAGCACGTTAACTGAGATGCTTGAAACACAGCTAAAGGATGTTGACCTGGCATCACCAAGGTCAGTAGATCCAAGATGGCCTCACTCACATGCCCGGGCTTTGGTCTTAGCTGTCAACTGGGTGTCTCGGTTCCCCCCACATGGTCACTCTCCCTCCAACAGGATAGTCTGGGTTCCAGAAGGACACAAGCAGAAGCTGTCAGGCTTCTTCAGGTTCAGGCTGGGGACTCGCTGCTTTCCTGTGCTGTTGGTTTCTGAAGCTAGGAGGAAGGAAGCAGGAAGCAATGCCTCAAGCATGGCTCCCTCTATTTATTGCCTTGTTTGTGCTGTTGCTGAGCAGGCCCTCGCTTGTCCCTTTCAGGTACCTTGGTGGGACTAGGGGCTGAGGAGGTCCAGAGGTTCTGAGGGGCACAGACAGTGCAGCTTTTGGCTGTGTATGCAGGTGCTTTCTTCTCAACAGAGCAATACACGTTAAACCTTCTCCACAGGTGCAGAAACAGATATTCAAGAATAAAAGTACTGTAGTGAGTGGACAGAAAGAGAACAAGCTTCAAGTTTTCTGACTTTCCCATCCCCACAAAGAAAATTCACACCACTTTTCATTTACCCATGTCTTAAGCAGCCTGAGCTTAACTGTGGACTATGATGGGAACCATCTGGAATACCGGAAACATAATAAGGAACCCGCTGTGATGCATGCAGATGTGTGGACGCTGATCTCTACAAGCAGATGAAGCAGATCCCATTCTGCTGGCCAAGGAACTCAGGAAAATCAGTAGATGATCTGGATATTTTGTTTGTCTGAACATTGCCTGTTTGGACAGCCTCTGAACATAATTTGAAACAGAAAGACAAAGTGAAAAAAAAAAAAAACAAGCTATTATCTGTTGCATCTGATCAATAACCACTAAGAAGTTTTTGGAGATACCAAACATCTCTTTCCCTGGTAGTATTGTTTCTGTGTGAATTACGAGGATATATATCTTCTTTTTTTCTTGTATTTTGCCTTCGTGGCAAGCCTAATGTTTGTTATATTTTATAAATATTATTAGTTCCAATATCTTTAGAAACATTATAATCTGAAAATAATTTATGAAAGATCTTCATCAATATTTATAATCAAGGTATTCATGCATTAGTAAGCGTGAAAGAGGATATCATTTTCATGACTTAGTCTCCTTGGATTTGAATTTCATTACCTTGTAAAATTCACACCTTTAGCCTTGCACTCTATGTTTAATTCTTCCTTAGTAAAAGCCGGCATCCATTTTTAAAATCTCCCACAGAGTAGTGTTCAGATTTCTTTTTCAACTCCTTTGTGTTCAATGTTAGTTATGGGGAAACATTCAGACACAAAACAAAAACAAGACATTTTCATTCATCATGCATTTTAGAAAATCCATTTTGAACTTCTATTCTCTATTGCCAGCATTTCCTGAGGTAAATTTATTCTGTATGCTCCTTGGTCTGAAATAGCTTATCCCCTCCAAACATCTGCCAATATTCAAATTCATGCTGGGAGAGAATATTTTGGAAGCAGGTGTACAAGAAGAGAACTTTTCCTTTCTTCCCTTCTAGGTTCTTTGGATAGTCTAATAATTAAATTGACATAAGACAGATTGACAGGAAGAAAATAAATTTAATTTTGTATTACAGGAGCCCATAGAAATGTGAGACTCAAAGCAATGACCAAAGCAGGCAGCTTTTATAACTTTTAGAAAAAGAAACAACAAATTTGTGAAGAACTGACCAAACAAAGAAGTTTGGGCTTAAGGTAGCAAATTAGTGAAGGAGTCAAGTTTTGTTTAGACCGCCTTCTCAACCCTAAAAATCCCCTCGCTCTGGGTGACGAGGCTATGTCTGTTTCTCCTGGTCCAGGGAAGGTAGCTTTCACATTGACAATTTATTTCCTGCTTTCAGGAGACAAAGGAAAGTCAGTGTGTCTTTGCACCTGCTGTTTCTTAAGTAACTTCAATTCAAAACAATCAACATGCCAAAGTGGCATATATGGGGGTGGCTGCCCTGAGCCCTGTAACAGTTACCTAATACTCATCTTCCCTGCGAGGGTCTTACTTAAAATTCTTTTAATTTTTTTTCTTTGGAGTCACTAACACCCACAGACAGATTCGGGATCCAGTTTCAGAAACAATCCGGGAAGGTGCTAACTGCAGACGGGATAAGGTTTGTACAACTGAGGTTAGAGAGCATATTTCATAGAGAAAAGAAGGAACTGATGGCTACCCTCAGTACGCTAGCTGATAATTAGTGTTCAACAAAGCCGCATCAAAACAAGCACTTTCAGATAATTGCTTTCAGGACTCGTCTAAGTGCATCCTTTAACACCTGACTTCAATCTGCATGATGCTGGCTGTTGGGGGAGAGACCATTGAACTAAGAACGAAACACAAAACACAACAAATAAACAAGAAATACTTTGTGAAACTTCGAGTTCCATCTGAATTTATCACTAGCTCCTTTTTAACCAATGTGTCGGGTCTCACTGTGTGGTTTCTTGCCTGAGTTTTCACAGCTGTTAAAATGAGAAGGACAATTTCCCCTTTCGATTACTTTGTAATATGGTTTGAGATAGTCAGTCAGTGCTCTTAGATTGAAAAACCAAAGTACCAAAGGATTACATAGCAGACAGGCTTGGAGGGCACCAGCCTCAGGGAAGAGAAAAAGGAGAGGAAAGGAAATGAGATTAAGCTAATCCTACTTTATCTCCAATTCCACTAATGATTAGAGCTGAGTTGCAAACAGATGTATTTTCTTTGACCTATATAGGGCTTGGAAAAAAATTGAGGTACATTTAAACATTGGAAGATGTCTCATCAAAATCTGGGGTTTTTTTTTTCCTGGCTTCTCTAAAAAAAAAAAAAAAAAAAAAATCCAGAAGATTGGGAACAGTGGGCCAACCTCTCTCTTAGCATCAGTAAACCGGAGCTGTATGAAGTTGGCTCCTTAGGATGGAGCATGCATTCCCTAGTTTGTCAGAGGCCACACCTGACCTGCCCCCTGCCTCTGTGTTACATGTCTGCGCCTTGCAGATACCAGAGTGGAGACTCTCAGGTGTTTTGTTTTGTTTTGTTTTGTCTTGTTTTAAAAAACACTAATACTAAGGTTACAAGGATAGGATTATGACACTTCTGGGAGTTCTAGAATATATTAGAGCCATCATGCCATCCCAGAATATTCCCCCAATTCTTACTTTCTCACCCAGGTTTCCTGTGCTACTCCAGGGCAGTTCTTATTGCGGTGTTGCTGCTGATAAGACTGGGACTCAGATGAGCTACTTTTATGAAGAACTTAGCCATGAATGCTGACCTAGCTGCTGTCACCACTCTCCCCATCACTACCAGTAGCATGACAGGGAGAAGTAAGAGGCCCTGGGGCACTGCTCGCCCTGGAGGACTCAGGAGGGCCAGGGAGCCCATCCCCTCCACCACAGGGTTATCTCCCTCTGGCTCTCCCTGAACAAGGATAGGAAAGGAAGTCTCTCTGTTCCCCTGTGCAATGCTAATTTCTGCTCTGGAAATGCTGGCCTACTGTTGGCTAGCTGCCCACCCCACAGCCCTCTGGCCACGGAGCATATCTCTCAGGCCAGCCTCCCTGAGTCCTAGGCTGAGGGACTTCTGTTGCAATCACCCATCTGGGCCTTTCTCCTCCAGACTCCTGAGGAGAGGAAGTCCTCCCCCCACCCCACAATGTCTCCAAGCTCATTCTCATTTCTAGTCATAGAGCAACTAATCTGCCCCTCGTGAGTAAAGCTCCATGTGCTGGTTATTACTGTATTGTCTCTCAGCTTCAAAACTACTCTTCTAAACTCTGATGCCAGGTGCAGGTCTCTGCAAACCACATGTATCAGTCAGGATGTAACCACAGAAGAAGAACTGGTAGGAGATTCATATATATATAAAATATATAATCATATATATGATTATATACAGACATATATAATATAATATAATATAATATAATATAATATAATATAAATGTATATATGTATATATGTATATAATCATATATGATCATATATGTATATAATACATATATGATTATATATATAATCATATATCATCTAATTGACTTTATTAAATGATTCATGAATCAGGAAGCATGCCATCTAGCAAGTAGAGGGGAGTCCCCACATATATGTATATATTTATATATTTTTTTAAGATCTTATTTATTTATTTGACAGAGAGAGAGAGAGCGAGAGCAGGAACACAAGCAGGGGGAGTGGGAGAGAGAGAAGCAGGCTTCCTGCCGAGCAGGGAGCCCGATGCGGGGCTCAATCCCAGGACCCTGGGATCACGACCTGAGCCGAAGGCAGACGCTTAACGACTGAGCCACCCAGGCGCCCCTATATGTATATTTTTAATATTTATTTCTGACAAGGACTTGGCTTATGCCATTGTGGGGATTGGCTAAGCAAGTCTAAAATTTCAAACTGCACTCTGTGAGGCAGGCATTCAGAAAGAGAAGCTCGCAGCCAGACTAGAACCCATAGGCATGAGCCAAATATCCACAGGTAAGATTTCTTCTCTCTGTCTCTCCATGTCTCTGTCTCTGTGTCTCATTCTCTCTCTCCTGGGAAGGCTCAGCCTAAATTTTAAGGCCTACCAAGATTATCCAGAATCATCTCCCTTACTTAAAACCAACTGATTGGGACTCTAATTACATTTGCAAAATCTCTTCACAGTAACACCTAGATAAGTATTCAGGTGAATGGTTGGAACCTATCACCTATCCAAGTTTACACATGGAAAAAACTATCACAGTTTACCCCTATCAACTTGGCACCTACACACATGTTCTTAAACCATGCTTAAATCTCCAAGACAATAAACAATCACATTTCTGCCAAACATGATACAGATATTCTGCAAACAACCACAAACCTGCAAACCATTCTCCCAGAAGAAAATGTAAAGTTCTTGGGTGACATTTGGGCTTCTCATTCTCTTTTGGTATTCTGCAACTTTAATACTGAGTGAGGTACATAGTTGACTTATGATTAGCACAGGTTGATATGTTAATAGTTACAAGAGGAAAGAAAAAATATTTCATACATATACATATATAGACAAAAACACATTCGTACATACATACACACAAACATATTCATATCAAAATAAGGAAGGAGTGCTTATAACTATTACAGTTGTCATTTTGCAACTGATCACATGGTAGCTGGTGTTGAGAGCTACCTTCTTCCACTGCCCGTATTCCATATGCCCCTTGCTCTCGGGAAGCATGTCAGCTGGTTGTGATTCTTTGCCTAATGGAATATCCAAAACTTCACTCCTGAACTGTCTGGGCCACTAGCAGTCCTTCCTGACCTGGATTGTTGTAGTTTCCCATTGACTTTACTCACAGGACATGGTGTGGCTAAGAGATGCTCTGAACAATCTTCTGTATCCCAGACGTGCTCCTCCTTATTCTCATTATGTGGTAGCATTCCAATGTCCCCTTGGTATTCAGGATCAATCACCCTACCTAGTCCAGTTACCCCCTTCTTTCCCTATTGATTCATAGGCGGGAGGAGCCCAAAGTGGCCAGGTTGCAGTCTTAACTTCCAGTTCAATGGCATCATTGCTGTGCATCCAGGTTGAAGAATTCTTCCCCTTGGAACTAAGACCTCTAGGTAAGCAGAGCCTATGGTTGCAGAGATTAAAAAAAAAAAATTTCGAGGGGTTTCCCAGTGAGTAAAGCCACTCTCTGGATTCCTGAACCTGTGATTCTTGACTATGGAAGAAAGCTCCACTTGTTGAACTCTAATTTAGGGCACATACAGTCTCCTAGAGAACTTTTCCCTAGCCCTGCACAGTATTGCCAACCTAACTAGTACCATAACTAAGTCTTCAAAAGATCACACCTCTGTTGTGTCAAAGCCAGCTGCTTCAGTGTGATAGGAAACATGGTAAAACCAATGACTTCCATGAACATGGACTGACTGCTGTACTTCATTTGCTGTGAAGTGAGTTCCTTGACAGAATTGCTGCTGCATAGAATACCATGACAGTGGATAAGGCATTCTATAAATCTACTGATAATAGTTTCAGCAGAGGGATTATAAATCATACCCTGAAAGCCTATTTAATCAGAAAAAAGGTGCTGCCCTTTAGATGATGGAAGCTGTCCAACGTAATCAGCAATCCACAGGATAGCTGGCTAATCACTCCAGGAAATGGTGTCCTATCAGCTCTTCAGTGTTGGGTTTTGTTTGTGGCAGACTGAGAAGTCAATATTAGCCATAGCCATATTGATGTTGTCAGTGAGGTCCACGTTGCCGAACCTATACTTAACCTTCATTTCTGCCACCATGGCTACTTTGCTCATGAGCCTATTGGACAATGACAGAGGTTGTGGGGGGAAAGGGCAGACTGGTATCCATAGAATGGGTCATCTTTCCCACTTGATTATTAATATCCTCCTCTCTGAGGTGACCCTTTTGGGAGCATTCAAATGGTACACAAATAAATATCTTCATGCCCTTTGTTTGTCTAGAGGGGTCTATTCATATATCTCTTCCTCAGACTTCCTTATCAAAAATTTTCTAATTGTGTTCCTTCTAAGTTTCTGGCAAACTAGCCAAACCATTGACCACAGCCCATGAACTGATATGCACTCATACCTCTGCCTATTTCTCTTTTCAAGCAAGATGAACACTGCTCAAAATTCTGTACGTAGAAGGATTTTCTTTCAACACTACCCTTCCTAGCTGTCCCATCTATTTCTTTTCTAGCAGCATCATGATCAGCTGGGAACACCTTGGGGCTCTGTGAGTCAGAATATTCTGATTACTACTTTGGCTCCACTGTCCATTATGAAAACCACACCCACCTTGTCCTAAGTGATTAGTGCCTTTACTTTACTCCTGACATCCCAGGGTCCCGTTGTTCCCATTGCATTTAGGAATCCCAGTTAAATAGTAGTGGTTCCTACAGAGAAAAGCCACCATAGAACTTTTCAAGGAATCCTCACAAACTTATTTCTCATATTAATGTGAGATAAGTGTGTCCCCTTGCCCTCCAAAAACAGGTGATCCAGTCTCCTGCATGACATATCTACCCTCACATTCCAGTCATCCCGTCTCTGGATACTTTCATCTGCAGTATACCAAAGCAGTTCTGGCATTTTAACTTTATTCAGTGCAGACCACCATTGGCTCCACATTTGAAAGAATCACTCCCCCAAAATGTTGGAGCCATTCCTAGCCTTTTGAGCCAAAATAATAAATCCAGAATCTTTGCTTAAGGGGCCCATATCAATAAATTTAGCCTGATCCAATTTTATATCTCTTCCACCATAATTGCATGCCTTAAGTACCCATTCCTACAAATATTCTACAGGTTTCTGTCTGTATAAATGTTAAAAACCCTGTCGTTCTTAGGTGTGTATTGACCTCCTCACAAGTAACTCTTCGTACCTCATCCTTTGGTTCTTGCTGGGACATGAGTCTAATTCTAAGTCTGAAAGCAAAGAGGGTCATGAGAATAGGTCTTGAGGAGGAGCAGTAGTACCTTAGAAGGGGAGGCCATCATAGATTCTACAGACAAAGGAGGGTTGAGCTCCTTGGATAAAATGGAAGGGCTACTTCTGCTGCCAAAAAAGACTCAGCAGAATTTAGGGGTTGAAGATCCCAAACTTCATAAAGATCTTCCTACATGTTCCCGTTCTAATTGTCAGGATCCCATTTCTTCCCAACCAGTACCCTCACCTTTTCTCCTCTTTACTGAGATATAATTGACATATCACACTGTGTGAGTTTAAGGTGTGCATTATGATTATTTGATACATGTATATGTTATGGAATAATTACCCAATAAGGTTAGTTAACACATTCTTCACCTTTTGTTGTTGTTGTTATTATGGTGAGAACAGTTAAGACCTACTCTCTTACCAACTTTCAACTACACAATACAGTATTGTTAACTATTTTCACCATACTGTATCTTAGATACCCAGAACTTATTCCTCTTATAACTGGAAGTTTGTATCCTTAAAGCAACATCTCCTCATCCCCCCATGCCCCCAATCCCACCCAGAGCCTGGCAACTATAAATCTATTCTTTGTTTCTATGAGTTTAACTTTTTTAGATTTTATGTATGAGTGAAATCATTCAGTATTTGTCTTTCTCTGTCTGACTTATCTTACTTAGCATAATGCCCTCATGGTTTATCCTTGTTGTTGCAAATGGTAGGATTTCCTTTTTTACAGCCAAATAATACTCCATTGTATATATGCACTACATCTTATTTATGCAATCATCCACTGATGTGTATTTAGATTGTTTCCATGTCTTGTGGGAGTCATCTCTATTCATTGCTGAATTTGTATCTAGTAACAAAAGCTTGGACTTTCTTTATGTAGCTGAACTTGTGTCAACTGTGTTCCATTTTTGATAGGGATTTGACCTAGTGCTATATTGCCTTTTTAGTTAATACATTGCCTTATTTAGGAATAAGAAAGAGGTTTTACAGGTCAATGCTTCAATGCTACAGATCAGCTCTAATCAATTGGCAGTGGCTGCTTGGGGAGCTGAATCAAGAACTCTGAGGCCATGTTCGTGCTCAGTGAGAGAGGACAATAAACTGGTTAGCCATGTCCATGATGAATTCAGAGATGTGGAAACAGACATACAACTGATCTGTCATTTCTGGCCTAAAATTTAGTGGTTGACAATGTTGCTAATTCATTTGCTATTGCCTGTTGGTATGTGTTTAGCAAAGAGAAAAGAGCAGGTTTTTGGTGGTCATCATTAACAAATACTAACTTAAGTGCCTATATATACAGATAGTCTCATATACAATTGCATTTATACAGTTACAATAGTAAAGGAACTTTTCCCTTCATCCTCCTCCAATATAGACAAAGGTCACAGATTTAAAACATCACCTGAAATTAGGGGGCACTTTGTGTGCCCAGTATATTGATAGGAGGAAAATAACCAAGCATATAGAAGAGAAATAGCCATTCAGTACTTAATGAAAGAGTTAGGTCAAGTTTAGGGGAAACTTCTGGCCTTCGGTTTAGGGAAACTGGCAATCTCTCCACATAGAAATAGTTTGCAATGTTGTCCAGGGGACAACAAATTTGTCTTTTGTACTAGGGAGCGGGGGGAATAACACTTTATTCATAACATTATGTTCCTTCACCCACACTCTGGATACCTGCGACTGAGCACATCATACATGTTCATCAATGTGGGTGGGAGCTTCCTGCTTTAGGACTCAGAACAATTTGCTTGGACAAATGACAAATGTGCAGAGCACATTCTATGTGTTTAGTCAGGACACTACAGAGGAAATAAAAACCCAAAACATTTAGGATATCCACATGGTTCTGAGGCAGCCTCCTTGCTCTCTCACCATCACTTCATTAAAAATTGGGTGTTCACGCCTATTACATCCAGGAAGATGAGAAAACTTAGAAAAAAAGATGCCCTTTTCTCTTGGCTGTTTAGGATCGCGTACAAGAGAGGAGAGAGAGGTTGGTGAGTGGGTAAGAAGATGAGAGAAAAGAAGGCTACGGAGAGAGAGAGAAAGAGCAAAGAGCTGGAGGAAGAAATAGCTCTTCCGAGCCCCTTCCCAGTTTACAGATTTCGAAGGCAATATTTTGCATCAAGGAGAAAAATGTCTTGCCTTTGCACCAGCCGTAACTTTTCTTTGTGATACAGTTGCCATGGGGATGATATGCCGGGTTGTGCCACTTTATCATCTCTCTCTCACACATTTTATTATAAAGTGAGTACTTGGGATTCTAGACCATAAATATGCAACCACAAAATGTTAATCTGCAAACTAACCTGCCAACCAACTTCAGAGCAGTAATCGTTTCTCTGGCTGGCAGAATTGCTTTCCTTCCTCCCCCCACCCCCCCACCCCCCACCCCCTTTGAAAGCCACACAGGCAGGGAAGCGAAGGGACCGAACAGACACAGGCATCTGCAATTAGAGACACTATTTCCTTTCTGGGCTTTGTGGCCTTTCGGGCCAAAGGCAGAAAATGAAAAAGAATGTAAATTGCTCTCGCAAGGAACAGAGTTTACTAATGCTATCCCACGTTTCCAGGTTACCTGAGGCATTTCTATGTAATCCTTTGCAAATATTTTTTGAGGCCAGTCAGATTCTTTTCCAAATCTGTGGGAGAGAAAAATTTTATGTAGATAAATCCCCAAATAGTGGTTTACTATGTGTATTTAAAAACAGAGCACAGTATGCCTCAGCAAAGTTCAGGTCATTGCATGGGATGCGCTTGACAAGTCCCCATTCCTTCTTTTTTTTTTTTTTTTTTTTAATATTTTATTTGACAGACACACAGCGAGAGAGGGAACACAAGCAGGGGAGAGGGAGAAGCAGGCTTCCCGCTGAGCAGGGAGCCCCATGCGGGGCTCGATCCCAGGACCCCGGGATCATGACCTGGGCCGAAGGCAGACACTTAACGACTGAGCCACCCGGGCGCCCCAGTCCCCATTCCTTCTGAAGCCACTGACTGACATGCAGAATCTTCCTCCGGGCCTTCTGTGGGCTTTATTCACAGCTAAGCTGGAATTCATAGAAGCCAAAGTGGCACAAAGGCAACTTAAAAATAAAACCAACTTGTTTACACTAACTGACCCACTCTGGTCCCAGCCCTGTCCCTTCAAAACAATTTAGCGTTCAGGAAGCAGCTATCAATGCCAGCCATATTATTGAATTGAACGTAACATATAGGTTCTATTTTCCATTCACTTCAACAAAACGATGACCTTTAGGAAGAATTTAGCAACTTGATGCTCTCTACCAGAGACCTAGTTCAATAGACTTGTTCTGCTGGGATTATGTGCCAACTTCCTTTTTTGAGGAAGGAACCACAACTTAGTAATTCTTTTTAAAGAACAATATCACATGAAAGCCATATGCTAATAATCCTTGTAAAAGGCAATATTTCTGCAATCTTGTGATTGTTCAAAAAAAATGATAAAACCAATAATAATGTACTATTATCAGTTCAGACATCTTTTTCATGATGGGTTATGTTATTACTCAAAATATTCATTGTTTCTCCCTGTGGGAGGATTACACATTCTCACTTTATTGCTATCAAGCATGGTCACTGAATTGCCTTAGCCAATGAAATGTGAGCAGAAGTTTCCAGCTGAAGTGTTAAGAGCCATTTGAGTGTCTGCCATATTCTTTTTTCCCTTTCCCACAAAACCCACCATGTCTTAAAGAGTGTCTGCCTCTTCAGTCTGGGTTCCAGAATGGTGACAACACAGAGAAGAGCTTTAACTCACCCAAGACAGACAGGATGTAAGATTTAGGGTAATTTGTTACAACAACATAACCTAGCCTACACTGTTATACCTCATCTACAAAATTTATTCATTCTTTCAGCATCCATTTATTAAATTCTTACAGTGGGCCAGACGTAATACTAGGTAATGGGAATTTGAAGATGAGGAAGACCCAGTTATTATCCTTGAAGTGCTCATTGTGTCCATTGCATGAAATATGGCAATAAAACAATGTCTGTAAATTAAGCTCTACTTTCTTTTTCAAAATACTAAGATCTTTCAGAAGACAGAATTTAACCTTTGGTGTACTGGATTAAAGATGGCAGCACATTCTTTCTCTTTCGCTTCCCTCCTCACACCATGGGGTTAATTTCTCTAACCCCTTGAGCTGGAATAGAGTATAGGGGGATTGCTGCTGTACCAGTTTGGGGCCTATTCTGAAAGTGGCAGTTTTGCCTTGTCCCATATGGGAACCCTCACCCCTGCTGGAGACAGTGGTATTTGGAGGGTCCCAGTTGCCAAGCTGTTCTGGCTGGGGGTCCAGTTACATAAATAAGGGAACAATATTGGATATTCCAGCCCCAGTATACATCACGTGGAACAAGGATAAGCCATTCCTGCTGTGCTCTGTCCCAATTTCTGCCCACAGAATCATGAGCATACAAAATTGTTTTTGCTTAAGGCACTTAAATTTGGGGGGTTACGTTATGCAGTGATAGAGAAGCAAACGCTGTAACCCAGAAAGCCCAGAACTATTTTCTGGGTTGCTTTGAAACCCTTTCCTACTGATTCACTTCTAATCTCAGGGACTTCCTTTGTTTTTACGACTCCCTGACTCCTGGTAGTTTCTATAGTTTCCAATAACATTTTTTTTTTTTTTTGGCAACACTATCCTTTGTTTGGAATTTATAAAATATCTACCAGCCTAAAATAGCACACTTTTCCAGGGCACCATTGTCAAATTCCAGCATGATATATTCTCTTCTAAAATTGCCTTAAACTAGAATTTAAGGATTAAGACAGGGCAGGGGAAAACAGAAAAGCAATAAAATGAAATTTTGAAAATGGCAAACATTGCTGCTAAGGAATACAAGAGATCGTTGTTTGGGATGGTTCTATAAATTTAGGTAGTTTGATGATTGGCATGACTCCAACACAGGGGTTTTCAACTTTAGATTATAAAGTGAGATCCCCTGGAGGGTTTATAAGGAGATTGCTGGGCCCCACCCCCACAGTTGCTGGTTCAGTATGCCTGGGTAGGACTTTCATTTGTAGTTCTAGCAAGTCCCCAGGTGCTGTTGCTTCTCCAGAGACCACGCTTTGAGAATCTCTGGGCGAATCTGTCTCCACACATGTGTTTCCACTTTGTCATCTGTATCCGTGACAGATATTACTAATTAATCATTGGACTTTCTCTTGCTGAGCCATTCAGGCAATATCAACTCATTTTAATTGAAAATTAAGAGAAAACCTTTTTGCTATGTAAGATAACCCTAGAATCCAGGTAACTTCTATAATAGACCATTAATGTTTATCTTGTTCTTGTCGCATATTTATCTCCCCCTTTATGTTTTTACTTAATATGACAACATGTTTAATTTCCATAAATATTTTTGGTCAATTTCTGTTCAATAGGTAAGAGTATAAAATCTATGTCTGCCCTTCCCTACAGCATTGTGTAAGAAATAATTAAGCAGTATATACTAAGAAATTAACATTTTATGCTTGATGTAGTGATTGGCCAAGTCAAACCAATACCAAGAGACAAATATAAGTTGTTGTTTTTCTCCCCCAAAGTCATATTGACTAAGAATCAGTAAATACTAGGGATGATCACACACACAAAAATTTAGTTTTATGTCATCCAGGTAAAATTGCAGTTTGGGGTTTATATTTGTGTTTTCTGTAAAATATTTCCTTTGTGTAATAGCTTCTTCCATTGTAGCAGTAATTCAAAGTTTATTTAATTTTGCTATGGACATTCTTCTGAAAGCATAAATTTAAATGTAGTGATATAGTATCTAATGCTCAGTAATAAATAATTTTGTCCTATTCTTATGGTGAGGTAGAAAAAACGGACTGCAGGGGCGCCTAGGTGGCTCAGTCATTAAGCGTCTGCCTTCGCCTCAGGTCATGATCCCAGGGTCCTGGGATCGAGCCCCGCGTCAAGCTCCCCGCTCAGCGGGAAGCCTCCCTCTCCCACTCCCCCTTCTTGTGTTCCCTCTCTCTCTGTGTCTCTCTCTGTCAAATAAATAAATAAAATCTTAAAAAAAAAAGAAAAGAAAAAATGGACTGCCTAAATTGCCATGATATATTTTCTTCAGAATTTGTTTCCTCATCTGAACAGCAACTTTTGGCCTTTGAAATATTTGAAGGTTTGGGGCATAATTTTATTCTTTTATCCCTGGAAGTTTTGAAATATTCATAATTTCTCAACGAATTATGGCTTCTAGGTTCTTTTTAAGATTTTATTTATTTATTAGAGAGAGAGAGAGAGAGCACGAGTGGGGGGAGAGGCAGAGGGAGAGGGATAAAGAGAGTCTCTAGCGAACTCCCTGCTGAGCACAGAGCCCGATATGGGGCTCCATCTCAGGACCCTAAGGTCATGACCTGAACTGAAATCAAGAGTAGGATGCTTAACTGACCGAGCCACCTAGATGCCCCTATGGCTTCTAGTTTTGAGAAAAATCTCTTGAGTAGAAATGAGACTTTTGAAAATATTTCTTGTTTCACTTTGAAATTCTTTAGAAAGAAATCCTATGACACCTAGTACGTGTTCAAGAAAAGTTATAAAGAGGTAAAGTTTAATTTAGTAAATACCAACATGAATATTTGCAATAACATTTGCCAAATTTTACAATGTTTTGGTAAGGTTCAAATCTCTTTAATTTCAAGTAATAATGGTCAACGAGATGGACCAGTGGTTTTCTTGACAAACTGCATGGCTTTTTTTTTTTTTTTTTTTTTTTTTTGCATATGATAGCTTTATGCTCCTATTTTTGTCAAATTTTTGCAAATGTAATACAATTTACAAAGAATTGACATACTGAAGATATTTTCAGGGTTAATTCATGTAGGAATAGCTAATAACAGGTTCAATTTATTGAGGACTAGCTCCAGGCCAGGCATTGTACTGGGAACCTTATACCTTTATTTAATTCTTAAGATAAACCTATAGATGTGTGTTATTTAGTCCATCTTACAGATGAAGAAACTGGTTCAGAAAAGTTAAGTGACTTCCCCACAGTCACAAAGCTAGTAAGGAATGGAGTCAAGATTTGACTCCAGAACTCTCTAATTACAAAACACTACATTTTAACTGATAAATCGACATTCCAGAAAGCTGAGTAATGTCATCACCCTTCTTAAAAGGAAAATATAATTTATTTAAAAGATCACTACTCTAAGCTCTAACCTCCCTCCCAGAATAACTTTACTCACAAACCTTGAAGTCAAAAGACAAGCATGCCCCTAGAAATATAACTCTCTTGGCACCTGCTCCTTAAAATGCTGTGATAACTCCATGACATTCCCTGCCCTTGTTAGAGGCACAATCATATTTACACTGAATTCCTCAGGCAAGTTTTGTTGTTGGGGTTCTTGTTCTGTCCTGTTTACTCTGATCACAAAGATAATACATGATAGCCGGTAAAAGTAAAATCAATCCAGAAATACATACTGTTGACAGTGAAATCTGTTGTAAGACTTTGGCGTTTGCATCTTTCCACATTTTGATATGGGGTTTGACATCTATTTATACTTACATAAAATAGTGTTGTTTTCTACACTTGCTTTTGCACTTGATACATCTCTTCTGTCTCTCCAGAATCCGTCTATCTTATTTGCTATAGTTAATGCTCCACGAGAACGTCCTCTGTTTCTTCAATCCCTTCCCAAAAAGCCCCTCCAATGCCTTACTTTCAAGGAAGTCAGGGTAATCCCTGAGGATGCGGTTTCCTTTTCATCCTTCCTCCTGGAATCCCTTCTCCAAATTCATGTGTCAGTCATGGATTCAGGGCTGCTCCCCTCCTCTTCCACAGTGATGCTTCCAGACCCTTACTAGTCCATGCTCTTGGACAAGCTTGAGCCCCTTCCCCTCCAGTTTCTTCCTGCCATGACTCCAGCTGCTGCTGCTCAGAGCTGCCCTTTCCCGCCACTCCCCACCCTATCAGGGCTGCAGGGCTTCACCCCAATGCATGTCATCATTTCTGGCAACTCCATGTCTCTTCAGTCCACTACCGCCGTGCTTTCTCCCAATCCAATTTAGAGTCTAGACTTGATTATTTTAATCCTGCGCTTGTCAGTTCCCCAATCTCCTCTTCTTCCTATCTACCAACCCTCAGTGGGCATAGCTATTTTCCTTCTCATTGTCTAAAGCAAGTTCTGATAGAGTGAAAAATTGCAGTCCATTAGCTTGTTCTGCATGAGATTGCACACGGCCTTGGGGGTCACTATGACAACTTTGGAATTTGTATGAGATTTTGAGCAAACGAGTGATGTGACTTTATTCATGGTTAAATAGAATCGCTGTCTACTCTGTGGAGAACAGAATTTAGCACAACACGAATTGAAGAGGGGACACTGGTTAGGAGGTGTTTGCAAACTCAGAACAAGGAGGAAGGTGACCTGGACAAGCGGTAGCAGTGGAGAAAGTGAAAAGAAGGTGGTCTTCCTTCAGGGTGGGAAGGTTCTATTTTATCATAGTGCTAGAAATTATCTGCAGGCAAAGCTCTGCCTTGTGGACCCCCAACTGTCCCTGACTCTCTCCAAAGCTAGATCTTCCCTTTTACACAGAGAATCTATATTTATGGCTTTGAGCTAAAGTAAAAATACTCTGAGGGTTCTGATTTGTTGATAGTTTCTTTCTTATTTTTTAGTGCTACTAATGACTAATTTTTTATATCTCTTTTATTATTTCAGTAAGAGTTTGGGGAGGATGAGTGATAGAAGACATGTATTTTGTCATTTTGCTCTATAAGCTTCTTCATGTTCTCCAGTTCTTGGTTTGATGGCAACCCCAGGGTGGGCCTGCAGTTAGTTGCTGCAGGGGTCCAGCTGAAGAGCACGTAATGGCACTGTCCTTTCCTTGGACACTCCCAGTGCCAAAGATTTATTTTCTTGGAATTCCAGACTTTATGGTGACCCAGTCTGCAGGTCAATTCTTCCTGCACATGAGAACTGGAGGGCCTTCAAGCATGAAGCCAAACTCAGGAGCAAACTAAAAGCAGGGTCAGGAACACGAAACACACAAGAGAAACTGCCAGAGAGGGAGCTGGAGACTTAGAGTCTCAGTATCTAAGGAGTAGAGGTTGTAGAAAGGAGATGAATAATGTTGAGGTCACCCTGTCATGGTATTAGGGTGTGGTGGTAGGGCACCCAATTTGATACAACAAAACAAATCTTAACTCCCTACTCCAAAAACAAAAGTATGAGTCCACATCGCGGCAAAAAGTAGAACTTCGGTTGCCTACCTGGCCTTTCGTGCATGCCAGGAGCAGTCAGGGTGGTTAACAAACCCACTAAACTCCATGGAAGCCTACTTCTCATTTTTTATCTGTTTTTTTCTGTTCAAATTATCCAACAACTGTTACATCTGCATTACCTACTATGATATCAACAAAAGTCTGTCAAATAGATCATGGAAAACGAGGAATAAGAAGAAACAACCAAGATTATTGGATTTGAATAGAAGGTGATCCTGGTGTCCTTCTAGTGAGTAGTTTCTGCAGTGGTGGCAATGGGTAGGTGAGTCAGGCAGGAAAGCAACAAGCAAACAGTGTTTATATGTTCAGAATTTGCATTCCAAGACAAGGAATGTGTGTGTTACTGATGTAAGGGAGAACTGGAGATAGTCGAAGGCAAATGGGCAGGGACCACACAGAGAGAAGGTGCTGGAGAAGAATGGGTTGAGTCAAAGCCTGATCCTTGAGAAGGTGAGACAGGGCACAATTCAGATCACCAGAGGAATTAACTTTACAAAAGTGAAAGAGCTAAGTTTCCTCTTCCCAGCATCTGGGTGGGCTCAGAGGAGAAATGCAGAGATAGTTCAATCTAGGATGGGGTAATTAAAAGGAAAGATGGAGCAAATTATGCTGGCTGTTTTTTGTCTTCTATGTGAAATAGGGTCACTAACCGTAAGTATTCTCACAAACTCGAAATCTCAAACATAACATTAAAAGCCTTCTATTAGAACATCCACCTAATATTTAAAGGCTGAAGAAAGAGAATCTAGTTGGGCTTGGGCATCAGGACGGTCCAGAGCAGCTTTGGTGGGAGGGACCCAATAAGAGAGTGGGATGCAAAGAGGCTGCAGAGCAGCAGCCAAGGCCATTTGGATGGTATCATTATGCAATAGGACCTGCCTGCTCAGTAATGGAATTGCGAGTAGCTGCTATTTGAGTTTGTTCCATGACCCTTGTGTGGGTTGGGAACAGGGACAAGAAAATCTGATGGAGGTTAGCCATGATCTGGAAGTCTAGCTGAAAAGAAGACTCACCTTTGAGATCAGGAGGTAGAAGAAAACCCTGGAAGGAGATGATAACACAAAATAACTTAATTACTCAACAAATGAGTGAATAAGCCTTTGAATTTTATAGCTGAAGGGAAAATGAAGGGACAAAGTAAAAAGAATTCCCCCACCTAACTCTGGTTCCCACTACGCTGACCATTTACTCAACATGTTAAATCAAAAGCAGGCTAAGAAAGCGAGTTCTTTCCCTATGTTGAACTGCTTCCCCCATTGTATAGACTCAATGCTCAATATGTGGCTGTTTTTCCCAGGGGGATTTTTAGGTGAACATTTATTATGATTGACCGAAGACTAGACAAATGAGTATTTGTCAATTCTCAAAAGATCCTTGGAATCAAGAGCTAAACCTTATGTTTGCTCACATTTTAATGACAAGGACTGATACTAGGATGACTCAGTAAGTGTTCTTAGGCTGGAGATGCACCCAGGTAGCATTCTGAGATCAGTGGCTCACTCTGTGAGGGTAAGGACAGTCCTTTGAGCTGGTGGCCACAGTTGGTGGCCAGTGTGAATGCCTCATTTCCTTGGGTCCCACTCTTCAACATATGTTTTTAGGGGACACAATTCAACCCACAACAGTGTGTATGAACATAATTTTTCACATCAAATCTTATGATAAAAATGACTAATATGCAATCCTTTATCAAGATTTTCTATTGATAATCTCCTTCAATTCTTGAGTTTACATGGAAGAGAAAACTTGTTTGCATAACTAAGTGGTAGGAAAATTAAAACACTTTCCACCATTCAAAGATGACAACAGTTGACAGTACATTGAAATAACCAAGCAGCTCATTTTCTTTCATTAAAAAAATGTAATATCATTTTGTTGTGATGATGCAAAAGGTTTTAGACTCTGTTCAAAACTTCTTTTTTTTATCAAGTATATCAAAATGACGAAGCTCTAAATGCACACATTATTAAAGCAGTCACTTGGCAGCTAGCTTGGGCTGCACCTAAAGCATTCATTAAAACAAACTGACAGAAGAATCGACGACAGAGATGCAGGGCTGCTGCCTGGAGCAGAGTCCATCAGAAGCCCTCATCCAGGGTTTTCTGCTCATCACCACCACTCGCTCTCTACTCCCTGGCTTTGGGATGCCTACTTCTATCCTCAGTCATCTGAAAAAAGAATGCATTCAACCACACCACAGGTTTCTTGTCCATGGACAGCAGCATGCTGTTGGCAGATCATATCCTTGGGGAATTCTGCACCTGATGGGCAAAGCAGCGGGAGCCAGAAGTCACGCATGCCGCAAAACTGTCTCCTAACCATGTAGATTTTCTTTCAGCGTTATGGATACTGTGTTCACTTTCCTTCTTTCCTTTGTTTACTCAGAATCTCATAGCCAAATTTGTGGCTCCTTTAACATGGTCTTGGATTTTAATATTTTGACCTAAAACTTTTCCTTATTCTGGATTTAGTAATCTACTTGTATTCCATGACAGTATTCACATTTCTGTAACCTTTATGTAAAAGAAGTTTCTGAAGTGAAATGTGGCAACGGGGCACCTGGGTGGCTCAGTTGGTTAAACAACTGCCTTGGGCTCGGGTCATGATCCTGGAGTCCTGGGATCGAGTCCTGCATCGGGCTCCCTGCTTGGCGGGGAGTCTGCTTCTCTCTCTGAACTCTCCCCTCTCATGCTCTCTCTCTCTCTCATTCTCTCTCTCTCTCAAATAAATAAATAAAATCTTAAAAAAAAAAAGAAATGTGGCAAATACATTCATACATACTTAAAAAAAAAAAAAAAAGAACTGTGGGGCCTGCCCTTAGACATTGCTCAACCCCAGAGTAGGATATTCGGGATCTGAAAGCCACACCTGGCTGTCCCAACACTAATGGACAGAAGCCTGCCTCCCACACCTGAAACCCAATCTCAGCCAGCCTGTGAAGTTCTGCTATAGAACATGCAACTGAATAATAAACCACCTCAGGTTTTTCCAAGCTCCATCTTTACCTTGATGTGCTAATCAGTGTGAAGGTTGTCTGTTTGAAATTTAGATAATATGATATGACAACTTAGTTGTGGAATTCAAAGATTAAATGAACTGCAGATGCATCAATTATTAATGTTATTATTACTCTCAGCCCACCATTTCTAAATATACTTTTCACCTCACAGAACACCACTGGGAAATGAACTGCTGTAATAATCCCTGGTTCAAGCATGGATGGAAATGCCTCTGTAGACCTTGATACATGTAGCAGGGTACTTCAGGAGAGTAGTTGTCCAGGATTCAATTGACATAGAAAGGGATGGATATGCTTCAATTTGTAATTAAATCACTCTAAGGGACTTTGAACTGTGCTTTCAGAAGACACAAAGAATTTGTGAGTCAGTGATGTGCTGAAGCTGATGTTTGGTATTGGTATGAAATCCAGTATTTGCTAAAGATCAGGCTCATTATATCCTTATCTACTACATAAATGGTTTCTACTTAACAAATAATAATAATTTTTGTTTTTATTTTCTTTTCTGTCATCCTTGAAAACAAACGATACATTTAATAGTTCTGATTTGACCATTTCAACCCTCTCGAGTTTATTTAGGTTACGATGAAAGGGTCATAATTTTATAAGTTAATAGTGGAGGTACAAGAACCTTCTAGCATGGAAGATGTAAGCTCTTGAAAAATCAATGTAAAATCTAGCAAATCAAACTTTTCTTTCATTTCAATGAATGGCATTACCATTAGCTTGATGTTTCAGCCAGAAACATGAAAGTAATTTTTTATTGCCCTCCTTTTCACACTCCTCCCTCTGTGTCACTCTACATTTAATATTTATATATCAACTTTGAAAACATCTGTCAAATTAACCTGTCCCTCAGCATCTCTGTTGCTACCTTCCTAACTCAAGTCCCCCCCTATTTTTACCTGTACTGTTATAGAAGCCACCTCCCTGTTCTCCCAATTTCCATTCTTGCTCCCCTCCTGCTCCATTTTCTACCTTGTAGCCAGAGTGACCATCTAAAACTCAGGTCTGCCATATATATGGTCAATTGATAAATGAAAAAGGTGACAGTGAAGTTCAGTAAGTGGCATTGGGTCAATTAGATATCATAAAACAGTAAATTGGACACCTATTTCACATCACTTAAAAAATCCACACGTATTGAAGATCTTAATGTGAAAAGTGAGAAAATAAACTTTTAAAATGAAACACAGAAAAATATTTTTATGAACTTGGAGTAAGCAAAGATCTTTTAAGTAAGACACAAAAAAGTATTAACTGTGAAGGAAAATTGATAAATTTTGCTATATTAATATTATGAACTTCTATTTATCAAAAGATAGCATTAAGAATGTAAAAAAACAAGACACTGAACAAGGGAAGATATCTGCAGTACATAAATCCAAAAGAAGACTTGTTTCCAGAATATATAAAAAGCTCCTACAAATCAGTAAGGCAAAGCCAGACACTTAGAAAAAATAATCAAAAAATTTCAACAACTGTATTACAAAAGATTTCAAACATACATAATGGTGAACAATTCCATTAATCATTAAGAAAGTACAAAGTGCAATCACAGGGCAATATCATAATATACCTAATGGGATGGATAAAATTAAAAAGACAGGAAATAGCAGATGCTGGTGAATATGCAGAACATCTGAAACTCCCATACGTTGTTGGTGGAAGCGTATATACTGGTACAACTTCTTTGACAAGTGTTTGTAAGTAGCTACTCAAGCCAAATTTATGCATCTCTTAAAATCCAATAGTTAGACTTCTATGTATGTGCCCCCCCCAAATACATATATACAGTCACCAAAAACATACATAAAAATGTCCAGCATGGATTCTGAATAACTCCAAAGTCCCTCAATAATGGAATGGATAAATAAGCTGTGGTATATTCATATAATAATAGCATACAGAAATGAAAATGAATAAACCCTGGCCACAAGTAGAAACATGAAAGCAAGACACTTCTGATACTGGGGAAGGGCATGTAAGAGAATTCTAACAGGACCTTTGAACTAAATGCTTTGGGTTCTTTTTTCTATTACCAAAAATCCCTTGGAAGTTTAGGAAATTCTATTTTATCCCCAGTGATTCAAATGAGGTAAGTTGTTTTTCTTTTAAGTGAGAAGTCAATCACTTCACTTATCTTTTTTCAATGTTGAATTTTTGTCTCTCTTTTCTTGGTCCATCATGTCAATGTGCCTCCCACTCTTTCTGAGCTTCCTTATCCCTTTATTGAAAAACCAAGAAAAGCTGATGGTGAGGTCATTCAATCCATTCAAGGACCCTTTACTGGAGGAAGGGGTAAAGGAACACCACAGGTCTCAAAACCAGCCAAGCAATAAAAAAAAAAAAAAAAAAAAAAAGGCGATTGCAAAATGCTCAGAGGAGAGTGACCAGGTATCATCCTTTTGGAATCCAATGCATTTTAAAACATTTATGCTCATTGGCTCAGTAATTTTCAGAAATATATTAAAAAGGGAGAAATTCCAAACTCAGAAAAAAAGTTTTATGCACATAGATGCTTATTGTCATACTACTTATAATTTAAAAAATAGGAGGAAGACAAGGAGTGGAATAGTCTAAGATTTAAAAAATAAAAGAATGTAGGGGCGCCTGGGTAGCTCAGTCAGTTAAGCGTCTGCCTTCAGCTCAGGTCATGATCCCAGGGTCCTGGGGTCGAGCCCCGCATTGGGCTCCTTGCTCAGTGGGGAGCCTGCTTCTCCCTCCGCCTGCCGCTCCCCCTGCTTGTGCTCTCTCTCTCTCTGTCAAATAAATAAAATCTTATTACAAATAAAAATAAAAATAAAAATGGATGGAACTGGAGGGTATTATGCTGAGCGAAATAATTCAATCAGAGAAAGACATGTATCATATGATCTCACTGATACGAGGAATTCTTAATCCCAGGAAACAAACTGAGGGTTGCTGGAGTAGTGGGGGGGGGTGGGAGGGATGGGGTGGCTGGGTGATGGACATTGGGGAGGGTATGTGCTATGGTGAGCGCTGTGAATTGTGTAAGACTGTTGAATCACAGACCTGTACCTCTGAAACAAATAATACATTATATGTTTAAAAAAAAAGAAGATAGTAGGAAGGGAAAAATGAAGGGGGGGGAATCGGAGGGGGAGACGAACCATGAGAGACTATGGACTCTGAGAAACAAACTGAGGGTTCTAGAGGGGAGGGGGTGGGGGATGGGTTAGCCTGGTGATGGGTATTAAAGAGGGCACGTATTGAATGGAGCACTGGGTGTTATACGCAAACAATGAATCATGGAACGCTACAGCAAAGCCTAATGATGTAATGTATGGTGATTAATATAACATAATAAAAAAAATAAAAATAAAAATAAAAATAATGTTTAAATAGATCCTTCTACCATGATATGCACCAATTAAAATAATGTTTTCAAGGATTTTTCAATAGAGATATATATGTGTTAAAGAGCAGAGTGACAATATCTTATTATACAGCTGTATATTAATATTAACTATGTAAAAAATTTTTTTAAAAAGTCAAAACCAGAAAATGTAGGAAATATTTTAACATGATGATAGCTATTACATCTGGTGATAAGATTATTTTTACTTTCCTCCTTATAATCTCCATATTTTCTGCATGATCTACAATGAGCATGCACTGCTTTTCCATCAGAGAAGAGAAAAAAGCTATAAAAATTGTATGTACATGTAAAACCCAAATGCTATCATATCAATAAAAGTGTGAAGAAACAAGTAAGAAATCCTATGATCCATATGAGAATGGACAATTTTTCAAAATCACCCAGGTGTACCTATTCTTTAAAAGGAACAAAAAACCCACTAAAGATATAATAGATATTGCTCTCCCTTTTATTTTGGTTCCATAGGGAGAGACCAGGAAGTAATTTATATTTGGAATCTATAGTTTTCCCCAAAATCACTGTGCAAAGACTTGTTTAATTATGGCATTTTTTATGCTGGTTAGGCTAAGTAAACAATTATGATTCAAATTCAAATTTATTCCAATCCTCGATGGCATTAACAATTTTAGCACTTTTTTCCAAAATTTGACTTGAGGTTTGATGGAACACCATAACCACCTTGTAAACTCTCTAAAAACTGTACTTAGAGGCCACTTTGTAAAGAGTTTACAGGTCCTTGGGGCACCTGGGTGGCTCAGTCGTTAAGCGTCTGCCTTCGGCTCAGGTCATGATCCCAGGGTCATGGGATAGAGCCCCGCATCGGGCTCCCTGCTCAGCGGGAAGCCTGCTTCTCCCTCTCCCACTCCTCCTGCTTGTGTTCCCTCTCTCGCTGTCTCTCTATCTGTCAGATAAATAAATAAAATCTTTAAAAAAAAAAAAAAAAGAGTTTACAGGTCCTTTAATGGTAGTGATGCTGGCTTTCTTCACCCCTGGAGTTTAATATATTGATAATACATGGTGACTGGCAGGACCAGCACTTGAGTTAACGATAAAGTCTAACTTTTCAATAGTTTCATGTCTTTTATAAGCATGAAGACCAAAGCAATTGGATGGCTCACAAGCTCAGGAGAGCAATGATTTAACCTTCTATTATTCACACAAAATTTATATTCTAGCTAAAGCCTTGTATGCCAAGGGGAAATAATCTTATTTTGATTTGGAGCTCACTTCCAGAAATGAGAAATAATTGCCAGGAAAAAATGTAACTGAAGAGAAATCAAACCAATGGCATGATAAAGAAAGAGTGCCAAAATGGATCTTTGGACCGTGGAACTGAAGTTAAAAACAAAATTCTTTCTATTTTGGTATCTTCTGCTAAAATTAACATGTATCTTTTTTAAAGATTTTTATTTATTTATTTGAGAGAGAGAGAGAGAGAGAGAGAGCATGAGAGGGGGGAGGGGCAGTGGGAGAAGCAGATTCCCCACTGAGCAGGGAGCCCAATGTGGGGCTTAATCCCAGGACCCTGAGATCATGCCATAAGCTGAAGGCTTACACTTAACTGACTGAACCACCCAGGCGCCCAACATGTATCTTTTTAATAATGAAAAATTATCAACAAATGGGCAGCATATGCTGCTAGGGCTATCTGTTTGACCCCTGCCATGAAACCCCCCATTTAAGTATCAGCTATAGTGCTGCAAAAAAGGAAGAATAATTTTACTCATGGTTAAATCCTGGTCCCTTTCAGTAGCTTTTGATATTGGAAGACCTCAGTTACCTTGCACTGCTTAAAAACTTCTCTTGGCAAAATTTCTACAAGCAGTAACTGGAAAATATGGAAAAGGGATAATATTTATTGAGGACTGGCTAAGTCTGGCACAACGTTTGCATTTTATCAGTTTTAATCTTACCTACTCCACCTACTAGGTAGATCCATGGCAGTTTTACACAAGAGGGAAAGAAAGTTCAGGAAAGCCAAAGTGGTTTAGTCAAGATGATACAACCCCTAAGTGGCAGAGCTAGTATTAGGCATAGCTGAATTTTGCCTCATGGTCCATTCACTTTCCTTTTTGCCACATGAGATCCCTTTTGCATTTTATGAGAAATGTCAGAGGTGTAGAGACCTCCCTAATGTTCTCCATCACGGTCAGTGGCTTTCCTGTTGTCCACCAATTCAACAGTGTTCTGAGAATTTACACAGCAAAAAAGGTACCTTATTTTTGTGTCTGGAACAACAAAGAATGATTGTTTAGTTTGACGTGGAGTTCCCACAAATTCCTGAATTGTGTGTGTGTGTGTGTGTGTGTGTGTGTGTGTATTTCCTGTTAACCTCACCACATTTTTCTTCCTCTTTATTGCTTTAATTGGGAAAGAGAATAACAGAAAAGAAAACATGATACAGTCACACTAAATTTGCAAGCAAAATCACATGAGCATAAATTTATTGACTTGCAACCAAGACTGACAGTTAGCTGTTATTTATGGGTCTCCATCATTTTTCACCTAATATAATTTTTTTCAAGAGTAACTAGGTATTTTTCTCTTACTAAGGTTTTAGGGAAGGTTAAATTTGACAAGTGAAAGACCAAAAATGTAAGAAAAGGATGTGATAGCACAAGGTGGAAACTCATGTACCTTGTCAGCATTTTTTAAAGTTGATCATCTTCAGAGCTCCATTTTTGAAAGATAGCAGTCAAGCAAGATCAAAGTATAAACTGTCTATCAAACCCACTATCATTATTTTATGAAAGGTGTCAGTGAGATGCTTAGAATCCATCCTGTTTTTTGAAAAGCATGAAAGATTAATTTCTGATAAAATTTCTAAATCCAAAGTGCATAGTGAAGTTTGATATCCTATAGCAGATGAATACATGATTGGTGTTTCTTTGTTATGTTTTGTTTGCAACAAGAATACACACTTACACTTCCCACATGAAATGTACACTCAAACTTGTATTAGCATGCATATGGTGTGACATCCCAGACACTTCCCAAGCTAACTTGGACTATAAGTATATGAAATGCAAAAGTAAAAGCTTTAAAATTGCTTTCTGTCAAACATCACAGCGTTTGTACACACCATTGTGTGGCGTGTATGCCATTTATCAAATAGCTTCAATTTAGCAAGCAACGAAATGGAAAACTCACTTTTATGCCAAAGTGCTGTCATAAGGTGGATTACTTGGAAAAGGGCGAAGTGTCAGGGCTTCAGAAGGAGGTTTCGGCAGATATTATTCCACACGAACAATTCTGCTTGCCTTGGTGTTCAGTAAAATCACTGAAGTCGATCAGTGAGCATTGTCATTTAAAGAAAGTGAGTGGAAGAGCTCAGACTTAAAAGTGCCTTTCATGCTTCTCCACATAATGAAAATCAGGAACTCAGCATCCACCAGCTCTTTCTGATTTATGCTTCTTCAGTTTCCTGTCACACATAAATATTTCTAACCATCAATTCTGAACGAAGCCGAGAGCCCAAAACCTCATGGAATGATGATACATATCTACTGCACCATCAACCTAGTGCCCTTTTCCTTAAATATCCTTGTCATTCAGGTTATAGTTTACTTTCTTTTCCCAACAATTGCTCCAAGTAAGAACATCAGTTATGAGAATTCAAAAAAACAAATTAGTGCATCACGGAATAGCTGAACTAGAAGAAACCTTAGGTATTACATACCTCTCCCTCTTTTTACAGGATGGGATATTGAGAACTGAAGTGGGTTTTTGCCATAATGCTTTTGGGAATCCATATTAGAAGTACAGTTAGCATCGGCTATCACGAATGACTTCCTTACCTCAAGTCATTACCCCTTTTCCCCCAAAACACTGTGATCACTTTTGCTTAGAGCTCAATGTATGTTCTTCTTTATCTCTGTTTGCTGGAAGGGACTTTAGATGAGGTCTGCAGAATGTCTTTATTGTGTTTAATCAAATAAGACATATAGACGATCATATGCATCTATTTCGCTTCAAAGAGAAAACTGCCTTAGTTTCAGAGAGAAAAATATCCAAATGAAAACAATATTAGGTTGCTCCCCAATCACCCTGCCATCTTAAAAGGTAAAGTGGGCTTGGGTCTAAAGTAGAAGTCCTTTTACTATTATAGTTTCAATTAATAGAATTCAGCAAAATAATTTTAAAAATTAAGTATAATCATTCAGTAAGTTAAATTGGATGATCTTGTTTTTCTTGATCTTGTTTATACAACAGATTGATAAGATCCTTCAAAACTCTATAGGCTTAAGAAATATCACTTAAATATGACCAATACTCTTTACAAGATTATAATAGTACTTAGTTTTTTTTCAATATGATTACATCACCATGGAATTTTTAGTGAGTGATTGCTTACATGAGAGTTGGATGTGGCACAGCTTACCCCAAACATAGTGTTGATGATACACAGTTATTCACTGTGGGTGACTGTGGGAGAAAATACTTACCATTCATAGCTAAAATAAATGAAAACGATAAAATAAAGTCACTAAGCATTGCTCTTGGAAGTACAACCTTCATGTGGGAGAAAATGTTCCATGAGGGAAAACAAAAAAACAAAGATAGCCATGGGTCAGTGCATTAGTAAGAGAGAATAATACAGAGATATGTTTTACTTTCATAACTTGTCAAGTTCACTCTCAAGTAAATACCTAATAGGGAACCATGAATGTATTGAAGTATGAGATCTTTTTTTCCTTTATCTGTTTTTCAAAATCATATGAATTACCTACTTGGACACACACTGAAGGCAGGGCTTGAGGAAAATCAGCTAACAAAAAAATACTGATACTGGAAAATTCATTGATTGAAGCATGAATGTGAAACACCTTGTTATTTATTTGTGGTCATATGGTTAAACTCTTTCATTTTTCCCTTATAAAGTGATGGCTAAAAGAATTGGCTTTATAATGTTCAGAATAAAATAATTCATTATTTTCCCAACAATGTAGTTAGTTAATGATTAAATTAAGAATGAGTGATAGTGTTGCTGGATGATTCATAAGAAGGAAAACCCAGTTGGTCTATATACTTCTGCGATGTCTTTACCTCTTTGACAATACTTACTTTCTCATACAGTAATTGTTCCTCTAATATAGGATCATAGCTCTTAGACCTGGAATGTTCCTCAAGAAATCGTCTCATCAAGCTCTCTGCCCTTCAGCAGAGAATTCAATTCAACAAATTGTTACTGAAAGCCTGCCGTGTAAGAGTCACTGTCCCCAGGTCCTGGGGCAGATTCAAGAAATAATGGCTCCTGGTCTTAGGAAATTCATATTCTTCTGAAGTAGTAGATTAGATAACTGATTCCCAGGCAAGAACTAAATTCTTTGCCCAAGGTCACACAGCACAGGGATCTTCAAAAAACCTATCATCTTCAATGTATTCCCTCTCAGAGTTGGCAAGTTATTGATAATGTGACAAAACTGTGGTGATAGGAGGGTAATTTGTTCCTTGCTCTATATTACACACACACACACACACACACACACAATAACATCACTTGAATTCAAAGGAAAGAAAAAGAAACCTGAAACATACTAATTAGGAGCTAAGATATAACCATTGATAGAGAGACTAATTTTTAAAAGCCACTACCAAGCTCTCCTTGAGAGGAATAATTTTCCAAGAAAACATAAATGACAAAAGTAGAAAACTGGAATATAGCCATTAAAATGGAAAAAAATAAGAAAATTTGTCAAAAACTGCCTGCACTCTCCTCCACTCCCCAGAAAATGGGGCCAGGCTAATTCTTTCAAACTTTTAAGGAACAGATTCCACTATAAGTTCTTCTCAAAAAGCCACCATATCTTTATTACTCATGTGTGTATCTCCAATACCCAGCACAGTACCTGGCATATAATAATGTGTAATATAGGTAGTATTGGAAGAAAATAGAAATGGCATTTTCCATTGAAAATATTTCACAGGATAAAGAAAAGAATGGATGCTACCATATTTATTTTACTAAGTTAGCATAACTCTGATAGAAAAACCTAAGAGGATTTCCAAGCAAGAGAACTGTGGACCTATAATCTTACTTACAAATATAGTCTAAATTTTCAACCAAACATTAGCAATTCAATCCCAGAGTATATAAAAAGAAAAATGCTCCATGACAAAGTAGAGTTTATACTTTAAATGCAAGAGCAGTTCAGTTGTATTAATATAAATCAACTTACCATTTACTTGAAGAGTCATATGACCATCTCAAGATGTGTTTATATGTTTTAGGTAAAAGTTATTACCTATGCCTGACAAAATTTTTTTTAAAAATAGGAAGAAATAAGATATTCTCTTAATATGACTTTGGAAAAACATCATAACTCAAATCTAATGCCATCATTGAGATTAATAGTGAAATAAGTTAAATAAAAAAGACAGAGATTTCCTTTTTCACTATGATTTTCCAATGGTCTAAAGGTGTTCCACTGTTCCAAATAGAACAAAATAAAAGCTATAAATGTTGAAAATAACTTTATCATAATTTGCATATAACTTGATTATTGGGCAGGGAAAACCAAGAGGATCAACTGAAAATGTGTATGAATTAAAAATAACTATTAGGAAGAGTGCTGACCACAGAAATAAATTAATATCAATCGCTTTCATATATATTAATAATCAACAATACCTTAATAAATAGTGTGTACCATAATGAATAAAGTAATGTGATCAAAATAATTCAACTCAAATTAGCAGCAATCATGCAAAATACATCAGGACTGACTTTAATAAGAATTGTGAAGAATATGTGAAAAAATCACAATATTCAAATGGAGAATATAAATAAAGACTTGGATAATGAAAATACCAATTTGCTAAAAATAAAAAAAGAAAATATGTAAATGTGGCAGACATGTTAATAGATTTTCTACATACAAAAATTTTTATATAGCAAAAGTAATATGGACTAATGACGCAAACAAGGAATTTACAAAGTATTTTTTTATAACTCCAAATGGTGAACAGAATTATGGAACTATTTTAAATTTTATTTGTAGTTAAGTAAATATTAATAAAAATGTGTATTATTTAAGGCTAGTAAAATGATTAAAAAGAATGTTGCAGCCAACTACTTGGGAGTTTGGAAATTGCACTCATATATAGCTGGAGATGTATCTTGGTACAATGTTTTGTTAATCTATATTAAAATTGAATATATGCATCACTTTTGACTTAGAAATAAAACTTTGGAAATTTATCCTAAGGAAAATAATTTAACATGTGCACAAGATGTATACATAAAGATGCTTACCATGTCATTGTTTTTAAAAGAGAAAGCATCAATATAAACATCCATCAGTAGGGTAATAGTTAAATCAATTATGTTATTTATGTACAATAAAATTCCCTGCTGCCATTAAATATGATGCATATTTATATATTGATGTGTGAAGATTCTATGAATATAGTTAAATAAAACCAAAGAAGCAAACAGAAAACAAAAACACAAGTTACAAAACCTTGGTAAAGAAATGATTTTCATATAGCTAGAACTCTTCCATGTGTAAATAAGTTCTGGAAGCATATAGTCTGAAAAGTCACAGTCAGATTAGGGGTCTTGATCCTCTTGTATATGCTTTCCTGTGTTTTCTGATTTTTCTGCAGTGAGTACATATTTTTTTTTTAAGAGTTTATTTCTTTTAGAATGGTTTTAGCTAAATTGAGGGGAAGGTACAGGGATTTCCCATATACCGCTCACCCGAACACATGCATAGCCTCCCCCATTTTCCATATATAATTTTCAACATGAAAAAAATAATAAAGGTTTAAAAAGAAATGTATTAGTTGGGGTTAAAGAAGCTAACCCTATATATTAAATTGCTTCCTGCATGAACCATCTTTTCCTGAAGGATACATAGTTGAATTTGAAATTGAATTAGACAAGTGAAAAACTTTCTTCTCTAGAGCATTTATGCCCACCTAGGTAACTATAGACAAACCATCCCAAGGAAGTCAGTGTTGAGCAAGGCCTGTCTTGAAAGCAAACAATGTATGTTCTCTCATTTAAAAAGCCAGCCTTTTGGATAAGAGTATAAATTGGTACAATCATTTTGAAAATCCAGCAGTGGCTATTGAAGCTAAATAAGCATATATCCTTTGACACAGAAATTCCACTCCTGGGTTTATACCCAAGAGAAATGGATGCTTATGTTCATCAAAAGACCTGTACAAGAATGATCATGGCAGTTTCATTAGTAAGAGTTAAGAACTGGAAATGAACCAATGTCCATGAAAAGAAAATTATGATATAGTCCTAAAATGGAATACTACACAGCAACGAAAAGAGACAGATTAGTACCAAATGCAACAATATAGATGAATCATAAAGACATAATTTTGAGTGAAAGAACCTAATCATGAAAACATCATCACTATTTGATTCCATTTACCTCAATTCAGAAAAAGGAAAAAATAATCAACAGTAATAGAAATCAGAACAATAGTTAGCTTAGGGTGGAGTTATTTCCTTAGAAGAGGACAAGGGACCTTCTGGGGCACTAGAAACATCTCGATCTGGGTGGAGTTCAGGTGGGTGTATACATATGTAAAAGTGTACTGAGCTATATATAAAGATTTGTGAATTTAATTTATATAAAATTGATACTTCAACTAAAAAGTTTTCTAAAAATTTAACTAATAATAAAAGCCAATCTTTCCAGAAAGAAAAAGCAGGTCAGCACACTGAGCAGAGGCTGTTTCAGGGTGAGTATGACATAGTCAGCACATATCATTCATTGAGGACCCCATCCTAGTTCTTTCTTTGAGGGACTAGTGGCCAAAGGGCTCAATTACAGAGCATGTCACATATTATAAAGTAGAAAGCAAATCTATCCCTAGTGCTAAAACAGTTTTTAAATTACTCAATTAGACATTATGGAACCAAAAATCCCTATATACTGTAATCATTTTCAAATATTCACTTTCCTGCCAATAGCCACATTTTGCCAGGTTGTGGAGACAAAGCAAGTTGGCAAGATGACAAGAAACCTGTAATTGGCAGTGCAGAATATCTTTCTGTTGCCAGTTTCATGGGCAGGTGCCCGGGACTTGATAAGATGTGAGAGGAAAATTTGTTGCTGTGATTCTGAACTTTATAGAAAGCCACTTCCTGCTATTTTGACGTTCATGACCTCAAATCTATGCTGCTGAAATTTTTTAGGAAGTTAAGTCATCTCAGTGAGCCTAGCACAATACTGTACTTTCTAAATTTGGGGAAGAAATATCATATTTAAGTAGGTGTTAAGTCCAGAAAACAAATCAGACTCCATAGTAGCATACAGCCTCTTTTGAGTATTCCCTGTTTGTGGAGCTCACTAGAAACTGATTTAATTGATGTCTTCGCATTGGATTTTGTTAATTTCTTGAACTATCTTTAAAGACAATCAATGTTTAAACCATATCAAAGGTATGATGGATGGGCTATTTGCCAAGTGTATCGGCCAGAAATGGAGTACATCATTGACCCCTTACATATAGAAGAAAATTTTTGCTAAGGCTTTGTTTACTTTTGGGTTTGGTCATACTACATCTAATTTCTATTAGTATGGAAAGTTTTACATTAAGAAAAAGGCAAGGGGCGCCTGGGTGGCTCAGTTGGTTAAGCGACTGCCTTCAGCTCAGGTCATGATCCTGGAGTCCCGGGATCGAGTCCCGCATCGGGCTCCCTGCTCAGCAGGAAGTCTGCTTCTCCCTCTGACCCTCCCCCCTCTCAGGCTCTCTCTCTATCTCATTCTCTCTCTCAAATAAATAAATAAAAAAAAAAGAAAAAAAAAGAAAAAGGCAAAGGCAGCTTTGTTGTGCATTATTTACTGGCCTCCATTTAGGGGTCTGAGCCTGAACACCATCTCTGTTCAGTGAAATGCACCTCCTTTCTAGACCTCATAAGAGAATGGGCATCTGTTTTTCCTAAAATAAATCTTTGTACTCCCATTTTATCTAGTCCATTTTTTACTGCAAGTTTTTATAGTTCTTTTCTCGTAAGGGAGGGTCTTTAATGTAAAGAGAGTTATTCTGAAGTGAAGAAAAGCATTTTCAGGGGGGGAATCTACTTCGAGTACTGTTTATTTTTAATCAGCCTAATATAATGGACATATACAGGACCAGAGATGAAAAAAACTGAGTTCACCTTCCATTTCAGGCACTAATATTGTACATCCTAGAGCAGGTGACTGTTCCTCTCTGGATTGCTTTTGTAAAATAGAAAGCTGGACCAGAAGATGTCTATTCTTCCTTCTCCTACTGTTTTAACAATATGAAGATTTGTATTAGGATGCTGTAGGAGTCCTTGGCTTGCTCGCACTCCCTCTAAGCTGCCTACTTCCACCCCAATCTGCTTCAGTCCAGCAAAGGACCTAGCAAGATGCCCATGGAGCTCTCTCTCTCTCTCTCTCAATCTTTCTGTATGTGTGTGTGTATGTGTGTGTGTAAGGGCTGGATTTACTGAAGCTACTTCTAAGACATATGCAGGGTCTGCCTCCTAGAGTGCTCATTAAAAACCCAGCATATTTGCCCCCAAAGATTCCCCACAACTTTTGGGGTGTTCCGTAAAAGAGACTAGCTAAGGGAATGGAAGTATTTGGATTTGGCTCTGGGGGTCTTATGGTAGAATGCTCAGACTCCTTCCCGTCTTATAGCCAGGATTTTTATTGTCAAACAGTGTGCTATCTAGAGATCAGGCCAACTTACATTACTATTTATAAGCTCTTCTAGCTCTGTTTCTCTCATTTTTGTGTTTATAGGGGATGGTTGCAGCCCCTTCAGGAAGCCCCTTTTCCCTACCACTAACTTAGCACAGACTGCAGTCTTTAGAATTTATGTTGGATCATGAACACAGTGCATCTCCAGGATGCACATCAAAGTCTGCAGGAAGATTGAAAGCCAATCAAGACAATGGCCTGGAGATGTTTTCCAAGGTAGTGAGTGTGTTTGGGGTCCTTAGCACTCCACATCAGAAAGAGAAACCATGGTCTCTACACAGAGATTTCATTCTAAAAATTTGCAGAAGTCCATTAGTGAACACCTAGTCATGATATATTAACTTGTCATCTATCACTGAGTAAAGTCCCTAAAATAAGACTCTTATGAAGCTTTAGATATGTTTATAATTACCCTATCCTCATTGAATCTAAATTTGAATATCTCCACATAAAATGCCAGGAAAGGAATTATATATACAAAGCAGCTTTTAATTAAGAGGAAAAGCGCCTATGTGTACTTGGCTGCTTGGTGTTCTTTTAGTTTCCTTAATGTAGAACATGGCATATCAGCATTTAAATGGCTTCTGATTAATAAGTACTTGTTTCAAGGCTACAGAGACTGAAATAAGATAAACACGTATTAACAGAGTGGGAACAATAATAAAAGGAAATAAGTGTCACTGGTTTAAAATGCATATTGTAAGTGATTCCAAAAGCATGGAAATGCAGTCATTAAACCAGCATGGAGGACCATAGGCCTATCTTATTGAAGTAATTAAATACTCTCTTCAGGTTTATGGCTCCTTGGATCATTTTAGGCAAATGAAAATTGGAGGGAAAATGTTAACCGGGGCCTAATGGATGGCAGCCCACTTGACTTCTTGACATCAGTGGATGCAGTAGCTGAGTTTCGAAGCCCATTTGCTACAGAAAATGCATGGCCTGTTGAATTTGGGGCTGGAGCTGGAAGAGGGTTCAAATAAAGGGTATCATAGCCAGTGTTTTCTTTCAATTGCCACACAATTACAGTATTTGACAATAACAACAACACTAGTAAGAGTGGAAACTTCTGAGCACTTAATACATGATAGGCACTATTTTAGGCAGTTAATAGGTGTTAACTCATTTGAACTTGGCCACAGAGACATGGTGTAAGAAGCATTCTGTCATCATACTGACCATTACATCACCCCCTTCTGACCCTCCAAATCAGACTTGCTGTCTTATCCCTTGACACTCCATGAACATGGCCTGGATTTTCTCTCTTCTTACATGGCTCGTGATAGGCATCTTTATTTCTGTTTACTCCTCTCTGGCCCTTTCACTACTAGAATACAAGCTGACTGAGATCACAGACTGTATCTTACTAGCCACTGTATCTTCACAGTGCCCAGATCACTGATTTCTCCTTCACATATCCATAGAATAGGGGATTTGCATAAATTAAGAAGTACTGTTCTGCAGCCAGGTCCTCAGACACATGTAGCTTTGCCGCACACTGGCCATGGCCCACTACCTGATTGGGCGGCACATCTATGTCCCAGACAATGGGCTCATGGAACTGTTCATCAGCTGTTCAACTGTGGGGATGGCACCACCTACAATGACTTTCACATTCACGCTGGGTACGCTGACTTCACTGCAGACCAGGTGGACCCGACCTCTGCTCTGATCAAAAAGATCACTCTGGGGGTGCTTGGCTGGCTCAGTCAGTAGAGCATGCAACTCTTGATCTTGGGGTCATGAGTTTGAGCCCTATGTTGGATGTAGAGTTTACTTAAAAATAAAATGAAATAAAAAAAAAACACTTTAAAATTAAAAAAAATAGATCACTCTGAAGACCCTACTGGTTTCCTCAACCATGGAGATAGTCACAGAGGCTGGCATGGCCATCACAAAGGTCCTTACAAGAGGTATTGGCTTATCCATCACAACTGTATGCCTGAAGTCCAAGCCAATGAAGTTTAGAAAATGAAGAAATATGAGCACGGATTCATCACAGACCCTGAGTCCTCAGCCCCAAGGATTGAGTGCAGGATGTGTTTGAAGCCAAAGCCCAGCATGTATCCCAACCACCAACACAGGCTGGATGGGGAGTTGATTTTTTCAAGGAGGAGGAGCGTGGCTGGTTTTTGGGAGGGATCCTGATGAAGGAAGAAGACTTGGTGGTAGCTCCTATAGGCATCACATTGAAGGAAGCAAACAAAATTCTGCAGTGCAGCAAGAAGGGAAAGTTACCTGTTGTAAATGAAGATGATGAAATGGTAGCCATCATTGCCCAGACAGAACTGAAGAAGAACCAGGATTACCTACTGGCCTCCAAAGATGCCAAGAAGCAGCTGCTATGTGGAGCAGCCATTGATACTCATGAAGATGACAAGTATCAGCTGGACTTGCTAACCCAGGACCACTGGCATCCAGCATTCTTGCCAGGACATTGGTGCCAAGTTTGACCCAAGACCAAGCCATGAGGAATTCTGGGGAACTCAAGTTTGAGAAGAGAAAATCCTCAGCTCAGGTGGAAAGTGGTGTCCATAGCCTCCATTTGTATAAGAGACTTTTCTGAAAAAGAATACAGCATCATACGCCCTTGGTTTTTCAATAAAAGTTTGGGGGAAAAAAAGAAATACTATGTAGCTTTCTTTTTCTCTCAAAGAATATTTCAGAAATTTTTTTGTGTGTTTTTGTTTTGTTTTGTTTTTCGTTTTGTTTTGTTTTGTGGGGGGAGGGATACAGGGAGAGGAGAAACTTAAGCAGGCTCTACACCCAACATGGAGCCTGATGCGGGGCTCAATCTCACAATCCTGAGATCATGACCTGAGTCAAAACCGAGTTGAATGCTTAACTGACTGAGCCACCCAGGTGCCTGAGGAATGTTTTAAATATTCATAGCTTTGATATAAAACTTAGAAAATCTAGTTACAAAGCAGTATGCAAATTTGATCCCAATTTGCAAAACTGTTATGTATATAAAGACACATAGATTAAAATATATAAAAATATTAGAAGTGATCATCTCTGTACAGGAAGATGATGGATAATCTTTCTTGCCTTTCTATTTTCTAAAACAAAGTCGTTATAAGACTATAGCAAATGTTGGCTTAAAATATTAACTTACTTTAATATAATTATGATTTTTTTCAAACTATTTTTGCTGAATTTTTAATAGCATGGAGAATAAACAGAACAGAAAAAACAAAAAACTCACATCCAATAAGTGCTTCATAGAAATTTCTAAGGCAGCATTTTATCTGTCCATTGGAAAAACCCCAGTTTTATTGATAAAACGCTGAGTAAGGTAACATCAGGCCTTTTCCCATTTCTGTCTTCCACACTGACTTAATTTATTATTTGTTCCCAAGACTAAGATGTGGAAACATGAGAACTCTCTGGCAATCCGCATATAGAATCTTCCTTAAAGATATCAGGTGGGGGCAAGACAAGAAAAGAAACCCTTCTTGGACACCTATACTATCCTAAGGCACTCCATGAAATTTTGGCAGCATGAATTGGGATTAACCTAAATAACCTTTCTTTGAACAACTTGGAGTAGTCAGGAGCCTTTAAAACCATACTTGTCAAGGTTTTTATTGATCAAAGCCTTTCCTCCCCTTCAAAGCTACATGGCTGCTGTGAAGAAGATATTTCCAACAGACTTCAGCTAAGTCTACATGGAACTATGTAAGGGTCAGCTAATGCCTACGTAGCAAATTCTGCAAGAGGTTTTAAATCTATGGAAATTAGAAAAGGTTTCTTCTTGTTGCTACGGTTAAGTAAAACTTTTGTTCTCTCTGCTTTTTGGTTGCAGTAGTAATTCTGTGCTTAATTACTCCATAAAAGGTTTCAAGTGGCCACATAACAATGGATAGGATGACAAGTAAGGGAGAAATCTAACCTGAAAGTTGGAACAATTTTGCCATAAAACACTTTTCTATTTGGTGAAACTAGCCAGATATACATTACCTGGATTAAGTCACCTTTCACAGGCACTTGGAAAATCCAACTTTCCCAGATTGGCCCCTTCGTTATTCCCAATCTCCTGATGAATTTTTATTTACTGTTTATATTACTCAACAAAATTCCTGCAATTTTACTTATTTATTCTACTTGATTATACATTGTCAAACTCTCTTTTTCAGTGGAGTTGAGGATCAGAAAGGACTTCAGTATTTTTTCTCTTCAATATGCATACACTTAAATGTTAGTACTCAGAGCGTCTTCAGATAGTTTGCCAATGCTAAAAGAATGAAGGAAAATGCACACAGAATTTCTAAAATTAATTTTTACTTCTGTTATATAAACAATGGATGTTCATTGTAGAAAGAGTTGAACACACAGAAGCAAAACTGAATATAGATACAACTCATATTTCCACTATTTTGAAATAACCACCGTTAACATTTGGTGTATGCCTTTTTAGATTTTTCCCCCATTTTGTAGAAAAATAGAAAGATAGATATATTTATGCAAATATATGATCATATTTTATAGTATCATAATCTGTTTTCTATTTCTTTGCAACACAGTAAAAATCTGCCTATGTTGTAAATGTAATTCCACATTTAAATCTTTAAAGTCTGTTTAATATTCTATTATTTGATGGATTCCCAACTAAACAATCTTTATTTTTGGAGATTGATGAGATTTTTTAACTATTTGTTATTATAAATATTATTATAAAGAATATCTTTTTCACTAATCACTTCCTTAGGTTACATTTTTATGAATACAATTTCTTACTCAAAAGGTATGCACATTTTAAAGCTTTTGTGATTTATTGACAGATTGCCATCCAAACAAATGGTGCCATTTATGAGAGCATCATTGCTCCAAATCTTTTGCAATACTTAGTATTATCACTTTTAACTTTTAAATATCAGGGCATAAAAATAACAACTGAGTATTTTGAATTTCTTTAATTACTAATGAAATTAAAATTTTTTCATATATTAATCATTCAATTGTGTTTATTCTTTTGTGAACTGTTTGTCTTATGGATATACGGATATTTTTTAATCGTGGGAAAATTTTTCATATTTTTAAGAGGTAATTATATATTTAGGGTATTAATAGCTTTCTTTGCCATTCCTGAAGATAGTACTTTCCCCAGTACTCATGTGTTGAATTTTATTCATGTTTTTAAATACCATTTAAAAAATTTTTAAATATCTGAACTAACTTGAAAAAGTTGTCAAAATAAAATTATCCATAGAAGCATTAGGCTGGATCCTACCAAAGTTTAACTTGACCATTTTCCCTCAAGCTGGACAAAATCTAACTCCATTCTGAAAAAGTTAAATCTGGTCCTTTCCTTGGCAACTTACAAAAAATATAACAAACTTCAATAAACAATTTTTGACCCTGTATCTCAGCATCCGTTATCAATAAGATAAGACAATTAACCCAGAATGTTTTTGTCTCATATTCAAAGAATACTCACAGTTTTGATGAATCTAGCTAACATGTGGGTACTTATATTAACAATTGCAAATCCCAGTGTAAATTGAGATGGATTCCAACAACACATTGATTTGCAGGCACCTGACTAATGACAATGACTTAGAATCATGTCTACTTTCTGTCAGAGACAGTTCTTGAATATAGGCATGAACAAAGTTGAATTTACACATGACAACTTCTAACATTCTTAGATTCTGGATGAATTTAGTGATTAATGTCATTTGGCCAGGATAGTGGCACACTCACTGCATGGTCCAGCCACTCATGCATGCTGCAGTATTCTGTAACATGGAACAGTTTTCTCTCCTAGGACAGTACATGGTACACACAACACCTGGGATCTCTGGTGCTTTTAAAAATGGTGTTCACAAAAATATATCTTTGGCACCTCCTCTGTGATGACCATCAGCAAAAAGAAAAACAAGGCCAACGGTGCACATGTTTAGAGAATTCCAATGGAACTTGCCTATTGTGTTATTTTTTGTTGAGGCAAAAGGGGCATAGAACCTTTGGAGAAGCCATTGAAAGCTATGGAGTCTCACTATTTTTTTTATTACGTTCTGTTAGCCAACATATAGTACATCATTAGTTTTTTTTTTAAGATATTTATTTATTTTGTGAGAGAGAGAGAAAGAGCACAAGCATGAGTGGGGGGAGGGGCAGAGGGAGAAGCAGATTCCCAGCTGAGCAGGGAGCCTGATGGGGGATTTGATCCCAGGACCCTAGAATCATGACCTGAGCCAAAGGCAGACACTTAACTGACTGAGCCACCCAGGCACCCTATGGAGTCTCACTATTAAAATGTGCACATAGAGAAAATAGTTTGCACATAATATGTAGAGGTACAGCTTCCAGCTGATGCCCAACTGTGGTTCCGTAAACGGGTCAGAAAATTCTAGTCTACAATGATATGACTGCTATACCTACTTGAGAGTCTGAGAAATAGCATGAAAAGATCAAGTCAGCAGGACACCCCCAGTCTGATTCTGAATGTGAGACTGTGATATGAATTACATCACTCATGACTTTGCCAACAGAATGCCCTCCTGTGTCAAAAAACTTCTGAAGACCAGAATGGATAGCTGGTCCAATATTGTTGTTCCAGGAGAGTTGACCAAGTGCTTTGTGAATGCACCAGTGTGTAATAAACAGCCTACCCTGTCTAAGATTATTTATCATTTCCATCACCCAGAGAGAAGCCAGTCTTCCTCCTGATGAAAGTGATAAGTGCTTGCTCACACAGAGTGCATTATTCTTCATGAAGCATTGACCTGGTCAGTGAGAAAACTGATGTGTCCTCTCTGGATCACATACAGCCCCCTCCCTCTGTCCATTTACTCGCTTTCACTCTTGCTTTAGTTCTTAGCACTCAACTATAACATATAGTATACACCCTGATGATAGCAAAAATTATAAAAGATAGCTTCAAATTCATATTGTATTTGCTGATTATTTCACTGAGATCCAGAAAAGATGATAAAATGTTAAGAAACAAAACACTGTGGATAGAAAATTGTAAAAAAACATTATAGTAGTCAGGTGGTAGGAAGAAGTGGTGTCCCAGAAAATCTGGAACTTTCCAACAGAAACTAAAACTGATCAGAAAAAAGGATATAAAACACACACACACACACACACACATTTGTTGGCAATCTTTAACATTCCTAGGCTTAGAGAAGCATCCCTACCTTTATCTTCTCATGGCAATCTCCCTGTGTGCTTGTCTCTATGTCCAAGCACTTTTTCCACTTATTCTACTTTTTATAAGAACTTCGGTTATATTGGATTAAGTTTGATCCTAATGACTTCATCTTAATTTAACTCATTACATCTGCAATAACCCTTGTTTCAAATAAAGTCACACTCTGAGGTACTGGGGGTTAGCAGTGCAACATATGAATTTTGGAAGGATACAATTCAACTATATACTCTTATGAATATAATATATTCTTTTTTGGAGGAGTAGCAAGATGGCAGAGGAGTAGCAGACCTGGATTTCGTCTGGTCTCAGGAATTCAGCTGGATAGGGATCAAACCATTCTGAACACCTACAAACTCAACAGGAGATGGAAGAAAAGAATAGCAGCAACTCTCTGAACAGAAAAGCGACCACTTTCTGGAAGGTAGGACATGCGGAGAAGTGAATCCGAGGCGATATTCAGGAGGATAGATGGCGGGGGAGGGGGCCTCCGTCAGCCGCTTCTGGCAAGTGATAGAGCCGCGGAGCACAAAATCGGAACTTTTAGAAGTCGACTCTGCTGAGGGACGTCGCTCCAGTGGCTAAGTGGGGGGTGGAACCCTCGTGGGACAGTGTGGTCTCAGGACCCTCGGGGTCACAGAAAGACCGGGGGTGCCTGAGTGTGGCAGAGCTCCCAGGTATCGGAGCGGGGAAGCCAGCTGCAGAGACGGAGCCGAGGCCTGGGCTCTCACCTCGGGGTTGCCATAAACCGTGTTCCGCGGCACAGTCGGGCCACTGCTCCTCCAGCAGGGACCCAACGAGTGGCAGATCCGGGGAGACTCCCCTTCCTCCCCCGGGAGGAGCGGTGCAGAAGCGCACCCCAGGGATCTGCTGGGTTTGGAGACTCCACACCAGGTCGGGTGCCAGAGATAGAAACGCTCGGTCACAGGGCGGGTGAGCATGGAGTGTGGCCGGAGACTGGGGAGACGGGAGTGATTGACTGCTTTTCTCTGGGGGTGCACTGAGGAGCGGGGCCCCGAGTTCTCAGCTCCTCCAGGGCAGAGATTGGGAGGCCGCCATTCTCACTCTCATCCTCCAAAGCTGTACGGAAAGCTTGCAGGGAACAAAGGCTCCCGAGAGCAAACCCGAGCAGATTACTTAGCCCTGACGGCAAAGGCGGGGCAATTCTGCCTCCGGCAAAGACATTTGGGAACCACGGCAACAGGCCCTTCCCCCAGAAGATCAGCAAGAACTGCCAGCCAAGACCAAGTTTACCGATCAGTGAGAACGGCAGAACTCCAGCGCTAGGGGAATACTGCACATAGAATTCATGGCTTTTTTCCCACTGATTCTTTATTTCAAAGTTAATTTTTTAAATTTTCTTGTTTTTTCTTTTTTTTTTTAATTTTTCTTTTTCCCTTTTTCAACCAACATCTTATCAATCCCTTTTTTAAAAATCTTTTTTTATTTTTCATTTTTAGAGTCATATTCTATCCCTTCATAGTAGTTAACCTTATTTTTGGTATGTATATATATATAAGTTGTTTGTCCTTTAAAATTTTTGGATACAGTTTCTTCTAACTGACCAAAATGTACCCTAAATCTCTAGTGTATGACTTAGTTCTAGTCTCCTGCCTGATCACATTCTCTCCCTATGTTTTTCTTTTTAATTTCTCTTTTTTTCCAACCAACTTATCAATTCCTTTTATAAAATCTTTTATAATTTTCATCTTTACACTCATATTCCATCCCTTCATCGTATTTACCCTTATTTTTGTACACATATAAGCTTTTCTTTCTTTAAAATTTTGGGAGGCAGTTTCTTCTAACAGACCAAAATATGCCCAAAATCTAGTGTGTGGCACTGATCTATGCACCCAGCCTGATCATATTTGATCATATTCTTTTTTTTTTATCTTTTTCTTTATCTTTATCTTTTTCCTTTTTCTTTCTTTCCCTTTCTTTTTCCCTGGTTTCAGGTCTCTTCTGATTTGTTTAGTGTATATTTTCCTGGGGTCGTTGTTACCCTGTTAGCATTTTGTTCTCTCATTCATCTATTCTCCCCTAGATAAAATGACAAGATGGAAAAAATCACCTCAAGAAAAAGAACAAGAGGCAGTACCGACTGCCAGGGCTCTAATCAATATGGACGTTACTAAGATGTTGGAACTAGAGTTCAGAATGATGATTATAAAGATACTAGCTGGACTTGAAAAAAGCATGGAAGATATTAGAGAAACCCTTTCTGGAGAAATAAAAGAGCTAAAATCTAACCAAGTCGAAATCAAAAAGGCTATTAATGAGGTACAATAAAAAATGGAGGCTCTAACTGCTAGGATAAATGAGGCAGAAGAGAGAATCAGTGATATAGAAGACCAAATGATGGAAAATAAAGAAGCTGAGAAAAAGAGATAAACAACTACTGGACCACAAGGGCAGAATTCGAGAGATAAGTGATACCATAAGATGAAACAATATTAGAATAATTGGGATCCCAGAAGAAGAAGAAAGAGAGAGAGGGGCAGAAGGTATATTGGAGCAAATGATAGCAGAGAACTTCCCTAATTTGGGGAAGGAAAGAGGCATCAAAATCCAGGAGGCACAGAGAACCCCTCTCAAAATCAATAAAAATAGGTCAACACCCTGACATCTAATAGTAAAACTTACGAGTCTCAGAGACAGAGAAAATCCTTAAAGCAGCTCAGGACAAGAGATCTGTAACCTACAATGGTAGAAACATTAGATTGGCAACAGACTTATCCACAGAAACCTGGCAGGCCAGAAAGGACTGGCATGATATATTCAGAGCACTAAATGAGAAAAATATGCAGCCAAGAATACTATATCCAGCTAGGCTGTCACTGAAAATAGAAGGAGAGATAAAAAGCTTCCAGGACAAACAAAAACTAAAGGAATTTGCAAACACGAAACCAGCCCTACAAGAAATATTGAAAGGGGTTCTCTAAGCAAAGAGAGAGCCTAAAAGCAACATAGACCAGAAAGGAACACAGACAATATACAGTAACAGTCACCTTACAGGCAATACACTGGCACTAAATTCATATCTTTCAATAGTTACCCTGAATGTAAATGGGCTAAATGCCCTAATCAAAAGACATAGGCTATCAGATTGGATTAAAAAACAAGACCCATTGATATGCTGTCTGCAAGAGACTCACTTTAGACCCAAGACACCTCCAGATTGAAAATGAGGGGGTGGAAAACCATTTACCATGCTAATGGGCACGAAAAGAAAGCTGGGGTGGCAATCCTTATATCAAATTAGATTTTAAATGAAAGACTATAATAAGAGATGAGGAAGGACACTATATCCTACTTAAAGGGTCTATCCAACAAGAAGATCTAACAATTGTAAATATCTATGCCCCTAACATGGGAGCAGCCAATTAATAACAAAAGCAAAGAAACACATTGACAACAATACAATAATAGTAGGGGACTTTAACACCCCCCTCACTGAAATGGACAGATCCCCTAAGCAAAAGATCAAAAGGAAATAAAGACTTTAAATGATACACTGGACCAAATGGACTTCACAGATATATTCAGAACATTCCATCCCAAAGCAACAGAATACACATTCTTCTCTAGTGCCCATGGAACATTCTCCAGAATAGATCACAGCCTAGGTCACAAATCAGGTCTCAACCAGTACCAAAAGATTGGGATCATTCGCTGCATATTTTCAGACCACAATGCTTTGAAACTAGAACTCAATCACAAGAGGAAAGTCAGAAAGAGCTCAAATACATAGAGACTAAAGAGCATCCTGCTAAAGAATGAATGGGTCAACCAGATATTAAGAAGAATTAAAAAAATTCATGGAAACAAATGAAAATGAAAACACAACTGTTCAAAATCTTTGGGATGCAGCAAAGGCAGTCCTAAGAGGAAAGTATATAGCAATATAAGCCTTTCTCAAGGAACAAGAAAGGTCTCAAATACACAACCTAACCCTACACCTAAAGGAGCTGGAGAAAGAACAGCAAATAAAGCCTAAACCCAGCAGGAGAAGACAAATAATAAGATCAGAGCAGAAATCAATGAAATAGAAACCAAAAGAACAGTAGAACAGATCAATGAAACTAGGAGCTCGTTCTTTTTTTTTTTTAATTTTTTATTGTTATGTTAATCACCATACATTACATCATTAGTTTTTGATGTAGTGTTCCATGATTCATTGTTTGTGCATAACACCCAGTGCTCCATGCAGAACATGCCCTCTTTAATACCCATCACCAGGCTAACCCATCCTCCCACCCTCCTCCCCTCTAGAACCCTCAGTTTGTTTTTCAGAGTCCATCGTCTCTCATGGTTCATCTCCCCCTCCGATTTCCCCCCCTTCATTCTTCCCTAGGAGCTCGCTCTTTGAAAAAATTAGTAAGATTGATAAACCCCTGGCCAGACTTATCAAAAAGAAAAGAGAAATGACCCAAATAAGTAAAATCATGAATGAAAGAGGAGAGATCACAACCAACACCAAAGAAATACAAACAATTGTAAGAACATATTATGAGCAACTATATGCCAGCAAATTAGATAATCTGGAAGAAATGGATGCATTCCTAGAGATGTATCAACTACCAAAACTGAACCAGGAAGAAATAGAAAACCTGAACAGACCTATAACCACTAAAGAAATTGAAGCAGTAATCAAAAATCTCCCAACAAACAAAAGCCCAGGGCCAGATGTCTTCCCAGGGGAATTCTACCAAACATTTAAAGAAGAATTAATACCTATTCTTCTGAAACTGTTCCAAAAAATAGAAATGGAAGGAAAACTTCCAAACTCATTTTATGAGGCCACCATTACCTTGATCCCAAAAGCAGACAAAGACCCCATTAAAAAGGAGAATTACAGACCAATATCCTTGATGAACATGGATGCAAAAATTCTCACCAAAATACTAGCCAATAAGATCCAACAGTACATTAAAAGGATTATTCATCACGACCAACTGGGATTTATCCCTGGGCTGCAAGGTTGGTTCAACATCCGCAAATCAATCAATGTGATACAATACATTAACAAAAGAAAGAACAAGAACCATATGATCCTCTCAATAGATGCAGAAAAAGCATTTGACAAAGTACAGCATCCTTTCTTGATTAAAACTCTTCAGAATATAGGGATAGAGGGTACATACCTCAATATCATAAAAGCCATCTATGAAAAACCCACAGCGAATATCATTCTCAATGGGGAAAAACAGAGAGCTTTCCCCCTAAGGTCAGGAACACAGCAGGGATGTCCACTATCACCACTGCTATTCAACATAGTATTAGAAGTCCTAGCCACAGCAATCAGACAACAAAAAGAAATAAAAGGCATCCAAATCGGCAAAGAAGAAGTCAAACTCTCACTGTTTGCAGATGATATGACACTTTATGTGGAAAACCCAAAAGACTCCACCCCAAAACTGCTAGAACTCACACAGGAATTCAGTCAAGTGGCAGGATATAAAATCAATGCACACAAATCAGTGGCATTCCTATACACCAACAAGACAGAAGAAAGAGAAATTAAGGAGTTGATCCCATTTACAATTGCACCCAAAACCATAAGATACCTAGGAATAAATCTAACCAAAGAGGCAAAGAATCTGTACTCAGAAAACTATAAAATACTCATGAAAGAAATGGAGGAAGACACAAAGAAATGGAAAAACGTTCCATGCTCATGGATTGGAAGAACAAATATTGTGAAGATGTCAATGCTATCTAGAGCAATCTACACATTTAATGTAATCCCTATCAAAATACCATCCACTTTTTTCAAAGAAATGGAACAAATAATCTTAAAATTTGTATGGAACAGAAAAGACCCTGAATAGCCAGAGGAATGTTGAAAAAGAAAAGCAAAGCTCCCCTTTAAAACCCGCAGTTTGTTTCTCAGAGTCCATAGTCTCTCATGGTTCATCTCCCCCTCCGATTCCCCCCCTTCATTTTTCCCTTCCTTCTCCTAATGTCCTCCATGCTATTCCTTATGTTCCACAAATAAGTTAAACCATATGATAACTGACTTTCTCTGCTTGACTTATTTTACTTAGCATAATCTCCTCCAGTCCCATCCATGTTGATGTAAAAGTTGGGTATTCATCCTTTCTGATGGCTGAGTAATATTCCATTGTATATATGGACCACATCTTCTTTATCCATTCATCTGTTGAAGGGCATCTCAGCTCTTTCCACAGTTTGGCTATTGCAGACATTGCTGCTATGAACATTGGGGTACATATGGCCCTTCTTTTCACTACATCTGTGTCTTTGGGGTAAATACCCAGGAGTGTGATTGCTGGGTCATAGGGTAGCTCTATTTTTAATTTTTTGAGGAACCTCCACACTGTTTTCCAAAGTGGCTGTATTAACTTGCATTCCCATCAACAGTGTAAGAGTGTTCCCCTTTCTCCACAACCTCTCCAACATTTGTTGTTTCTTGCCTTGTCAATTTTTGCCATTCTAACTGGTGTAAGGTGGTATCTCAATGTGGTTTTGATTTGAATTTCCCTGATGGCTAATGATGATGAACATTTTTTCATGTGTCTGTTAGCCATTTGTATGTCTTCTTTTGAGAAGTGTCTGTTCATCTCTTCTGCCCATTTATTGACTTGATTATTTGTTTTTTGGGTTGGGTTTGAGAAGTTCTTTACAGATCTTGGATATCAGTCCTTTGTCTGCAGTGTCATTTGCAAAAATCTTCTCCCATTCTGTAGGTTGCCTCTTTGTTTTGTTGACTGTTTCCTTTGCTGTGCAGAAGCTTTTTATCTTGATGAAGTCCCAAAAGTTCATTTTCACTTTTGTTTCCCTTGCCTTTGGGGACGTGTCTTGAAAGAAGTTGCTGTGGCCAATGTCGAAGAGGTTACTGCCTATGTTCTCCTCTAGGATTTTGATGGATTCCTGTCTCACATTGAGGTCTTTCATCCATTTTGAGTTTATCTTTGTGTATAGTCTAAGAGAATGGTTGAGTTTCATTCTTCTGTATATAGCTGTCCAATTTTCCCAGCACCATTTATTGAAGAGACTGTCTTTTTTCCATTGGATAGTTTTTCCTGCTTTGTTGAAGATTATTTGACCATAGACCTGAGGGTCCATATCTGGGTTCTCTTTTCTGTTCCATTGGCCTATATGTCTGTTTTTGTGCCAGTACCATGCTGTCTTGGTGATCACAGCTTTGTAACATAGCTTGAAATCAGGCACCGTGATGCCCCCAGCTTTGTTTTTCTTTTTCAACATTTCCTTGGTGATTCGGGGTCTTTTCTGATTCTATACAAATTTTAGGATTTTTTGTTCCATCACTTTGAAAAATGCCATTGGAATTTTGATTGGGGGGGATGGCATTGAAGGTATAGATTGCTCTGGGCAGCATAGACATTTTAACAATGTTTATTCTTCTGATCCATGAGCATGGAATGTTTTTCCATATTTTTGTGTCTTCTTCAGTTTCTTCCATGAGTGTTCTGTAGTTTCTAGAGTATAGATCCATTACCTCTTTGGTTACTACCAAGACTAAAACAGAAAGAAATAGACAACCTGAATAGACCAATAACCAGTAATGAGATTGAAGCAGTGATCAAAAACCTCCCAAAAAACAAGAGTCCAGGGCCTGATGGATTCCCTGGGGAATACTACCAAACATTCAAAGAAGAAATAATACCTATTCTACTGAAGCTGTTTCAAAAAATAGAAACAGAAAGAAAGCTCCCAGACCCATTCTATGAGGGCAGCATTACCTTGATCCTCAAACCTGGCAAAGACCCCATCAAAAACGAGAATTTCAGACCAATGTCACTGATGAATATGGACACTGAAATTCTCAACAAAATCCTAGCTAATAGGATCCAACAGTACATTAAAAGGATCATCCACCACGACCAAGTGGGATTTATCCCTGGGATGCAAGCGTGGTTCAACATTTGCAAATCAATCAGTGTGATAGAACACATTAATAAGAGGACAGAGAAGAACCATATGGTCCTCTTAATTGATGCAGAAAAAGCATTTGACAAAATAAAGCATCCTTTCCTGATTAAAACCTTCAGAGCATAGGGATAGAGGGAACATTCCTCAATTTTATCAAATCCATCTATGAAAAACCCACAGTGAATATCATTCTCATTGGGTCCCGATCTCATAAGATCAGGAACACGACAACGATCCCCACTCTCACCACTATTGTTCAACATAGTACTAGAAGTCCTAGCAACAGCAATCAGACAACAAAAAGAAATAAATGTATTCAAATTGGCAAAGAGGAAGTCAAACTCTCTCTCTTGCAGATGACATGATACTTTATGTGGAAAACCCAAAAGACTCCACCCCCAAATTACTAGAACTCATACAGCAATTCAGTAACGTGGCAGAATACAAAATCCATGCACAGAAATCAGTTGCTTTCTTATACACTAACAATGTAACTGTAGAAAGAGAAATTAGAGAATCTATTCCATTTACAATAGCACCAAAAACAATAAGACACCTTGGACACACACACACACACACACACACACACAATCTGTCTTCATTAAGGTGCAGTTTACCATAAAGGAGATCCCAAATGCCACAGACTTGCTGGCCCATTTTTTTTTTTTTTTTTAATTCTAGTGTTTTCTGTTTTTATTGGGGAGGGGGAGGAGAGAAAATACAGAGGTAGAGAAAAGGGCCGGTGAACAGGTAACCTTTTGTTTTTATTTTTTCTCAAACAGGAAGCATGGTCGCGCTGACTGCAGGTCCACCGGAAGGGTACACCTTGAGTTTGGAACAGCATCCAGGGCTGTTTTGTTGAATTTCAAAATGAGAAAACCTTTCTTTCCTTCTGACATACAATGTGCACCGGAATTCGGTGTGCGGGCCTGGCCGTGTTGCTGAGTGTAAGGGCGGCCGTGAACGTGTGTGGCTCCCACAGGGGCAGCCGGGCAGGGGAGGCAGGTGACAGCAGAGGGGAGTGGCGGGCAGGGCAGCTGGTCACAGGAACAGCAGTCACACACTCGCAGGGAAGAGAAAGAGCAGATGAGCACACAGGGCAGGCGAGTCGGGGCAACTCGTCAAGCGAGCAGCCCTCGGAGAAGGGACCTCAGAAGCAAGATTCTGGCCTGAAGAGGACCAGCATGGTGTGAGGGTGGAGGCAGGAAGGGGAGCCCAAAGCTGTCGACGAAGCACTAGAGCATCTGCCAAGACCACCAGCCCTCTCCGGAGGAACCCCGCGTCCGCCCCACACTCTCACTGGCAGGATGAGCCCCGCTTCCTGAAAGCAGTAAAGGGTCCCCGGTTCCACGCCAGACACAGCGCTCAGAGCCACGGGGCGTCACACAGCTGCGGTGGCCCGAGGGTGGACTCTGCGGGGCCCACACCATCGGTCCTCAAGTTCTTTGGGAATGCCTTGAAGTTATGGATGACTCTGAGAAGAAGCAACATCCTTAGACACGAGAGGGTTTGAGACAAAAATAGAACGTGTCCTGACACACTTTCTCCTCTGGTCCCATGATTACAGCGTGCTTGGCGAGTCTCACCTGGACTTGGCCCTCTTTTGCATTCCTCTGAAGCCAAAAGCCTATCTGAATGAATCATCAGTTAAGATCTTCTGCCAATCAGCAGCCTCAGCTCTAAACGAATGCCCAAACCCTCCTAGAAAGAAGAATCCCTGGTTTGCTCTCTTCTACACATGCCTGAATGTGTGTAGGCAGCCTAAGGAGATTAAAGAGGCAGAAAGGTCTCTCAGTAAGAAAGGAGATGTTAGAGTCTGAGTCAGAAAGATGTCTGTTCAAACCCTGACCACAGTACTTACTAGTTGTGTGACCTCGGACTAGCTAACCAACCACCCAGAAATACAGTTTGTGTGCTCCTAAAAGGGCTTGGAAATACACCTTCACAAGGCCGTTTCAGTATTAAAAGGGGTAACACATTTGAAAGTACATAGTGATTGGTCATCAGCACATGCTTAGTACATGTAGGTTTCTCTATCTGTTCCACAGAGCTTGTGATAACAGATCCTGAGTCAGAGGAGCTTTCAATAACCTAGTGATCTTTGGGACCTTGGGCCTTGAGGATGTTGTACCACAACATTGTGCTTGAACTTATAACATTAAGTATTTAATACATAGCAGCCCAGATGATTTGTATCTAGAAAGTTCAAAAAAAAAAGTTCATTTTCTCACCTTTGCTTCTTCCCTCTCTTCAAATCTAGCTCTTCAGTTTGCTTTTCTGAATTAGTGCAGTAATCTCTCATTACCTTTCCTCATATGTCACTGAGTAAGAAAATACTTTACCTGAAATATTGATTGGGAGATTTTACTTTTATCTCATTTTTTAAATAGGTAGTCACTTAGAGTGAGATCTGAAGGACACAAAACTCTTCCCTACCCAAAAACAGGTCCCTAATCAACAGATGGGATGATTAAAATTTCCAATATTTAAAACTGTTGACTAAGCTTAAGGAATTTTAAAATATGGGATAGATGCTATATTAGCTAGCTGTTTTCTTGACATGCAAGCACCTGTTGATACAGTAGACCACTCCTTCCCTGATATCCCCTCTAGGATATCACTGTCCTGTTTTCTCTAGCTCACGCTCTCCTACCACTATAGTCTCCCCTCTCTTCCTGATCTCTAAATATGGGGTGTCCACGACTCAGCACTGCCCCCCTTTTATTCTCCAGTCACTCCTAAGCAACCTCATCCCATCTCATCCCATATCTCCAGCCTGGCCTCTTCTCAGAACTCCAGACTTGAAGTCCAGCTGCCTTACTTGACATTTTCACTTGAATTTCTCATAGCCACCAAGTTTTGCTATGTGAGATAATTAAATGTCTTCATTAGCTAAACATTTGGTAGGAAGCTTTTTAGTTACACGCAGCAAAATACATGCTAACTTATAGGCCACTACCTGCATTGTCATATAAAGAAGAAAACCCTGAGACCATGAGGGCTGGAGAAGGGGAATCCCTCAGCTAGTGTGAGGGTAAGCAGATGGCATTGGGAGAAGAAATGCTACTGACAAACAAGCTGAAGTTTGGAATTTTATACTCATAACTTGTAGGGGTATATACAGTGCATAAAATGCCTTCGTGTCCATTAACTCATTCAGTAAAGTCTCGTTATCCTTCATCTTTTACTTGGCATAGCATCCAGTATCCCCAACCAAGTATCGCCAATATATTTCATTTCCACATTGATGGATTGCCAGGAAAGACAATATGACACAATGAGTAACAGAGAAGTCTAGTTGATAGGAGAATGAGAAAGTATCACATCTGGGTCTCAGTTTCCACATCTATAAAATAAGCCTATTAAATAAATGCTTTATTTGTTTTTTAAGACTAGAGTCAACATGTAATTCTGTATGGTTACACATGAAATGTTTCATTTAATCAACATTCTGGAATACGGTAATCCTGATTTACCCTTATAAATGTAGTAAAATATTAGTCAGTGTAATTTAGAAGCCATACAGGTTTCAAAGTATCTTTAGAATTAAATACAAAAATGAATGTATATTGATTTCATTGTGTTGACCATATTTTGTTGCATGGATGCAATTCTATCATTCATGTGTGATATCACTTATGTGATACTCAGTGATTTCCAGTTGATAGAAAATGTGTTCCATTTCAGAATAGCACATAATGCAGTTTATATAAACAGTATGAAATTATTTTATGTAGCCATCCTTTGACCTTGTGTAGAGCCCCCTGAAAGTCCAATTTCTAGATGCGTCTACCACCTATCCGGCTGCCATTCTTTCTTCTGACCTTCAACTGTTTTGTGGTGTAAGGGGCTGTTTAGAAACAGATGTAGTTTCATTTCACAGTAAATATGTTGAAGTGCAAATAATGCATCTCATTTTCCTCAAAATCAATCCATTTCTTCGTCTTTCATATTCTGACATATTCCTTCCTGAAAAGTTGAATTACTTGGTTCCTAAAAATACAGAGCCCAAGAGAGATGGAGTATACACTGCCTGTCCAAACATTTACAATCTCACACCAGTAAACACTCAGGCAAAAGAAAAGTACAGGTGCTAAATTTTTGATACTCATACTTCTTGCTCTCTCAGGAGAGATGGGAAAATACTCTCCCATCCGGTGAGCCCCAAACACGTGTCTTTCATGCTCTTCCTGCCAAGATTAACTCTACTAGCTCCCATGTTCTCTCCTGGGAAAACTCTCATCTTCATGGACACAAGTACGGAAGAATGGCATGACCTCACAGGTTATGGTTTTCAGAGCATGCGTGTGAATAAATTGTCTTTTGGAGATAAAGGTACTGATATTCTTTTTAACTAATTTGGCTTCCAAATTTACCCTAAATATTGAGATTAAAAAAAAGCTCTTTGTGCATTCTCTGCCTAGATTGGGATTGTAAAAAATAACAATAAAATAAAAATAGCAACTAAGTTAAGAACTGCTCCAAGTAAGAATATATCCATTCAAGTTTTGCAAGACATAATTTGCATTGGAATAGAAATAATTTAACACCACTACAACCAAGTGGGGAAAGAGAAGTGTTTTTATGACAGTTCTTTATTATATTTCTAACCACCTTTTTATTAGAAAATAGTTTCCCAAACAATGATCTACTGGGTGAAAATATTTGGGTTGTTCTTGTCATAACTTTCCACTGCTATTCTATTCTCTTTTAATAAAGAAAAATCTTAATTACCCTTCCTACCCTTTTATACAAACATTTATAGGATGCCTTTCCAGTCTTTATTCAAAAATAATTCTCTGTAACGTTTCCAGTGAGCTTTGGAACCTTTTCACAAAGTTCAGTAAACCTTGGGAATTTAATTCTGTTTATTTTCCACATTTCAAGCTGTAATCATAAATTAAGTTTTGTCTAAATTTCAATAAACTGGAGCAATGATTCATCCCATGAATAAAAACTCAAGTCATAAATAGTGATTATAGTAAGAACTTTTTATCTTAAAATCATTTTTATTATTTTTAAATTATAAAAATAATATAGCCATATTAGGTTAGTTAAGAGAAGAGTTGAAAACTTTTAGTTAAAGCTGATGGAGTTATGATCAATGATATTTTTATTCTATGTCTCTAAAAACATTAAAAGGACAGAAAAATGTAGAAAAGAAATTTCTGTGTTAAATGATAAAAAGTAACTATCGTAAATTCAAATTGTATTTATAGATTACATTCCAATTACAGTAAAGTTTGAATCACAAGCCCAAAGGCTGACATAAGCCTTCATGTACCTCAGAAAAAAACAAATATCTTTGCAAAAGTAATTGTCATAGTCCTGAAGTCCATCTAACAAAACTTTGATTTCAAGAATACAAAGGATTAGGTACAGGGCAGTCTAAAGAAGTAGCTGTATCACTATACCCAGATTTAAGCCACAAAAAGAAGGGAGAGGAGGAGGTGAAGAAGAGGTATGATCACATCCTCATTTTCAATGTCCTGGCCTCCTAGTTAAATAAAATGGCCATAGGTTAAGAGAGGAGGATGGTGGCTAATGTGAGATCACTATGTGAAGCCTGTGACTTAAGTGATTCACTGAGAACCACTTTGACCTTTGAAATGTCTAACACTAAGAGAAAGCATGACCTCTAGAAAGATAAAATATTTTTTACAGGGGGAATAAAGCCCAGATAAAGTGGAAAATTGTCCTTATCCCTGTCTGTAGGATGTGTCAGCAAAGAGCTTGCATGACTAGACTCTCCCCCATCAAAAATTGGTGATAACCAGAAAATAATGTGTAGCTTAGACTTATAGACTGATGTTTCTACTTATTCCCACACCAAAGAGACTGAAGCATGATTGAAAGAAAGAAGAGAGAGAGGGAGAGGAAGAGGGCGAGAGAGTAATAAGAAAAGACAAGGCAGTTGGCTAATATAGTAGAAATGGAAATATCCCCCAACCACACCAAGAAACAGGCAATTAAGATAAATTAGTCTCCAGAATCTGAAAAAATTGAAGGTAACTTATTATCTAAGAAATAATAGATAATAAATGCTAAATAAATTGAAAAAGATGAATGAAGAAAGAGAAAATTCAACTTATATAGATGCAACACCCATTAGAAATTGCAACATGAAAGAAAGGAAAAAAGTCAGAAAAGACAATGAAGATCTATCTTACATTTCAAGATTGAGAAAAATCACACAAAAGGAAACCATTAAGGAGATTTCAAATGGTTAAAAGAAAAACAAAAGAAAGAAGATTTAAAAAAAAGATGTTCCTGAAGAAAAAAAAAAAAAACAAAAACAAAGAGCAGGACAAACAGAAACGAAAATATATGTAACAAAAAGAAATAATTCTTTAAATTAAGTAAAATTTAATCATCCGATGAAAGCATTCACTGTGTAACTGTGTCATAAGATAAAATTAACAGAATAATCAACAGCAACACATACTTGGTGAAATTGTTAAAACTGATGATTAAAAGAATCATGTAGGAATTTGAGCAAAAAAAGCAAATCACCTAAAAAAAATCAAACCATCTCAAATAAATAAATAAATAAATAAAACATCAAACAGAAACAGAGAATAGAATAGTGGTTGCCAGATGGGGAGTGAGGGAAATGGGGAATCGATGTGAAAGGGTACAAACTGTCAGTTATAAGATAAATAAGTTTTGAGGATCTAATGTACAGCATGGTGACTATAGTTAATAGCATTATATTGTATATTTGATTTTCTGAAAGAGTAAATCTTAAGTATTCTCATCACACATACACAAAAGGTAACTATGTGAGGTGATGGACATTGATTAATTTAAGGTAGTAATCATTTCACAATGCATACCTATACCAAATCAACACATTGTACACTTTAAATATATATAATTTTATTTGTCAAGTATACCTCAATAAAGTTGAAGAGAGAGAGAAGGAGAGAGAGATTGCTACCTGAAGATTTAGAAAGGGTACACTGAGGCACAAGTATAAAAAATCTGTTGTAAAGATAACTTCTATCCAGGAAGATCGAAGTATCTGAATATACAGAAGAAGAAGAAGAAGGAGAAGGAGGAGGAGGAGGAGGAGGAGGAGGAGGAGGAGGAGAAGGAGAAGGAGAAAGGGAAGGAGAAGGAGAAAGGGAAGAAGGAAGAGGAGGGGGAGAAGGAGAAAAAGGTGAAGAGGAAGAATAAGGAGAAGTAGGAGAAGGAAGAGGAGGGAGAGGAGGAGAAAGGGAAAGGGAAAGGGGAGGGGGAAGAGGAGGAGGAGAGAGAGGAAGAACAGGAGAAGGAGGAGAAAAAGAAGAAGAAATGTCTCGGGCGCCTGGGTGGCTCAGTTGGTTAAGCGACTGCCTTTGGCTCAGGTCATGATCCTGGAGTCCCGGGGTCGAGTCCCGCATCGGGCTCCCTGCTCGGCAGGGAGTCTGCTTCTCCCTCTGACCCTCCTCCCTCTCATGCTCTCTGTCTCTCATTCTCTCTCTCAAATAAATAAATAAAATCTTTAAAAAAAAAAAAGAAGAAGAAATGTCTCCTAATTTAAAAAAGGAAAACAAAATCCAGTTTCCACTCCATATCTCCACATCTCACTCCTTTGTAAGCAATATCCCATTCCATTCCATTCTTTTTGTATGTAATCATATAATATGTGGTATTTTGAGATGGGTTTCCTTCATTTAGTATAATATTTTAAAGCTTCATCCATATTATAACATGTATGAGTAATTCATTCATTTTTTATTGCTGAATAATATTCTATGTATAAACCACATTTTGCTTATGCCCCCCCAAAAAAGAAACAAAAAGGAAAATCATGTGTAATACTTATCCAAGTCATTAGTCAAGGCCTTAAACTATGTAGTCATATTTAGAAAGGTCATAGGAAAAGAAAATGTAACACAAAAATCTTTTATTCACCTAACTCGGTCTTTCATTATAAAAGAAAGTCACACTATCACAAACATGCAGCAGTTCACAACATGCAAACAATATAGCCTTCATGATTTTTTTTTTCTGAAAAGCTCCTTGAAGGCAAGAACTCAGTTCAACAAGAATAAATGACAAAAGATGAAGAAACTATGATAAGATAAAAAGAATTCTGATAAAAAATGAATTCACTTAAATACAGAATTAAGACTAGACAACTGGAAATTATAGTTACAAAATAGAATGTCCTATGAACATTCATGATATCAAATAATAAGATAAATAACAGAAATTCTAGCTGATGGAGGAAAAGAAGCCGAAAAATGAGTTAGGTACTAATTTCCCCATCTTTTAAAAAACAGGGACTCAACACATACAATCTAAAAATACGTGAGGAGGGGAACCTGGCTGGCTCAGTCAGTAGAGTATGTGATTCTTGATCTGAGGGTCATGAGTTCAAGCCCCATGATGGGCATGGAGGCTACTTAAAAAAATAAAAAACAATAATAAAAAATGAAATTATGAATGAAATTTAAAAAAATAAAATAAAATGTGACTATTGAGATATTGTAAGGAAATTTAAAAAATTAAATAAATAAAATAGAGAAAAAATATAAATAAATAAAAATAAAGTTTATTCTAACTTAAAAAATTTTTTTTTAAATAAAAATACGTGAGGATTAAAAACCTCTTCCTGTGTGCCATAATTTATTTTAAGCTTTAGAGAAAAGTTTTCATGCCTTGTTTCACTTGTTTTACAGAAATAAATGAAGTTCAACAAGTCTTATACCTTCAACTCAACTCCATGTTTTTGTTACAGCAATATAACACAATCTAAATCTTTGTTATTTATAATGAAACATAAGAGTATAATCTGTATTTTAGAAAAATATTTCTATATATACCACAGACATATTGGGAAGGTCTTTACTATTTAAAGTCATACAAATAAATAAAAAAACATTTTGTCCCTGTTCAGAAATAAAAAATGGTAGGAACATTTCCAAAAGAAAAAAAGTATTAGTATCCTGTAAACAAAATGCAAACATTTTCAACTCATTAATAGTCTAATTAATGCAATTTTATTTTATTTTTAAAGATTTTATTTATTTATTTGAGAGAGAGAGAGTGAGTGAGAGAGAGAGAGCATGAGCAGAGGGCAGGGGCAAAGGGAGAGGGAGAAGCAGACTCCCTGATGATCAGGGAGCCCAGAATCCTGGGATCATGACCTAAGCCAAAGGCAGATGCTTAACCAACTGAGCCACCCAGGCGCCCCTAATTAGTGCAATTTTAAATGACATACCATTTTTGCTCTCAAATTAACTAGATTTATACATACACACACACACACACGCCCCATAAAATGCTTCACGTCCAGGAAGACAATCTGAGACTCTTACATTTTCCTGGTAGCTATATGTGGTATTAGCAGAATCTTTTGGAAAGCAAGTTAGTATTTATTAAATATTTATTAAATGCCTTAAAATGTCCTGTCCTCTGATCTACTAGTTATATTTTTTAAAGATTTTGTTTATTTATTTGAGAGAGAGATAGCAAGAGAGAATACAAGCAAAGGACGGGGGAAGTGGGGAGAGGGAGAAGCAGGCTTCCCGCTGAGCAGGGAGCCCAATGCAGACTGGTTCCCAGAACCCTGGGATCATGACCTAAGCCAAAGGCAGACACTGAGCCACCCAGAAATCCCCACTAATTATATTTGTTAAAATATACCAAGAAAATATCATAATTAGAGAAAAACATCTAGGTATAAGAATGTTTATTAAGATGTAACGGAAAAAAAGCATAAAGATTCAAGTTAATTGAAATGGTGAATTTTATCTACAATTTAATGACTATGATCATCTATATATTTTAGTAATTGTTTAGTAAGCAAAAACAGATTTAAAACTTGTGTTTTATTCTTAAATGTGGTCATTTATTCACATGTAATTTAACACTTTCTGTTGCACAAGTTTACAGTACAAAATGTGGTTATGTTTCATAGGATATTCAAACTAGAAGACTGAAGTCTCACTAGTATAGAAAGGGTTACCTTTCATCTTTTGTTGCAACAAAAGTACTAGAATTGAGTCTAATTGACTCTGATTAGCTTTGCTGGGTCTTGTATCAGTCTGCCTAGCAGAATGACCAAAACATAGTAATAGACACTCAATAAATGTTTGTTTAACCAAACTGAGTTTCTTGAGCTGGGTGACTTTTACATTTGAAATTAATTGATCTTCAATTAACATTACATTTTTCTACCTCTATGTAATTACCCATTTCCCTCTCATTTGACACATGTCCACATATAAGAGCTTTTTCATATTATGCTAACCATCCCTAATTAGATCCTAAACTTCCAGATGTTCTTGGTTAGCAGTTCACTGATTGGTATAATAACCTTTTATTGTCTTTGCACCTTTACTTCTAAATCTACCATATCCCAAGAAATAGTTTCAATGCTTATATCTACAAAGGCATTCCATATTTCTTTTTATTCTACAGTTTCAGGATACCTTTTATTTACTTTGGTTTTATGTCCTTCTATAGATCCTAACTTTTGATCAAGCAATACATCTTATTATTTTCCCCCATTTTGCTCTCTCCCTTGGGAAAAAAAAAAGAAACATTTAATTCCTATACCTGTTGTCTAACTTATGTGTTAAATTCCTTATCTTAAAAAAAAAACTCTCCTCTTTTCATAAGTTCCACTCTATCATTTTCACCAAAGATATTTTTAATGTCATTGAGTGTTTTAATCTGACTTTGAAATAATTTTATTGAAGGAATACCATTTCCTAGAGTCAAGTATTAAAAAATAGTTGTAGGAAACGGAATAAAATTCTAATTTATGATGAGCTAAAGTTTCAGAAATAAGCAACACCCTATTTTGTAACTGGCAATACTGCCAAAGTTGAAATAATGTCATTTATCATTTATCTTGATAAGAGAGTTTTATGTGTACTTGAGGAAAAAAAAGTGAAAATCTGGAGATCTTCACATAAAAGAAATGTTCTGTTATTTCTGCATTACTTTCTGAGCAAATAAGAGATTTTTTTTCCTAAATGCAATTCAATTATTTTAATTTTCAAAAAAAGGATATTTTGAACTATCTAATTATCTCAAGTCAAAAGAAAAAAGTTTATGTTTTATAACAAATTAAACTCAAATTGCAAAATCAATTATAAACTCTGAAACCACAGCACAACATCTTCTGGAAGGTAAGAAAACCTGTTCCTTACTTGCAGCACATATAACGGAACTCTTTGTCAACCCAAAGAAAAGGGGCTGTTTGCTGAGTGGATACTTGTGTGTCACGTGGACCTCCAAGCAGGACTGAGGTACTGATTCCCCAGCCACTGTGAGTTTTGGCTGCTGATGGTAAACTTGAGCTCTTCTCCACAAATTTCCCTTGGCCAAAGAGAGTTGCTTCATCCAAGGTTTCCCCTGCCTCACTCAGAGTTACATCCCTTCCACAGAGGCAGCTCACGTCAAATGACTAGTTTATTCAGGGGGTACCAAGGCCCAGCCCCAGTCCTTTTTTTTTTTTTTTTTCCAGCCCCAGTCCTTTGAATCAAGACAGCTCTCAAAGGCCATCCCTGTGCAGTGGCCCCCATGGGATTAGGAGAGGTCTTTGTTGCTACTGTATAACAGTCAGTCTTGTGCCTTCACTCTCATAGGTACTGGTCCCAGGGCATATACCAATCAACTTTATGCATGCTAATCTCTCCATCTTATGGTCTATTTTCCAGGGAAACTGACCTAAGACTCATTGTTACGTATCTGTTCATTCAATCACTCAAGATATATTTGTGCCAGGCACTCCACTGGGTGTGGAGACATATCAGTGAGCAAGACCAACACTGTTCCTGCTTTAATAGAACCTGCTGACTGGTGGGGTAGATAGACTATGATCAAGTAAATATAAAATGAGATAATGGTGTCCACAGTTCTAACAGAGAAACGACTCTCAGGAAGAAGGGTTTAGAGTGAGACACCTGCACTACTATCTGGAGGCTCAGTGGGAGTCAAATTGAGAGGGGTGGGGGAGGAGGATTGTTGTGGAGGACAGAACAATGGCCCCAAAGGATGTCTATGTCTTCATCCTTGGAACCTGTGAATATGTTGCCATACAGGGCAATGGGACTTTGCAGATGTGATTAAGTCGAAGATCTTGAGATGGGAGAGTATCCTGGGTCATCCAGGTGGACCCAATGTCATCACAAGCCTGCCTATAAAAGGGAGGTAGAATAGACAGAGTTTGTGAAAGAGATGTGATGAAGAAAGCAAGACTCGGCAAGGAAAAGGCTAAAGCCAAGGAAGGCAAATGGCCTCTAAAAGTCAGAAAAGGTCAGGAAATAAATTCTCCCCCAGAGCCTCCCAAAGGAATGCAGCCCTGCCAACACTTTGATTTTAGGACTAATGAAGTCCAGAAGAGTAAGATAATAAATTTGTGTTGTTTTAGCCTATTAAGTTTGTGGTATTTTTTATGGCAACAATAGGAAGCTAATTCAGTTTCAGGTAGAGGAAAATAGCATGCACTAAATGTTGGGAGGCTTTTGTGGTGGCTGGTGAAAGATTCACAGGGGTGAGGGTTGGGGACCTGGAAAGAGGTGGGCAGATGTGAACAATACAAAGGAGGTAACATCAATAGGGTAGAGTGGATATGGTAAGGGTCTGGGAAGAAAGAGGAGGCAAGTCCAACTTTTAGCTTACTGGCCATTGATCCCAAATGAATGGTGTGATACCCACACTCATAGAAGGAACATAGAAGTAGGACAAGTATGGAGGGGAGGAGTTTCATTTAAAGTACGTTGTATTTGAGGTGTCTTTAAGATATTCAAATGGTTTAACTAGTAGACCACTCTATACTCAGGTCCAGAATTCAGAGAAATCTTGGCTGGAGCTCTTTGTTTTGTTGTTTGAAATCATGAACTTGGATGAGTTAATCTAGGAAGAGTGCTATAAAGTGAAATGAAAAGAGAGTCTAGACAGTCTTATGAAACTCCGACATTTGGCTGCCTAGAAGATGAGACTGAAGGAGTAGCCAGGAGCCAACTGAAGCCAAGGTTTCCCTAGTCAACAACTAGGATACTGCAGAGATCAGGTAAGATGAGGACTGCAAAGACATCCATTGGATTGAGCAGTACTAAGTCACTAGTAAGAGGTGGTTCAGAGGACCAATGGGAATCACAGCCAGAATGGAGCACACCAAGAAGGCATATATGATTTAGGGAAGTTTGATGATAAGTGGAAGGGAGAGACATGGGGAAGCTGGATGGAGATTTGAAGGACAAATTTTTAGAAGATGGCTAAGACATGAATATTACATACAGATGGGGAGGATTTAGTTCAGAAGGGGAACCTGGATATAGAGAGACAGCACAAGTAAAAACGGATAATAGCCTGGAGGCTGAGATGGACTAGAAGCAGGGAAACTGCCTCTAGATTAATATCATCAGCTACAGCTGGTCTAAATGAAGAGGCGTCCATAACAAGTTCCTTGTATACATCAGCTCAACTTTTAATAATTAGTTCTGATGATTAAATGTTCTTAATTTGTAATAGCATATGAGTTATTTCATTTCTGGCTCCAAAGGAAATAATTCACATCTTATTTTGTGGGTTTTTTATATTGCCTCCTTTAAGATATTCTGAAACAGTATGAACAATTCTACTCAGAGAGATACAGATGTTGCCTACATACTTCAACAGACCACAGGAGCCTTTCGGCAATGGACACAGTAGGTCAATTGGTTAATCTACAAACATCAAAAGCAATCTAGATTAGCCACATGTACGACCCTAAGAACACCAAAAAACATAAATAAAGCATGCCTCCCTTAAAAGACTGACCACTGACTGTGGAAATAAGTATCCCCATTAAAATATAGCTGACATTAGGCAAAACCAAGTACTGGCTAGAATGTGGGAAAATGAGCACTCTCACAAAGTACTGCTGGAAGGAGTATAAATGGGTACAACTACTTTAAAGGGCAACTTGGCAGGAATCTAGTAAGATGGAAAATGCCATATCCTACATCCCAGCCATTCCATTTTTAGGTATGTACTCTAAAGAAGTGTTCACACATTAGAATAAGAGAGCATGTGTAAGAATGTTCTATGCAACCAAATATTCAAAACCATCTCAATGAGTATCACTAGGGAATTAGATAAATGAAGCATCTTACATTCATATGATAGGATACTATCAGCTGAAAGAAATGAACTATATAGTTATGTATTATTAGGGAATATCTCAAGAAGATAATATTAAGTAAAAAAAGCAAATTACAGAAAATATACAATATGAGAACATTTATACAAACTTAAAAAAAAACACTAGGCAATGTATTATTTATGGAGAAATATATATAAAGTAAAAGTATAAAAGCATGAACTAATGACTATACACCAAATTCATATTAACAAGTGCCTCTGGGAATGGACAGAGTGGAATAGAACCAGAGTTTGGGCACAGAGGGTCTTCAACTTTATGGCTGCTCCTTTATTTTTTTTAAAAGTGTATTATAGAAAGTAAATAATTGTCAACTCTGAGTGTTTGGTACACTGGTGTGCTTCACATTACTATCTGAGCTCTCCCGAATTTTTTACTTTTTTTTTTTTTTCCCAAAAAACACAAGTTAAAAAAAATAAAATAAACATCAAGCAGGCAAAATCATGCAGGGTGCAAAATGCAATGAATAAGATGGACAGACCCAAATCTACATGAATGTAGGAGGCAAGAATCAACATAGGCTGGAATGAGACCAGAAAGGCCTCTGGGAGGAGCTGACATTTAAGCTGGTCTGTATGATTCCAACAGACTGATAGAATTCAGGAAGGTGATTCTGGACAGACATACTTCTTTGAGGAGCACTGGACTGGAAGTCAGAATTCCTTGGCCCCACAGCCTTGCTACACGAGCTGTGTGACCTTAAGGATATGCTGCACATATCTGAGCCTTGGTTTTCTCAATAACAATGTATGGGGTCAATTAAATGATAAATGCATGTTACATCACCCAATGCATTCCTTGGCACATGGCAGGTACCTATCATGGGAGGAGGTGAAGAAAAACCTAAAGATGTGGTCTCTTCTTCCCAATCTTAACTCCCCAAAAACCACTATGGAATTATTGTCATTCTCTCCATAACTGGCTGTTGGAAATTAAGATGGCAGAGATTTGCTGGGCCTCATACGTGTGTTCCCAGCATGTTCTTGCAACAAGCTGAGAGGTTTCCAAACAACAAGGCTATAGTAACCTGATCCAGGGAGATAAAAGTTGGCTATTGACAAACTGAACCAAGCCAAAGGATTATGATTATGATTATGTGTGTGTGTGATACATACAAGTGCAGTTCATATCTATTTTCTTCCACCCTGCACACTCAACTGTTTAAAGACTAACCTTGCTGGTGGTCATGTAGTTCTGAACATTTTCCCTGATGCAACAGGAGCATCCACCTGAATGGTGATTAATCAACCATGTCCTTCCTTCTCCTCCACCCCTGAGGTTAGAGTGTGCTCTTTGTTCAATCATAATTAACTTTTGTTTGCTCTTTTAATTGTCCCCAGTGAAGATGACTCTCAAGTGTCTTATGAATGTTTATATCCCAAATGAAACTCTGCTTCTAAGTCAGAAGCCCATATAATTCCTGAATGTGAAATTGTCCCAGCTCTGTGCCTTCCATAAGTGCTCAGTAAGTGTTCATTGACTTGAAACTCAAGCCAAGGTACCATCCGAGCCAACTGGTTTTCTTTTCAAACACTAAAGTTGGCCAGTTATGGACAACTCTCTGCCAACAAGGAACCCACATGTTGAACTCAACAAAGAGGTTTCCTCTGGCCATCAATTTCCTGTACCATACCAAGTAGTTTTACGGGCCTCCATTACCTGACGGTGGAGTCTTGCCCTTCTAAAAAGTGCCATGGAACCATTATGTACAAAACCCATCACTAACATGAGCACTACAGGATATTTTTAAAAAGTAAGTGGGTTTCTGTTATATTTCTAGCTGTCAGAATTATTTCCTTTACCTATTTTCATCTCCTTTTCTCCATTTTAGAAAGATGGTAGAAACAAAACAAAACAAAACAAAACAAAAAAAAACCAATGGGGAAGGAAATATTCCAAAGTAGCATTTTGATTGCCTGGTGCATTTTAAGAGCTCTGTATATTTGGTACCTGGAAAAAAACCAGAAGTTGATAATGCCAAACAGTACATCATCACGAGTTGTTTTGGAGGATTAATTGCAGATTTATGCTTCAGAGCGATATGCTATTCTGGAAAAAAAAAAAAAAAATGTTACCTTGGCTACCAGAAACTGTAAGAGTCAAGGCCCAGCAATCTGAATTTCTCATGTAGATAATAACAGAAAAGGCAAGTTGCAGTTTTATTTGGGACCATTTCAGGTAGGGATGAGTTAGTTGCCCCAGTGGTATGTACAAATGTATTGCTCCCAGTGGATCACTCCCAGTCCCAGTAGATTACTCTACTTCTCATTCTTGCAGTCCCCTAACCTTACCCACCTGCCAACCACTTTCTGCAGCCCTCTGTCTCCCCTTATGGCACACTCAAACTCTTTGTAAGAGCACTTTCTTACCCATTCTAGGTCATAATCTAATCTTTAAAGTTTTAGGTTCCTCTTGGCCAAGGCATTAGGGAAAATTTTCTGTCTCCTTTATTCCTTATTATAATGTTGGAATTGTTGAAGACAATTTTTGCCTAGAAATAAATCACAAAAATGGACAAAAACACCTTGGGGAATTTCCTTAAGTTATAGTTCATCTAGGAGAGTCAATTTGCTTTCCCACTGTTCAAACTAAGATTGAAGGAGTTGGAGATTGTAGGGTGGGGAGGGGGAGACAAAATCTTAGATACTCCTTCCATTAAAATATGGAGGCTTTGTCCTTTCTCCCTTGAATCTGGGCCGCCTTGTGACTCTTTCAACCAGGTGAGTAAAGCAAAACTGATGGTGTGTGACTGCTGAGGCTGGGTCCTACAAGACAATGCAGCGTGTACTTTGTTTGGAGGGACATTAACTTTTGGAACCCTGAACCTCTGTGTTAAAGTCCAGCTACACTGAAGTTGCCAGGCTGTGAGGATGCTCATGTCACATGAGAAAGCCACGTGCATGTGCTGTGGTTAGCAGCCTCTACTGAATCAAGCATTAACCAGTGCCGGACTGGTGAGTAAAGATGCCTACGGAAGATCCTAAGTCCAGCTGTCAAGTCACTCCCAATGTTCATTTCCCCAGTTGAAGCCCCAGATATCCTGGGGCAAAGGCAAGTAATCTCTACTGGGCCTTGTCCAAATTCCTGACCTACAGAATCCATGAGCATAATAACAAGTTCCTTTATGCTACTAAATTTTTAGATGATTTATTGTGTAGCCAAAGTAATTGGATCAACTTCCCTTCCCTTATCTTCCCTTTTATGACTGTGATGAGGCCCTCCTGGATCAGGAAGTCCCCATTGTATAACGAACAGCTGCTGCCAATGATAAAGTCCAAAGCCAGTTGAAATAGTATCAGAAGAACATTATGTTAGACTAGCACATCCAGCAGGATCATACTTAGTAAGTCAGACAGATACAGTGGTGTTAATTGATGAGAGATAATAATGTCCTTCTTAAGGAGATCAAAAAACAAATGAAAAAATGCACATGCAGATACCCAAACACACAGAGCTGCTTAAGTACGTGGAAGGTAGAAAGTAATGGAAAGTTATATATTATAATATAAATAGCCATTTTCCCTGGATAGTGAAATTATGGGTTATTGTTAATGCTTTTATACTCATTTGTATTTTAAAAAATTTCCTACCAATGTTCATGTATTACTGTTATAATTTTTGAAGAACTATCTCTTTAATTCATTTCAGTAATATGGACAGACTCTTGTCCTTCACCACCACCCCCTGTGTAGTTGTTTTTCTGGTTGCCATTCAGCACCTGCCAATACTCATCTATCTACTCTAAGCTGAATGAATTAAACTAGAGCATCAGTCTAAGATCTGGGGTCAAGACCATATCACACCCTTATGGTAGCATCCACCTCTAAGTGAGCCAGACTCAACTCTAGCTCACAACCTGTGAACCTCGTATTTCCCGACTTGCTGTATGTCCATCTCCTCTGGTCTGAATAGAACTTCAGGATGCTAAGACATGGCCTACCTACTTCGAATTTACAATCTACTTGGTAACTGGAAATGGTGCAGTGCACTTGGAAACTGCCTTGTCTGTGGGATCCCCTGGTGTTGAGACTCAGCATTGTCCTCCAGTTTTAAGGTACACATAAATCTAGTTTTGTTGTGAGTGAATTTAATTACCAGTCACACCCATTGTTATAACCTAGATTCTAGGCTCTGGTCCATTGCAGTCAACTCCATTTGGTTCCTTATATCTTCCCATCCATTACCCCAGTCCTGGAATGATTCTCAAGATTGAATTCATGCATAGGAAGTCACAATGGTCATGTGACTTACAGAGAACCAAAAATGGTCATTCCCTATTTCCACCATTGGCTAATTAACAGTTGCTAAAATACATCCTTAATAACTCAAAATTTAGTATTAACTTTTTTGTTATGTTTGTTTTATTTTAAAAGTGATGTTTTAATCTAAACATTTTAGATAATTAATTGTAATTAAACTAACGTGTTTTTGCTAAGATTTCTAGATCAGTTTTGCACTGGGAAAGTAGGGATGGGGCAGCACACAATCTTTGTGCAGCTGGAGATAGCACTGGCAGGGAAAGCTATTAAAGAGAGGAAATAGATAGAAAGAAGAGGCTGAGAACACAGGGGGCCAACTTGGCCTGCTCATCAAGTTGCCTCCCTGGCTCCAATTCATAGAGTGGGATCCTGTTACAGCTCTGCAGACTGCCTTTGGGGCAGAAGGTCTATCTTCTAACTTAAAAATGCAGAGACATTTGAATAAACTAACATGATTAAGCAAAATACCAAAGTGCTTGGGCATTGTTTTTTTGTTTGTTTGTTTGTTTTTGCTTTTTTTTTAGTTGAAAAAAAAAATGAACTGTTGCTTTAAAGTGGGAAACTCTTGGCTGCCAATGCAAATTGACAGACCAAGCAAAGAACAGAATGTTTTCATCAGAACATTCTAAGTTAATGTGGCTCCCTAAGCGTGTTCACAGAAAACTGTCTAGACCATTGGTCTCTAAGCAGATGCCACTACGGAACATAAAAATATGAAACAGTCATTGTCCTCAAGGAATTAAAATCGGTCAATATGCACATTAAAAAAGTCAATGTGCTGATGCATAAGTACTTTAAAAATGACAAAATTTTAGCAATAATCAGATATGAACATAAAAATCTCCCCTAGTTTCTAATTTCCAAAAGACTGTCCAATTTGGACAGAGCACTTAGAATCCCACAGAGGCAGCCTACTGATCAGGGGTTCCACATGATGGCAGACCAGTGATGGCTGGCTCTATTCCCTTAAGCACCCAGGATGAAAATGCATAAGGAAAAATTATCCCATAATTTATAATTATTCAGTAAATGATACGCTCTTCGTGTTTGATTTCAATTCTATTAATTGTGCTCTTGTGATGTTTGACATCATTTTGTCAGCTTGAGTTTTGAAGGCTGGTTGCTAGAAGTTACTTGGTATCAGTGTAACCATGTGACACATAGTTACAACATTTTCCAGAATTGAAGCCTCAAAGATTCAGTAATTAAGTGAGGAAACATTTTTCCTATGAACTCTAGTGTAAAAATTTGAAGAACTCTTCCTTAAATGTAAATATTAACGGATAGCACATGCTTGAAGGGATGATATACTATTTAGATAGTGTTTTAGAGCAGGGGCTGAGAAATTTCTTCTGTAGAGTCAGATTGTAGATATTTTAGTCTTTGCAGGCCATATGCTCTCTATTGCAACGACTTACCTCTGCTATTATAGCTCAAAAACAGCCATTGACAATTCATAAATGAATGGGCGTAGCTGTGTTACAATAAAACTGCATTTGCAAAAATAGGTAGAGGGCTACATTTGGTCCATAAGCCATAGTTTGCCAAATTCTGATTTAAAGAAATAAAGCATTTATTTAGGGAACTCATAATTATGAAATGTGGTTCTTTCTTCATGTTTTGGTCCTTGAGTTTAAGTCTTTCCACAGTAACTACTATTTTAAGAAAAGGATGCTGGGAGAAAGCCAGCTGAATGAGGAATCAGAGCCGAAGATTTTAATAAAAGCACTGGCCCATATCCACCATATGACCATGGGAACTCACATAACCTATATAAGCTTGTTTTTCATCTGTCACATGGCAACTGTCTTCCCTGTCTAAGACTAGTATAAGATTCCAATGAGATAAAGTATGTGAAGGTGCACTGTAAACCATAAAGTATTAAGTAAACCCAAGCTAGCATCAATATGTAACACAATGCCTTAGCATAGTTGGTGCCAATAACAACTCATTAGATAGGATTACTTTAAAGAGGACATATTCCTTATGATAGCTTTATGCTAATACCTTATAAGACCTTGGGAATATTCTCCTGTACTCAGTACCTTATACTAATTCCCTTTCATTGTCCAGAGCAGGAAGGAGACACATGTTATAGCAACAAGTGCTCCAGGTTTGGCCAGCACCAATTCTCTCTGACTGTTCTTCACCAGGGAAGATTTTTTTCCCACTTGACCAGTTCGCTAAATTTCAACTACTTGTCTTTTGAAGCTAATCTTTTACAATTCTAATTTGCACAGAAGGTGTAAGTTTACCCACCACCCATTTTCTTTAGCAGTTCTGATTCATAAGTAGTCATAAGGCACTTTTCTAGAACACATATTTTGAAACAAGGTTACATAAATCACATATTGTTGTTCTTGATAGAATTACTTCTTTATCCTCAGAGATAATTCTCTGCATGGGATTCTCTAAAGAGACTTTTTCCAATGTCTCACATCTCATTTTTTTAAAAAGATTTATTTATTTATTTTAGACAGAGGTAGGGGGAGGAGCAGAGGGAGAGGGAGAGAGAAACTCAAGCAGACTCTGCACTGAGTGTGGAGCCTGATGCAGGACTCGATCTCATGACCCCAAGATCATGACCCGAGTGGAAATCAAAAGTCCCATGCCCAACAAACTGTGTCACCCTGGCACATCGCATTTTTATGTCCCTATCCCACAATCGGGTCCAGTGGTTTTTATAGTGGTATTAATGACTCTCAAGTTTAGATACTTAAATGGGTGATGTGGGCTTTTCCTTAGAAAGACAGAGCCACGTGCCCTTCCTGTTTTTAATGGATACTCTGCTACTATAGTCCACATAGTCCACATTGCTACTACAAGTACATCAGATTCATCAAATTATTAACTTATAAATAAAATTAAGGATAACAACGTTACTTCTTTTTTTTTAAGTTTTTTAAAATATTTATTTATTTATTTTAAGGGGAAGGGCAGGCAGAGGAAGAGGGAGAGAATCCTCAAGCAGACTCCCCGCCAAGCACAGAGCCTGACACAGGGCTCCATCCCAAGACTCTGAGATTAGGACCTGAGCCAAAACCAAGAGTTGGACGCTTCACTGACTGAGCCACGCAGGCGCCCCAAGGATAACAACATTACTTCTGAATTAAGCACAAAAGTTGCTGTTTTGATACAAAAACGATAAAGTTTTAAACCAGATTTTACAGAACTCTGAACACAAAGGGGCTATTTATAAGTGTAATCATCTAACCCTTAATTCCTCTCCCCAGATGTTCACCCAACAGCCCATTCACGGACTAGAAACCCGCCAGCCGGTGTGGAAGTCAAGGCTACACTGTGAAAAATACCACAACAGGGTAGAGACATTTACGTTTTACTGGAGTCAAGGAGAAGAAAAATGAAAGTAAAGGAGTCATAAGGATGGAAAATGGAAATAGAAGAGAATAACAAAGTGCAGGGAGAGACGAGAGCAAAGGTGTGCGCATACTCCTCATCTCACCTAGGGCAGGAAAACTGTATGAATGAGAGGAGAGGCAGAACATATGTTTTTAAAAAGAAAAGAAACAAAGAAAAAAGTGCATTCACCTTCATGCATCTTATTCAGTACTCTGACAAATTGAGCCAAAATTACGGGGTGGGGGGAGAGAGTTTTAAACTTTTCAAAGCATTTCCCAAGAATGAAAACAAAGTGGCTTAAATAGAATTAATAAAGGCACGTCTAAGAGTGTGATCTAAACTCTGTAAGAATGCTGCCTTCTATTTTCTAACTCCAATTAGCCCCAGAAGAATGTGGATGGGGATTCACTACAGGCAAAGGAAACAATTCAAAACAGATCTAAAGACAGAACATCTGTTGGAAAAAGGAAAAGGAAACGATCTGTGCACTAAAAGGGTCACCACTTTGAACCTGATGAAGTTGCATTGGGGGCAATAAATAGAAGCCTTGTTTCTCTTAATGGATGACGAATTTGCAGAATCATTCTATGCAAGAGCTAATGATGACCAAATATTTAAATATATTCTAAAAAAAACGGTTAAAGCCTTCGAAAGGTAGACCTAGACTAAGTTATGGAGAGAACTAGGATACCTGAAGCTTAAATAACTTAGGGATTGACAAATACAATACCGAACAAGCCTGATACTTCATTGTATGTTTCTTGGTTCTATTTCAGAAGCTGAATGTGACAGTGTGGTAATAACAAGAGAGTGTGGTATTTATTAGAGGTTGATGTTCTGATTGTTTCAGAAGAGAACACAGTACACCCCAACAGGACACAGGCAATAGGGGTTGGAGTAGAAACAATAATGGGAATGGAGTGTACCTATTGAATATGAGGACATTATTTATAGACACAATGGTTTTCTTTTTTTTTTTTTTTTTTTAATTTTTTTTTATTGTTATGTTAATCCCCATACATTACATCATTAGTTTTAGATATAGTGTTCCATGATTCATTGTTTGTGCATAACACCCAGTGCTCCATGCAGAACGTGCCCTCCTCAATACCCATCACCAGGCTAACCCATCCTCCCAACCCCCTCCCCTCTAGAACCCTCAGTTTGTTTTTCAGAGTCCATCGTCTCTCATGGTTCTTCTCCCCCTCCGATTTCCCCCCCTTCATTCTTCCCCTCCTGCTACATTCTTCTTCTTTTTTTCTTTCTTAACATATATTGCATTATTTGTTTCAGAGGTACAGATCTGAGATTCAACAGTCCTGCACAATTCACAGCGCTTACCAGAACACATACCCTCCCCAGTGTCCATCACCCAGTCACCCCATCCCTCCCACCCCACCCCCCACTCCAGCAACCCTCAGTTTGTTTCCTGAGATTAAGAATTCCTCATATCAGTGAGGTCATATGATACATGTCTTTCTCTGTTTGACTTATTTCGCTCAGCATAATACCCTCCAGTTCCATCCACGTCGTTGCAAATGGCAAGATCTTATTCCTTTTGATGGCTGCATAATATTCCATTGTATATATATACCACATCTTCTTTATCCATTCATCTGTTGATGGACATCTTGGCTCTTTCCACAGTTTGGCTATTGTGGACATTGCTGCTATAAACATCGGGGTGCACGTAGCCTTTCGGGTCCCTACTTTTGTATCTTTGGGGTAAATACCCAGTAGTGCAATTGCTGGATCATATGGTAGCTCTATTTTCAACTTTTTGAGGAACCTCCATACTGTTTTCCAGAGTGGCTGCACCAGCTTGCATTCCCACCAACAGTGTAGGAGGGTTCCCCTTTCTCCGCATCCCCGCCAACATCTGTCATTTCCTGACTTGTTAATTTTAGCCATTCTGACTGGTGTGAGGTGGTATCTCATTGAGGTTTTGATTTGGATTTCCCTGATGCCGAGCGATATTGAACACTTTTTCATGTGTCTGTTGGCCATTTGGATGTCTTCTTTGGAGAAATGTCTGTTCATGTCTTCTGCCCATTTCTTGATTGGATTCTTTGTTCTTTTGGTGTTGAGTTTGATGAGTTCTTTATAGATTTTGGATACTAGCCCTTTATCTGATATGTCATTTGCAAATATCTTCTCCCATTCTGTCAGTTGTCTTTTGGTTTTGTTGACTGTTTCCTTTGCTTTGCAAAAGCTTTTTATCTTGATGAAGTCCCAATAGTTCATTTTTGCCCTTGCTTCCCTTGCCTTTGGCGATGTTTCTAGGAAGAAGTTGCTGCGGCTGAGGTCGAAGAGGTTGCTGCCTGTGTTCTCCTTTAGGATTTTGATGGACTCCTGTCTCACATTGAGGTCTTTCAACCATTTGGAGTCTATTTTTGTGTGTGGTGTAAGGAAATGGTCCAGTTTCATTCTTCTGCATGTGGCTGTCCAATTTTCCCAACACCATTTGTTGAAGAGACTGTCTTTTTTCCATTGGACATTCTTTCCTGCTTTGTCAAAGATTAGTTGACCATAGAGTTGAGGGTCCATTTCTGGGCTCTCTATTCTGTTCCATTGATCTATGTGTCTGTTTTTGTGCCAGTACCATACTGTCTTGATGATGACAGCTTTGTAGTAGAGCTGGAAGTCTGGAATTGTGATGCCGCCAGCTTTGCTTTTCTTTTTCAACATTCCTCTGGCTATGCGGGGTCTTTTCTGGTTCCATACAAATTTTAGGATTATTTGTTCCATTTCTTTGAAGAAAGTGGATGGTATTTTGATGGGGATTGCATTGAATGTGTAGATTGCTCTAGGTAGGATTGACATCTTCACAATATTTGTTCTTCCAATCCATGAGCATGGAACGTTTTTCCATTTCTTTGTGTCTTCCTCAATTTCTTTCATGAGTATTTTATAGTTTTCTGAGTACAGATCCTTTGCCTCTTTGGTTAGATTTATTCCTAGGTATCTTATGGTTTTGGGTGCAATTGTAAATGGGATCGACTCCTTAATTTCTCTTTCTTCTGACTTGTTGTTGGTGTATAGGAATGCCACTGACTTCTGTGCATTGATTTTATATCCTGCCACTTGACTGAATTCCTGTATGAGTTCTAGCAGTTTTGGGGTGGAGTCTTTGGGATTTTCCACATAAAGTATCATATCATCTGCAAAGAGTGAGAGTTTGACTTCTTCTTTGCCAATTTGGATGCCTTTGATTTCTTTTTGTTGTCTGATTGCTGTGGCTAGGACTTCCAATACTATGTTGAATAGCAGTGGTGATAGTGGACATCCCTGCCGCGTTCCTGACCTTAGGGGGAAAGCTCTCAGTTTTTCCCCATTGAGAATGATATTCGCTGTAGGTTTTTCATAGATGGCTTTTATGATATTGAGGTATGTACCCTCTATCCCTATACTCTGAAGAGTTTTGATCAAGAAAGGATGCTGTACTTTGTCAAATGCTTTTTCTGCATCTATTGAGAGGATCATGTGATTCTTGTTTTTTCTTTTGTTAATGTATTGTATCACGTTGATTGATTTGCGGATGTTGAACCAACCTTGCAGCCCAGGGATAAATCCCACTTGGTCGTGGTGAATAATCCTTTTAATGTACTGTTGGATCCTATTGGCTAGTATTTTGGTGAGAATTTTTGCATCCATGTTCATCAGGGATATTGGTCTGTAATTCTCCTTTTTGATGGGGTCTTTGTCTGGTTTTGGGATCAAGGTAATGCTGGCCTCATAAAATGAGTTTGGAAGTTTTCCTTCCATTTCTATTTTTTGGAACAGTTTCAGAAGGATAGGTATTAATTCTTCTTGAAATGTTTGGTAGAATTCCCCTGGGAAGCCATCTGGCCCTGGGCTTTTGTGTTTTGGGAGATTTTTGATGACTGCTTCTATTTCCTTAGTGGTTATAGGTCTGTTCAGGTGTTCTATTTCTTCCTGGTTCAGTTTTGGTAGTTGATACATCTCTAGGAAATCATCCATTACTTCCAGGTTATCTAATTTGTTGGCATAGAGTTGCTCATAATATGTTCTTATAATTGTTTGTATTTCCTTGGTGTTGGTTGTGATTTCTCCTCTTTCATTCATGATTTTGTTGATTTGGGTCATTTCTCTTTTCTTTTTGATAAGTCTGGCCAGGGGCTTATCAATCTTGTTAATTCTTTCAAAGAACCAGCTCCTAGTTTCGTTGATCTGTTCTACTGTTCTTTTGGTTTCTATTTCATTGATTTCTGCTCTGATCTTTATTATTTCTCTTCTCCTGCTGGGTTTAGGCTTTATTTGCTGTTCTTTCTCCAGCTCCTTTAGGTGTAGGGTTAGGTTGTGTACTTGAGACCTTTCTTGTTTCTTGAGAAAGGCTTGTATTGCTATATACTTTCCTCTTAGGACTGCCTTTGCTGTATCCCAAAGATTTTGAATAGTTGTGTTTTCATTTTCATTGGTTTCCATGAATTTTTTTAATTCTTCTTTAATTTCCTGGTTGACCCATTCGTTCTTCAGTAGGATGCTCTTTAGCCTCCATGTATTTGAGTTCTTTCTGACTTTCCTCTTATGATTGAGTTCTAGTTTCAAAGCATTGTGGTCTGAAAATAGGCAGGGGATGATCCCAATCTTCTGGTACCGGTTGAGACCTGATTTATGACCTAGGATGTGATCTATTCTGGAGAATGTTCCATGGGCACTAGAGAAGAATGTGTATTCCATTGCTTTGGGATGGAATGTTCTGAATATGTCTGTGAAGTCCATTTGGTCCAGTGTGTCATTTAAAGTCTTTATTTCCTTGTTGATCTTTTGCTTAGATGATCTGTCCATTTCAGTGAGGGGGGTGTTAAAGTCCCCCACTATTATTGTATTGTTGTCGATGTGTTTCTTTGCTTTTGTTATTAATTGCCTTATATAATTGGCTGCTCCCATGTTAGGGGCATAGATATTTACAATTGTTAGATCTTCTTGTTGGATAGACCCTTTAAGTATGATATAGTGTCCTTCCTCATCTCTTATTACAGTCTTTGGTTTAAAATCTAATTTGTCTGATATAAGGATTGCCACCCCAGCTTTCTTTTGGTGTCCATTAGCATGGTAAATGGTTTTCCACCCCCTCACTTTCAATCTGGGGGTGTCTTTGGGTCTAAAATGAGTCTCTTGCAGACAGCATATCGATGGGTCTTGTTTTTTAATCCAATCTGATAGCCTGTGTCTTTTGATTGGGGCATTTAGCCCATTTACATTCAGGGTAACTATTGAAAGATAGGAGTTCAGTGCCATTGTATTGCCTGTAAAGTGACTGTTACTGTATATTGTTTGTGTTCCTTTCTGGTCTATGTTGCTTTTAGGCTCTCTCTTTGCTTAGAGGACCCCTTTCAATATTTGTTGTAGGGCTGGTTTCGTGTTTGCAAATTCCTTTAGTTTTTGTTTGTCCTGGAAGCTTTTTATCTCTCCTTCAATTTTCAATGACAGCCTAGCTGGATATAGTATTCTTGGCTGCATATTTTTCTCATTTAGTGCTCTGAATATGTCCTGCCAGTCCTTTCTGGCCTGCCAGGTCTCTGTGGATAAGTCTGTTGCCAATCTAATGTTTCTACCATTGTAGGTTACAGATCTCTTCTCCCGAGCTGCTTTCAGGATTTTCTCTTTGTCTCTGAGACTCGTAAGTTTTACTATTAGATGTCGGGGTGTTGACCTATTTTTATTGATTTTGAGAGGGGTTCTCTGTGCCTCCTGGATTTTGATGCCTGTTTCCTTCCCCAAATTAGGGAAGTTCTCTGCTATAATTTGCTCCATTATACCTTCTGCACCTCTCTCTCTTTCTTCTTCTTCTGGGATCCCAATTATTCTAATGTTGTTTCGTCTTATGGTATCGTTTATCTCTCGAATTCTGCCCTCGTGATCCAGTAGTTGTTTATCTCTCTTTTTCTCAGCTTCTTTATTTTCCATCATTTGGTCTTCTATCTCACTGATTCTTTCTTCTGCCTCATTTATCCTAGCAGTTAGTGCCCCCATATTTGATTGCACCTCATTGATAGCCTTTTTGATTTCTACTTGGTTCGATTTTAGTTCTTTTACTTCTCCAGAAAGGGTTTCTCTAATAACTTCCATGTTTTTTTCAAGCCCAGCTAGTATCTTTAAAGTGATGATTCTGAACTCTAGATCTGACATCGTACTAATGTCCGTATTGAGTAGGTCCCTGGCAGTCGGTACTACCTCTTGTTCTTTTTGTTGAGGTGATTTTTTCCGTCTTGTCATTTTGTGCAGAGGAGAATAGATTAATGAGAGAACAAAATGCTAGCAGGGTAACAACGTCCCCAGAAAATATACTCTAAACAAATCAGAAAAGACCTGAAGCAGTGGGAAAAGAAAGGGAAAGAGAGAAAAAAGAAAAGGAAAGAAAAAAAGAAAAAAGAAAAAGATAAAGATAAAAACAAACAAAAGCAGAACAAAACAAAACAAAACAAAAACAGAATGTGATCAAATATGATCAGGCTGGATTATAGATCAGTGCCACACACTAGATTTTGGGTGTATTTTGGTCTGTTAAAAGAAAGTCCCTCCCAAAATTTTAAAGAAAGAAAAACTTATATATGTACAAAAATAAGGGTTGATATGATGAAGGGATGGAATATGACTGTAAAGATGGAAATTATAAAAAATTTTAAAAAAGGATTTGATAAGTTGTTTGAAAAAAGAAAGAAGAGGATTAAAAAAAAAAGAAAGAAAAAAGGGAGAGAATGTGATCAGGCAGGGGAGTAGAAAAAAACCATACACTAGAGATTTAGAGTATATTTTGATCTGTTAGAAGAAACTATCTCAAGATTTTAAAGAGAGAACAACTTATATATATATGCCAAAAATACGGGTAACTACTATGAAGGGATAGAATATGACTTTAAAAATGAAAAATAAAAATGTTTTTTTTTAAAAAAGGGATTGATAAGATGTTGGTTGAAAAAGGGAAAAAGAAAAATTCAAAAAAAAAGAAAAAAGGAAAAAAGAAAAAAAGACAGTTAAAAAAAATAATTAACTTTGAAAGACTAAAGAATCATGGTAAAAAAGCCATGAATTCTATGTGCAGTGTTCCCCTAGCGCTGGAGTTCTGCCGTTCTCATTGATCGGTAAACTTGGTCTTGGCTGGCTGTTCTTGCTGATCTTCTGGGGGAGGGGCCTGTTGCCGTGGTTCCCAAATGTCTTTGCCGGAGGCAAAATTGCCCCGCCCTTGCTGGTCCGGGCTAAGTAATCTGCTCGGGTTTGCTCTCCGGAGCTTTTGTTCCCTGCAAGCTTTCCGTACAGCTTTGGAGGCGGAGAGTGAAAATGGCGGCCTCCCAGTCTCCGCCCCGGCGGAGCCGAGAACTCGGGGTCCCGCTCCTCAGCAAGCCCCCAGAGAAAAGCAGTCAGTCACTCCCGTCTCCCCGGTCTCCGGCCGCACTCCGCGCTCACCTGGCCTGTGACCGCGCCTTTCTATCTGGCACCCGACCCCGGGTGGAGTCTCCAAACCCAGCAGATCCCCGTGGTGCGCTCCCGCACCTCTCCTCCCGGGGGAAGAAGGTGAGTCTCCCCGGATCTGCCGCTTGTTGGGTCCCTGCTGGAGGAGCTGTGGCCCGACTGTGCCGCGGATCACGGTTTATAGCAGCCCCGAGCTGAGAGCCCGCGCCTGGGCTCCGTCTCTGCAGCCGGCTTCCCTGCTCCGATACTTGGGAGCTCTGCCGCACTCAGGCACCCCCGGTCTTTCTGTGACCCCGAGGGTCCTGAGACCACACTGTCCCGCGAGGGTTCCACCACCCACTTCGCCACCAGAGTGACGTCCCTCAGCGGAGCAGACTTTTAAAAGTTCCGATTTTGTGCTCCGTGGCTCTATCACTTGCCAGAAGCGGCCGTCGGAGGCCCCTCCCCCGCCGTCTATCCTCCCGAATATCGCCTCGGATTCACTTCTCCGCACGTCCTACCTTCCAGAAAGTGGTCGCTTTTCTGTTCAGAGAGTTGTTGCTATTCTTTTCTTTGATCTCCTGTTGAGTTTGTAGGTGTTCAGAATGGTTTGATCCCTATCCAGCTGAATTCCTGAGAGGAGAGGAAATCCAGGTCTCCTACTCCTCCGCCATCTTGCTCCGCCCCCCGACACAATGGTTTTCATACTAAATTCAGAGGACGTGGTTGGAATGCAAGTGGCCAGCTCTCCTGAGCACAAAGACACACCCTTCAACTTGCCAGCTGGACCGGAGCTCCACAGCTGTGAAGCTGGGTCCTTCCACTTAACAAAGATGAAAGAAGCCTTCTTTTTTTTTTTTTTTGAGGTAAAATCTTTTCAGATCGTCTCTTGTACAGTTATCATTGACAGAATCCAGCTACAATACAGGCAGAAATCTCACAACTGAAAAAAATCACTGAGGGGTGACAAAGATTCTCTCATTAACCAAACCCTAGCCAATCCCTTCTGGGCTCTCTTCTCCACTAGGCCTCAACTTTGGCCTGTAAAGAACTGTTTCTAATAGTTCAAGGCCACATCCCTAAGATGGCCATATCCCCCCTTAGAGTGCTTACCTGAGAAAAACTCAAGGCTGCCAAAACAAACCTACCGTCTGTTTCAGCCAACACCTGAGGATGTCTCTGTGGGAGGATAGAATCCTAATTTGGATCATTGATGGCTAGCAGGCAGCTGACCTAATCACATTAATATGATTAACCCTCTGTAATATCTCACTTTGCAGACTCTACTGTGCCCCCCCAACTTGGCCCTTCCCACTTTCTCATTCTCCCTTTAAAACACCCAGTCATGGCTGAACAAATGGAGGCTGAGTTCAGTTCATGGAGGATTTCCTCCCTATTGCAATAGTTATTACCAATTAAAATCTGTCCTTTCCCAATTAACTAGTATCTGGTTTTGTCTGTCTTCAATATGGGTGTTGAGCAAGTCATGTCAACTCCCAGGACCTCCACTTTCTTATCTATCAAAAAAGTTTGGCAGACTAAGGCAAAGTAGCTGCCCCTTCCAATTCTTACACTTTGATCTCAGAGATTCGTTTTCAGATTTCACTCCAAAGGACTGGTCACAAACTGAGGGTTTCGAGGTTCACACCAGATTTGCATATGGGTTTCTGTGTGTGCACACGTGCATGTGTCTATTACAAATTAACAAAGGAGCACCTTAAATCTCTACTAGTTTTCATATTCTCTTTTCCTTCTCTTCTTGGCAATAGAAAGAGATAGACATAGACACAGAGAGACATATATACATCTAAATATACACACACACACACACATTAGCATGCTAAAGTATGGCAGCGGGGGCGGGGTGCACAAAGATGGCTTCTATGAATAATAATAGCCAATACTTACTGAGCTTATCTGCATGTCAAGCATTGTTCTAAGCCCTTTATATTAGCACCTAGCACAGTGCCTAACACATAAGCATTCAATAAGTGTGCTGAATAAATCTTGTATATTTGATTTTCATCAAAATGTCTTTCTCCCTCCGAATCTCTTCTATGAATTGTCAGAGAAGGTTTTTAATTGCTGGGAGGAGTGGTAAAGAGCACAGATATCTATTTGTGATTACTTCTCTTTAATATATTATTAATCTGTTAATATAATACATTTCAAAACCCAACTTTCCTTTAGTCTTAAGTGTCAGCTTAAAAATCTTATTTCATTTAAAAATCTAGCAATTTTATGTAAGAGTTATTACACTTCCACTTATACTTTATTAATGAGCAATTTATTTGTAAGTTTAAAGAATTTAGATCTTAAGAAGACTTGTTTAGGAACAATCAACCCCATTTACACATGTAGTTCAGAAATTTCCTTAAATATCTCAAACTATGTTTATAGCTTAATATACCCTATTCTCTCAAGCATTTCAAATATCTGAAAGGAAAAACTTATGACTTTAATAAGCAAAATATAAGCATTTAAGAAATTCAAATAAATCTAATATATCAAATTTATAAATGTACTAAGTCATTATCTTAAGTGTAAAAGAAACTTCTAAATAGACGAAGCATACCCCAAGCAGGACAATAATTATAAAACTTTCAAGCAAGCACACTGTGTAAATGCAATTTTTGGAAAAGTATTGATATTATATTCATTTCTTAATCATTGACCTACTTAAGTTCAAGCCTTCCTGGGGTAAAATATTTACTGATCAAACAAAGGGAACATTATTACCATCTTTGAGTACTATATCAAATGAGGTTATACATTCAAGGTTATTGGCCAGTGATTTTTGGAAAAGACCCAAAAATCTGGTTGTTCTTCCCAGAAGGCCACCATATGAACCACAGTTCGTTGATCTGGACTAATTATTGGAGAAATAGAACTTTTTCATTCATTGTCTTTTTTAAACACAGTTCATTTTATGTTTCCATATCTTGTTTTAAAGTAATCATTTTTTTTTAAAAGTATGATGCTTTTTTTCACAGATTTTTGTTATATAATTCAAGTTGATAAAATTCTGCGTGCGCGCGCACACATACACACACATACACTCAACCCAATCTGGATCATGACTATTTCCTTTATGATGAAATTCTCTACACTGTTACAATTTTACTTTCTTATCTCTCATATTGAGTCATTTTACCAAAGTAAAAACTCAAAGAAAAAGAAGCAGCTAAGAGAAAATAAGGTAGACAAAAGGAAGATGGACATTAGAATCATAGGCAACTGGTGCACATCATCTCAAAATGGGCTACTCGATTCTCATGAATGTTGGAATAGAGTTTGGGTTGGGGGTTCCATTAAGATGGTACTTCATAGTTGTGTTGGTTTTCTATTGCTGTTGTAACAGATTATCATCAATTTAATGGCTTAAAACAACACAGATGTATTATCTTACAATGTTAGGTCAGAAATCCAACATTGGTCTCACTGGGCTGAAACCAAGAAGTTGGCAGAGCTGTCTTCCTCTCTGGAAGCTCTAGAGGAGAATCTATTTTCTCACCTTTTCTAACTTCTAGAGGCTGCCTGCATTCCTTGCCTTGTAGCCCCTTCCACCTTTGAAGCCAGCAATGGTCAGTCAAGTCTTTTCACACTGCCATCTCGTCTGCCACTCTTTTCTCCATCAAAAGATGCTTATGATTACAGTGGGCCCACCTAGATAATCCAAAATAATCTCCTTATTTTAAGGTCATTTGGTTAGCAACCTTAATTCAATCTGCAACCTTAATCCCCCTTTGGCATGTAACATAACACATTCACAGTTTCTGATGACTAGGTACACTCAAGGATATCTTTAGGAGGCCATTATTCTGCCAGAATATAGTACATCCCAAAATGTACATTTAGCTAATTACTTTTCCACAGAGATAGCTGATTGAGATAAGAACACAGAATTTTTTTTAATTAAAGAGGTAAACTGTATTTCATTGTTGACTAGTGCTTAAGTTCTCTTCTCTTATGGATTTGTTTTCCTAAGTAGGTTAAATGTAGAAGTTTAGAACAAAATTAAGCTGAGGTTTGTTCTCCGTCCTTACAACAAAAGCCCTAACCCCATCTCTAGTATCATCACTCCAAAATGAAGGAAGACAATGTTCATGCATAGCATGTAGCAAGAACCCACAGAAAGGAGAGAGCCAGGAGAAAAGCATATTCACCCATAATGGGTTATTCATATCTCTCCTATGAGACTTCATTTCCAGAAAATATAGTCTAATTACTGTCTATAGAAATACCTTACACTTTGGGAATAAAATGAGTGAGGGATTATGGAGGCTTAAACTTCACTTAGGCAAGGAGCTCATGCTAGAGGTTAATAACCACAACTGGAATGTACATTATAAGTCACTTGAGGCATCATCCTAGAAACTATTTTAGCTCATTATAAGTATTCCAGGATGTGCCACTTGTTTCAGTTAAAATCAGTGAGCAAAACTAAAATAAATATGAAGAATTATATTTAAGAATTTGCTACCAGTTCTTAGCAGGAGAGGGTCAACCTGTTAAAACACACACTTACCTCTTTCCAATGAGATCAAGATCCACATTAGGAATGATGCAAAAATCATGCTTTGTTCTTACATCCATGGTTTAGGGTGAGAGGAGCAAGTCAGAAAATCAAATATATTATAAACTGTCATTTATCTAAGTAGATTGGGACTGATATATAGAGATAGTTGGTAGTCATGAGACTATAGAATAAAAGGTATGAGATGCTTCCGACTGCTCCATTTTTAGATAAAGTAAAGGACTTGATCTATAGCAATTAACACCTCTTCATAAGACATTGCTAAATTTAATGGAGCACTCACCCATATTAGAAAAATGAAGACCACTTGGATACTCTTTAAAAAATTGCTTTTCACACACACACACACAGAGGTTCCTGGTATCTTGAAAGAAGATTCATTTGTTACACCTTGTGGAACACTTTGCACTTTGTGCGTTTGGGCTCATCACAGCACTAACTATATTAATGACCAAAAGTGGAGAGACAAGAATGGGTTCTTAAGGAATCATTTCATTTCCTCACAGAGTTTTGTTGAGAGAGAGAGAGAGAGAAAAGAAGAAGAAGAAGGAGAAGAAGGAGGAGGAGGAGGGGAAGAGGAAACAAAGAAACATCTTCCAGTGAGAAGAGAAGTGGTTTTGAAGTAGTTTTGCTAACTCAGAACCAGAGGTGGATGGGTCACCAGTTCATTTTGTTCCTTTCCATTTTCATATATCCACATTTCCACCTTGGGAGAACCATTATAACTGGGTGATGACTTAAAAGAAGACTGGAGATCTGGATGATCCTTAAGATCATTCCAGCATTTTCTTCAGTAATTGCTTCACTGTATGACAGGGAAGAAAGAAGCCTTTAAATAGAAATCATTTGTCCTGTCACCCTGCTCCTGCCCCTAAATTCTTATTATTGGAAACTTGTTAAGAGAAAACCATTACCAAGACCATTCAGTTCACATTAGAAGACTTTTATCCTATCTTGACACCAACTCCTTAATGTATCTTGTTCTTTTTTCAAACAAAGACAGTGAGAAAGGAAGAGCAGGCACTCTGATCCTTTTTCTAACATAAGCAAAATGCCCCTAATGATGTCCTGAAATATAAGTACATATTACTAAAAGTAGATCCTATGTTTAGCAAGTGATGGAACAGCACTTGGGCAGAAAACTTATAGAAAAGCTTTATTCCTCTATTGCCCACTGTTAAGTAAAACATTAAATGGTTTCTTATTTTCAAATTTTAGTTATAGTTTGCCTTACACCATGGTAAGATATATCTGAAAAGCTGTGCACTAATCAATCTTTGTAAGCTAAATCATGAGTCATCAGAAACTTACTCTATGATTTCTGACATTCTTTATCTTCATTTTGAAATCCTAATGATTTTAGCTTCAAGTCTCTGTCTTATGCCACCTCTTAGTTAAATAGCTAATGATCTATAAATAAAAATTGAAATGCAATAAACTGAACCCTCTATTTATAGGGATATTTTTGTCCTCAGAATCATTTTTCAAAATGAACAATCAAAACCCAAATTCTCTGCTTCATAAAATTTCATGGTTACATAATGGGTTTTCTTACAAGAATGTATGCCTTTATAATTAAATAGAAATTGAAGTTACTTTGATGGACTATAATTTTATGATTTAAATGGAACCTGGTACAAAGTTGGTGCTTAATAAATAACATCACCCACTGTTCCATGTTTCTATTTATTTAATGTATACTTACACTTTGCTTCCCATCTTTTCTAGATCTGGGGCCCTGTTGTGCCTTATACATAGCTGTAACTAAAGGCATATTGTTGATAAAAAATATCTGCCACCTCAGAAAATCCTAGTGTTGGCACACTTTTCTCATATTGGTCATTGGACATCTTCATTTCATTAAGTATTCCTGTTAAATGAAGCCCTTAACACATATGCCTCCATGGTTCTCATTTCCTACCCCTCTCCTCCTCCGCCTCCTTTTCCTCCTCCTCCTCCTCTTCCTCCTCCTCTTCCTTCTCCTTCTTCTTCTCCTTCTCCTATCACCTCTTGAATGTACTGAAGGCCTGAAAGGTCATTGCAGGAAAGAAGTGTTTACAGCCTTTGTGCAAAGTAGGATACAGGAAATTGACACTCATGATTCTGGCTACACAGAAATCTGTCACTGCTTATTGCTTAAGCTGGAAGCCACTGTACATCAGGCTTACCTTTCCTCAATGCCTCTCAGTCCTGCTATCTTGCCACCCTTTATTTGAGCTGAACTGAGAAAGATTTGAAGGCATATGGCATATACAGCAATTTATTTAAAGAGAGGTTTGGGAAATGAGCTATACATTGAGCAAAAATATTGTTGGGGGGGGAATTTTTATCTACCTTTCAAAATTCTTCCAGCTGATCTAAGAATGACATTGGCACGAGAGAGATCAGTAGGAGGGAAAAAAAAAAAGTTAATTATGTGTGCATGGAGGCCCAATAATGAAATTGAGACCTAAGAAATAGCCAAAGCAGACAGTTTTTGTACTTGTTATAGAGAGATAATAAACATGTTGAGAAACTGACAGGACAAAGAAAACTTATGTTCAGGAACTTTAGTTAGTAAGGAATTCTAAAGAGAACTTGGGCCGGGATTGTAAATTAATAAAAGTAACAAGGGTTGTCTATGCAGCTTTCTTGGCTCCGAATTTCCTATCTCTAGTGATAAGAATGTCACTTTACCTCCTGATACAGGGAGGGTACTGTTCACATGGGAGATTTATTTCCTGCTTTTTGGAGACAAAGAGGGGTCAGAGTATTTTTTTGCACTGGCTGTTTATGAAGTAACTTTTATTTAAAATAATAAATATACCAAAGTGCCATGTTTTGGGGTGGCCTGTCTTTGGCCCCCTACAAAAAGCAATATATATATGTATATGAAGAAAATACACACAGTGGAAAATGGCCAGGAGAAAAGAAACCAAACTATTTTTTTTTTCTTGCTGTACATTCACTTTCTCCAGATTTCAAAGTGTGATTCTTCTGGATGATTCCAGCCATCTGTGTAGTATAAATAGATTAGCAGAAGATATGGATTTGGACTGTTATCTGTTGGAAATGGAAAAGCCCCTAGTTTTTAAATCTGGCTGGGTTTGGCAGTAGTGCAGGGTCATCTGGACCGCAGCCACGAGTTTATGGTCACCATGATGCAGGATGTGAAAAGATATCATAAAAGAAAAAATATACCAAAAAGGTCAGGCAGGAAGGAAGTCTACATGTCATCAAGACTACCTTTCTGTCCTTAAGTCATTCCAGGTGGATGACTGTTGACCCTGTCTAATAAACATTTAATTCTTAATCTAGCTGGAAGATCTTGAAGCGTGGAGGAAATTCTAGGAAAATAAAACAAAAAGAAAGGTTTTATTTTGGTGAAAATAAAACACCTAACTTTAAGAAAAAAAAATCAGGAAGCAAGTTACACAGGAAAGAACAAAAGGTGGTAGAAGACAGAGTATTTGTTTTACCATGATCCAGTCCATGACCATAAAAACACTGTTCACAAAGTATGGTCCCTGGATCAGCAGTACCAGCATCCCCTGGGACTGCATTGGACATACAAACTCCTGGGCTCTCCCCAGACCTACTGAGTCAGAAGCTCTGGAGCTGGAGCCCAGCAATCTGTGTTTTAACAAGCCCTCCAGGTGATTTTGAGGCATGCTCTAAGCATTCAGTAAATGATCACTGAAATACAGAACTGTGCTTTGAGACAAGTCCCTGCCTGCCTACAGACCTAACTTGCATTAGCTATATAGCAGGAGTGGAAAGATCAGGGGTCCCAAATGCCTATAGCCGCTGAGCACCTGCAGAGACCTATGCAGGTTGCACTCAGAAGCCCTGCAAGACATGTAGTATGAATGAGGGTAGCAGGCTGAGCAAGGATGGTGAGAAACTGGAAAGAGAATAGGCCCCATCCATAGGACCTGGTCATTATTCAGTTCTGGCTTCTTGTTGACATGAGGAAATGCAAGCTCAGTATTTCTAGGTTTCCCAATTTTTAAAATAAATTGGAAATAATTTTAATGTATAATGAACGTATTTTAAAATCTTGACAATCTTGACGACTATTTCAATTTAAAATATACAGGTGGCTCAGTCAGTTGAGCAATGACTCTTGACTTCTGCTCAGGTCATGATCTCAGCATTGTGAGATCAAGCCTGTGTCAGGTTCCACGCTCAGCAAGGAGTCTGCTTGTCCCTTCTCCCTCTGCTCCTCCCCCCACTTGCGCTCTCTCTCTCTCTCTCAAAATTAATTAATTAATTAATTAAAATATGTATATGTAATTGAGCAAAAGAAAACTGATTACTGGTCCAGAATCAACTGCAGCTTTTAGGCAATGGTGATAAGAGGAGAATGACATGGGAAACAGAGCCCAAAGTTGCTGAACTCGGTTCCTCTCTTCCATTGTATGTTTCCAAAATCACAATTAAAAGGACAACAATTGGGGGTGCCTGGGTGGCTCAGTTGGTTGGGCGACTGCCTTCGGCTCAGGTCATGATCCTGGAGTCCTGGGATCGAGTCCCACATCGGGCTCCCTGCTCGGCGGGGAGTCTGCTCCTCCCTCTGACCTCCCCCCTCTCATGTGCTCTCTCTCATTCTCTCTCTCAAATAAATAAATAAAATCTTTAAAAAAAAAAAAAAAAAAGGACAACAATTGTCTTTATGTTGTGATTTTAAAGACTCTCAAGCTATCACTTCTCAGCAAATCTTTCCACATCCACCTACCACAGTGTCTGGAATGTTATCATTAGAGATAATCTCTGGTTGTTTATCTGTTCATGCCTCAAATGGTTTCTTTCTCCTGAAAATACCTTAGAATGGTGATCAGGTAAACATGGCTTTCAGAGTCACATGATTTGGTTTCACATCCCAAGGCTCCCACTTACTAACTCTAATTTTGAACATGTTATAAAGGCTTTCCAAGTTCCAGTTTCTTTAGCTGAAGCTTAAAATTAAACTGTGATAATCAGTTATACCTCATAGACCATTGTTCAGACTCAGCAAATGATATTTACTGTTCTTGTTTCACTCATAAGCAACTTCCTATGGATGAGTTTATTAAACTGCTTTCCTCCAAGGATTTGAGAGAAAGTTTATGGTGAATGAAATACAGTTAACTTGAGAATAGAACAACAGCTAGAGTGAAATGATTATATTTCCAGATGTCCTAGAAATTTGTCTCATGGCCAGCAATTTCAAGCAAATTTCTTGGCCTGTATGTCATACTTGGGAGGTGAACTTGCCCCTAAAGTCTTCAGGTGTATAGAACAGGGAGAGACATGTTATAGGTTCCCTGCCTGTAGACCACAATAAAAAAATCCTTCTTGAAGGGCTTATGAATCTTATTGACTCCTTGAAAGCAAATGACCAAAATATGTCCTACATCTTTTTACATTAGCCTTAAAAATATCTTGAAAATATATCTGTGCCCCTAGTCTTGCTTTCTGTCTCTTCCCCCACTCGGCTACTCTGCTATTAATAACTGGTAAGAGCAAAATTCAATGTGATATATTTTCAACTGTGTTTCACATATTTCTTTTCATGGATTAATAATGAAGAACAAAATAAAAAAAATTATATGACCAATGAAATGCATTAGCCTCTGTCCAAATGTTTTATTTTGGAAAATTATAAGTTAGACCCTTTGGCTATTCCAAATGGGATATAAATGGGAAAATGGAAATGTCTAAATTTTCCTGAGTCATTCCACCTTTTTGTTGTTGCTGTTGACATGTCCACACATGTTGACTATGTATTTTTTAATAAAACTGATAATTTTTAATATAGAGGAGTGGCATAGTCAAAAGATAAACTAGGGGCACCTGGGTGGCTCAGTCGGTTAAGTGCCTGACTTTGGCTCAGGCCATGATCCCAGGGTCCTGGAATTAATACCTGCATCAGGCTCCCTGTTCAGCAGGGAGTCTGCTTGTCCCTCTGCCCCTCTCCCTGTTCATGCTCTCACTCGCATGCTCTCTCTCTAAAATAAATAAAATCTTTAAAAAAAAAAGATAAACTAAAGCCAGCAAAACAAAGAATTGGAAATAAGCATACTAGAAGTTATTTATGTTTAATGCTTAGAAGTCTGAGTGCACAATCTACCATTATGGAAGTACTGGTGGTCAGTACTAGTGTTAGAACTATGTACAATGCACAGTTCAATATCAAAAACTTCTTTACTGTAGAGTTTTGTGAAAATGTTAATGTCATCCAACATGAAACACTTAAGAGACCTTCTTTTTTTTTTTTCTGCTGCCACATTAGGAACCATCAGTGGACTGTCCATTTCAACTTTCTCTAAATTTTTGGTAAATTCTTACTTTAATAACTCTTTTATCACAATGGAAGTTTGTAAGCAATATTATACTCTCACATGAGAAATCCAAGTAACTAATGTGAGACTATTCAACTCTGGTTGACATGAGGTACACTACAGATTCACAGGTATAACCCAGTCAATATCCTCTGGAATCTAAATTAAGAGTTAGTGACCACTCAGAAGTGTGATGCCAAGTTTCTGCCAATTTTCTTATGAGTTTGGTGCCTTGATAACCCTACTCTGGGTGGACTTAGTTAGGTAAAAGTGTGGCTTTGTCATGGACAGTAAATGACACAGGAACTTCTTTACAGGGGCCTGTAAAGGGAGAAGGGAAAATCTAAAAGAAGTGAAAGGCAGGTATTCAGAGGAGGGGAGAAAGAGAGAGATAGAGAATGTTTTCTTCTCGTATGTTTTTCATATCACAACCCTCTGCATGGGGTCCAATAAACAAATACATATGTCTTGACTCAAATTAAGTTTTGCCTTCAAGCTATTTGATCCTGTCCTGCTTGCTTATGAATGGTTAAAGAGAATGTCGATAAAATTGTTAACTCTCATGGTTGTGATTCCATATATGTTTCAAAAAAGAGAGAGTGAAAAAAAAAAAAGACAACCAAAGAAAAACATCAACACAGAGCCTCCAAGATTCAGCAATGGATGAATATTTAAATTATCTTCTGATGGAGAGAAGCATGTTTCCATATGAAGGGTGAAGCCATCCATGGTCTCAAAACCATGAGGGATACAGAACGTCTCGAATTAGTCTACTAAATATCTGTTGAATACCTACTATGTGCCTAGCACAGGGATATGGTACCGAAGATGAAAATAGAATTCTCTTTCCTGCCCCCCAAGAGCTGACAGTCTAACAAAAAAGTACCTATTATAAAAAAACTACATATACATATATTTTATATGCTTACTGTTAAGTTTTTATTAAATGCTGAGGCAGATTTCCATAGTGGCTTAGCCCAGTCTGCCATATCTAGGACAGTCTTCTGAAGGAGAAAATCTCTAAGATAATTCATGAATACCTGCAGGGCTGGATGGGTGGGTGTGACAGCAGGGTGGGAAGGGTGTTGTGTATAGTAAACACATCCATGGCATTTCATCTCACTTTCAGTAACCCAATGCAGGTCACTGACATCTTTACCCTGGAAAACCAAAACAGCCCCCTTGATAGTCTTCTCACACGCCCCCCTGCCCCACCTGATCCATCCTTCATGTGGTGGTAGGGCTCATCTCGTTAAAGTACACATGTCACTATGTTGCACACCCCCCCACCCCGCAAACCCTTCAAAGGCATTTCCACTGCAGTTAGAATAACATTATAACTCTTCAGCATAGCCTATAAGACCTCGTGTGACCCAGCCCAGCCTCCTTTTCCAGTGCTGTCTCCTCATGGTCATCTGCTTCCAGTCCCTCCTGTCTTTGCCCAAAGATCTCCTCCTGGAGAGGTCCCCTCCCTCTCCATCTCAGCAGCTGACTTCCCATTTCCTTTGCCTCCATCATCATCATTATAATTTTCCAATCTCAGCTTTTCCCTTCAGTTTTTTTTTTCTAGGCACTTAATGTGGCTCATAAAATTTTAAGTTATTTTTCCATTAAATTCTAAATTACAAAGAAGTTAATGTTTATGTTGGCCTCTCCCACCAGAACATTAGGCTGGGGTGACATCTGTTTCGTCTCCATTGTTTCCCAGCACCCAGCATTTAGTAGATAGTCAATAACTGAATGAGTGCAAGAGGTAGCATATGCGTGATGGCATGTGCATTAGTTATGTATTTCTGCAAAACGAACAACTCCAAAATTTAATGGCTTAAAACAACAGACATACATTATCTCACAGTTACTGGGGGGATCAAAAATCTGGGCACGTCCTAGCTGGGCCCTCTGGCTTAGATCTCCTACAAATCTCTAATCAACGTTTCGGCAGAGACCACAGTCACTCAAGGCTCTGCTCAGGGAGGAGCCGCTTCTAAGTTTGTTCATGTTTGCTGTCAGCAGGATTCGGGCCTCACCTGAGAGCTACGGAGCACTTTGCTTTCCTTAGAATGAAGGCTCATAGGAAAAAAAGAGAATAAGAGACTGTGAGCAAGACAGAGGTCACAGTCTTTTAAAACCTCATCTCTGTATTGACATCTCTTCGCTCTGGCTGTATTCCATTCACAGGAGGAAGTCATAATGGATCTTTGGACCAGCACCAGCATCCTCTCTGGGAGGAATCACAGGCCCCACCGCAGATTTACTGGATATGACTCTGCAGCATAACAGCATTCCCAGAAAAAAAAAAAAAGTAACAGCATTCCCAGGACATTTCTATGCACATCGAAGTTCGAAAGAGTCTCGTAAATGACAGAAGCAAGAAACCAAATATAGAATTGACTCTGGAGTCTGCCCTTTAACTGCTCTACTGTTTGTGTCTCCCAGAATTTGCAGGGCATAGGATAACAAATGATTTTTTGAATTTATATCATCTATAAGTTAGAGCAGAATTAGGGTGATTCCTGTGATAATCATAATCTCTCATATTTGCATTTTAAAATGCCTTTTGTAGGGGTGCCCGTGAGGCTCAGTCGGTTGAGCATCTGCCTTCAGCTCAGATCATGATCCCAGGATCCTGGGCTCGAGACCCACATCGGGCTCCCTGCTCAGTGGGAAGCCTGCTTCTCCTTCTCCCTCTGCCTGCCGCTCACCCTGCTTGTGCTCTCACTCTCTCTCTCTAATAAATAAATAAAATCTTTTTAAAAATGCCTTTTGTTGGGGACAAGGATGCAGTTACAACCAGCATACTGGGAACTGTAGAGAGTGAGTATAGACATCATCCTTCAGGTGAGCCACAATGGAAAAAGCACTGAGAATGTTGCTCTAGAATATACATGTATATTCTCACTCTCTTTCTCTGATATATATATATATATATATATATATATATATATATATATATATATGACATATCTGACCTCTGTGTGTATATATACATATATACACACACACATATCTGACCTCAAGTGCCCCCCATATTACATTGGATTAATACTAATAGGCTTATCAATATGTATCACTTCCATCATATGTGCCCATAAAACTGACCTGAGTTGGAAAAAGTCATAAGAGTGGGATTCTAAGGTCCTGCCAATATTTCTTTTCTGCTGACTCCCTGAAGCAGTAAAAACCAGCAGCGATAACTACAACCACAACAAAAAATCTGGCCATATTTAGAAAATAATAATAACTTGCAGTAGTCGATGGATTACCTCTGAATTCCTGGGACATAACACCTAAATATCCTCTAAGGTCCAGATCAGAGCTGACCGCCAGGCAATGACTCATCATCATAATAACGAGTCTCTGGAAATGCTGAATACCTGCTATACAAAGAACACCTGTCTGAAAAAAGCTGCCAGGAGGACTGTCTGATGTGTGGATTTTTATGCTTAATGTGGTTTTCATGGTGGTGAATCCAACAACCTTTGCCATAGTTGAATGAAGCCAGAGCCAGATTTCTTTCTAAGAGAGGGGCAATTGCTTATGAGTTGGCTGGTGGCCTGGCATGCGTATTCTGCCCCACAAGAGGGACCCACACTTGGTAGTGACAAATGTAACTGTAATTGTGTTTCAGTCACACTTGTGGACCCAATAAACAATGCTTCTCAGTCTTCGCTCTTGGACAATTCCCTCCCTTTGAATCTGGGTTGGGTCCCTTGACTTGCTATAATCAACAGAATGCAGCAGAAATGAAGCTCTGGAATTCTGGGCCTAAGGGCTTAAGAATGCCTAGCAGTCGGAAGCACAAAACTCTCAGTACCTAATAGGTCCATCCAACCCCTTGCACTCTAAGACTTGCCCAAATGATAACATGGCTTCTAGCAGCATAAGGGCCACATCCCTCGGATGACCCCAGCGCCACCACCCTCTCCCTTTAAAATTCAAACCTGAGAAAGCTCAACACTGTCAAGAGAGTTTACTATCCATTTCAGCCAAAATCTGGTGATGGACAGATAGGCCCAGACACCTAGGCTTAGTATAAATCCTTCCTCTGCCTTTTGAGATGTAAATCTACTGCCCAGAATATTTCCTCAAGAACCTGAGAGCCAACACTCAGGGAAATTACTGTTGTTTTTGTTCCTAGTTCTTGGGGAAAGATAATTTGATTTCAGTGAATGCCTTGCTTTAACTTACACCAATGCCTCCTGCCATAAAGACATGAGAACTTTGGGGGCGCCTGGGTGGCTCAGTTGGTTAAGCGTCTGCCTTCGGTTCAGGTCATGATCCCAGGGTCCTGAGATCGAGTCCCGCATTGGGTTCTCTGCCCCTCCCCCTGCTCGTTTTCTCTCTCACATGTTCTCTCTCAAATAAATAAATAAATAAATCTTAAAAAAAAGAAAGATATGAGAACTTTGTTTCTCCTCTGAATAAGTGCCAATTAGAATACCCATGGGCTCAGTCACATGGACTAACCAGCATGCACCCTTCAGCACCCTTCCCTTAGTACACCCCAGCCTTCAGCATCTACTGCCTTTGTCCCAGTGAGGTTGAGTTCCGTTCATGCTGGACTCTCTTCCCTACTGCAGCAGTTATTACTGAATAAATCTGTCCCTACCACTGTAGTGTCTGGATCCAGGTGCCCTGCTGGACAGGAGAGAGAACACACAGGAAGAGAGAGATCCTAGGATTGCTTGCAGAGAAATGAGGAACCCAGCCAACAAGGAACCCAAAATAGGTCCCCACAGACAGGATTCGGACTCCAGTCAGGCTGTCCCCCACCAGCCCCAACCTGGGAACTTCCTATCTCAAACATCACTTGTGAGTGAGGAAGCCCCCCCGAGATGCTCCCATCCCCATGGACATCAGAGAGAACACAGGAGCCATCTCTGCAGACCCCAGGCGAAGTTCTGACCCACACAACCACAAGCAAATGACATAGTTCTGGTTTTAAAGATAGTTTGATACACAGCAATAGTAACCAATCAACTCTTTTCTCATTGAGGAGAAGGTAGTCAGCAAAATCCACAAGTCAATCACTGAAATGAGGAGTAAAGAGGAGAGAAGAGAAAGGACTTCCAGTAGCAGCCAAGTAAATTGATTAAAAAAAAAAAAAAACACTCATGGGAAGCTAAATCATGCTAAGTGTGGAGTACCAAAGTGCCCTGAGCCATGAGAGTGCTCCCTAGTCCCCAGGAACATTCCACTTCTCCACCAGGTCTGACCAGCAGCTAAAACCTGTCCTGAGGTTACTGGAGTTCTCTATTTCTTGCATTCTTGCATTCTGATAGCAACCACTGCAAACCTCCTTCCAACCTCAGAGGTGCCTGGGGCAGGTGCCATTCAACCTCCAGGAAAGTAAAGATTAATGGAGAAGGTGAATTGTTAATACTTCTATTTCCATTCTCAAATCCTTCAGGAAACTACTCTGACCAGTGTTTTCTCTTTCCTCAGAATGCCAAGCACAAATTAATGGCATTTATTCTTTACCACTAACGCTACGTTCTCTGGGATTTTCTCTTAAATGGCCTGTTGTTATTTTGCTCTTAAACGATTACCTCCATTTTTACACATACAAGTGAGGATGGAAACTTTGACTCCAATCAGCCTGTAACTGCCTTGAGCAGTGAGACCAAGGTTTGGATCATTTTCTGCAATCTACAGAACATAGCAGCCTCAATAAAACTTCTGCTGAACAGAAAGAGGAGAAGCCCAATGTAACCAGTGTGTGACTGGCCAAGTAGAAGGGCGTCCAAATCTGGCACCTTTGACCTCACAAAATATGACATCTGCCAAAGGGACTGAAGGCAAATCCTCAAGCTAGTAGTTTGCTTTTAATGGAATTCATGAGAAAGGGGAAACAATTTTATATATTTATTTAACTAATTTATTTATTAAGGGAATTCATTGAAAGTTGGATTTTGGTTTTGAAATATACATTACTTGTTTATTTCAGCCAAAGATATGAAGGAGGAAAGCACCCAGCACACCAGGATTCTTCCTCTAGAACATGATGAAGGAAGCCATCAAAGCAACCCGGGTTTCCTTTTAAAACTATTCATGAACCTGGGCCCCACTGAGCATTATTGCTGATATTATTCATGCATCATTCATCTCTTACAATGAACTACAGTTTCTGAGTGAAATTGTCAATACATGTTAGTTCCTCCGGGGGAAACAACTTAGAAATGCAGCCTGAGGCAGAACACACTGTTCCCACTTTGGCTTCCTCCTTCCTCTCTCCCAAGCTCCTACCAAATATACACTTTTCTTATCTTTTTTTTTCTTCCAAAGCAGATGATTATATTAAAGAGTAAAATGATAGCTTTCCATCCCATTTCCACAGGATATATGGCACAGAGTGAGACAGAACTTTGGTCACCATTAAACATTAGGCGTTTTCATGAGCAAATCCTTAGAGAGGAGGGAAGCTATTTCCCAGGGTAGACATATATGATGCCTTGAGGGGTTCAGTTAGATAGATTCAGTTGATTGTGGAAAGCAGGGTAGGGGTAGTGCTTCATGCTCTCCACAGAGGGTGTTTCTCTTAACTGGGCAGTTTAATTGCTAGCCACTTAGGAATGCATGTCAGGCCCTGCCCATAATCAAATAGCCTTTGCCCAAACTGGCTTCCCCTCTGAAATAGCTACCTCGACCTGTTAAAGCTCCCAGTGTGCTCAAGGGAATCAACCTTTCCCTCTCTCACTTTACAAGAAATTATTTGAGCAATGAGCAAGTTGTCCATACAGAGAAAACCCATTGCCAATAATGCCATGGAAGTCTTAAATAAGCATCATGGTTAAAATGTGCAGATTTAACATCTAAGGCAATTATTCCTATCCACCTCGGATTCCTATATTTAGCCAGCACCAGTCTGGGGACACAACAGACATCCCTAGGAGCCCAGCTTATCTGATAGGACAACATAACCTTTAGGTCTCATAACTGTGCCAAATATTGAATACTTAAAACCAAATGTTATTCTAATTAACTGCATTCACAAACGACAGCAGCTTCTCCTTCTAAAGCTGGCTTGAAGACTTTCCCTCAAGATTCGAATCAGAAGCAAAGCAAAAAAGTAACATGTGAGCATAAAGCCAGTTGGCACTAGGTAACAGGAAGCAATCCATGACCTTCAAAGTTGAGTAAGTATTGTAGTCTAGGGTACTTGGCAGAGCACTGTGAGAGCACGATCAACAGGCAATGCTCTACTCTCAAAGCCGGCCACCCCAGAGTTGGTGGGGCAGTTTCACAGGATAGGATTATGGGAAATCAGGAATAGAAAAATAGCTGATCTAATTTATCCACTATAAATAAACTTCTGTTCTTCCTGAAATGGGTTTTCTAGGAGGACTCAATGCTATGGTGAGTTCCCCACAGTTATTCCATTTTCTCTATATTATTTTATTTATCACACAAGCAATATGTGTTTGTTGTAGACACATTAGAAGAGACTGATGAACAAAGAGAAACACAATTTAAATCGTACATATGCACACAAATCCTACTGCTCTCAAATAACCAATGTTAATATCTTCATGTAAATATTTCCTGATTTTTTCTTATGACGTGACATATATATGAGTAATAACTGAGTTTTATGTGAAACACTCTGGTAATATTCTTTTAAAAATTGATATTTCGTGTTTCCACATAATGGAATACATGCTTACACCATCATTTTAATAATGTTGTATTATAAAGATGACCTAAAATTTACTTAATGATCCTGCTGTTATCAGATATTTGGGTTACTTCTAACGGGTGTGTGTGGCAATGTGCCTGATGGCTGGCACAAACTTCCCAGAGTTCACACTTGCAAAGATTCCTTTACATTTCACTGTTGGCACTGCAGAAAGCTATCCATTGATACCAGCAATGCTCTCAGTGGGCAACTTTTGGCATTGTCTTTCAGAATGCCTCCAGCATCTGCAGGGTGCGACTATGAATGCTCACACTTTTCGACTATTAGGCACACTGGCAGTCAGGGAGAAGAAAAAGCATGGTGCTCCAAAATAGGGTAGGGTAGAACAAAAGTAGCCACACAAATATTGAAATTTCTATACAGTTTTGCTCTACTTTAAAGACGTACGTCAATTTTTAATTCTATGCTCTCATATATTCATGTCAGTTTTAATGTTATTTTTACCCAATATCCTTATATTCAGTCAGTTCTCTGTGTTTGTACCAATATACCATGAACCAAAAAATCATGTACCAGTACTATGGTTCCTGGGGCTATATGCCAAAATGGTTTGCATTTTTGGTCATGACTGGACTTGTGAAAACAACCTCAGGCCACAATGAGCCAAATCCTGTAAGTGAGAAGGGTAATTGACATGGGGTGTTGAATTTAGGTTCAATATCATCAACATCTCCTAAGTTTGTGTTCTAGCCACGTACTTTAATATTCCTTATCTCATTTGTCCACATACCAGCTTTGTGAAACATCCAGGCAGAGACAATTATCCCATCACTTGGGCTTTATTTGGAATGCTGTAATACCACTTATTTTTCTAGCTCCTACTTCTTATTCCATCTTATTTGTTGTTGTACAGCTATGAAATGTCCTCATTGAATCTCTGGCCATAATGCATTTCACCTGTTCAGACCTTTACCTACCAACAACATATAGAGCATTCCCATATGCTCCATGAACACATAGGAGTCTTCCTCTTTATGACAAGCCCCTACCTGTTCTCATCCTTCACCTCCTTTACCACAATGACCATCACCTATAATCTCTATGTGCACACCCTTCCTAGGAACACATCCTATACCTGGTTATCTCCTACAATGGTTCCTCCTATAAGTTCTTCAATTTCACAGTCCCACAATCTTCCCCACAATTTCCCATCCTTCTTCCTCAATTATTACTGCATTTCTACCAGACATGATATTGGTATCTTGTATTCCACCATTTTCTCTTGGTCTCTTAGCCCTTCTGATTTCACGCCTTCCCTTCTCTACCTGAACTTGATGATACCCGTCTCCTCAGCTGGGTTTCAAATAGCATCTTCACTTCCACGGAGCTTTGGCCTACTGCCTTGGTTGTGCTACAAATTCACAACTTATATTTTCCCGTGGGAATCTCCAACTAACTATATCCAAATGAAATTCCTTTCAGACTTGTTAATTTTCTCCTTCTTCAATTTCTGTACTTGAGTGAGGCGACCCACAGTCTACCCCTGTAACTCAAACCAGAAATCTAGAAGTTATTCCCCATCTCCAAGTAGCCCTCGTAGCTTGCATTGTACATCTTCAAACTACCTCTTGAATCTCAGTCTCTCTCTTTACGTTGCCAGAACTACTGCTCTGGTATTGACCTTCATTATCTCTACAAATGACAAAGAAAACCCCCTAATTTGTTTCCCAGGCTTGGGCCTCAATCAGTTCTTATTATGCTAATGATGAAGATATCCTGTCCTCTCCTTCACACTCTCCCTTTCAAAAACACCCAACCGTGCAGAATGCTACAAAAATACCCCAATCTTCTTTCTTTTGCAATGTGTTCAAAAGGAATTGGAGATGATTTATGGAGAAATATACAACAGGATTTAAAAAACAGATGAAGAAAGAAAAGGAAGATGTGGTAAAAGAGAGAAAAAAAGATTAAATTGGAGATAAAGATGTATGCCATAAAAACATGTACGGTTGTTTGCTGAGGCCCCAATCTGCCTGTGTACTTCTTGTCAGCCAAAGCAATGAAGGAAAACTAGTCAGTTGCAAGCTTCATCGTATCGGTAGGATAAACACAAATTAGTTGCTGGTTGTGAGACCTAGGAGAAGTGTCTCCCATGGTAGCCCAGCATCATTCTCAGGCTTCCAAGCCAAAAGTCCTACTTACTATTCAATACTCAGGCCTAATCTTTACTTGTTGTGGAGTCTTCCCTGATCCCACATCCACCCCCACCCACCAGAGTTAATAATTCACTCTTTCTCCCCACTTCAGCAACTTGGACTTGCCTCTCTGTTTGCACAAATAACCCGTACTAAGAATACTTGCCTTCATGCTATACAATGGTCTTATTGAGGGAACAGACTGTGCCAAGCTCATCTTTGTATCCCCATCAGTACTTGGATTAGTGGGAACACATCTGAATGCTTTACAACTGTACTTGAAGAACAACAGATCTGTGCCTTTTAGTATTCCTTTGTAATCCAAATAGGACTAAGACTGACTTTTGTGAGCTAATTCTCATAGTTTAAAACATAACTTTAGCATTTCCCAGCCCATATGTGAAGTTCAACTGAATTCAGCTTTCTTTAGTACCAAACATGCACATCAAAAAGAAGTTTATTTATTGGGTTTGTGGGCAGAGGGGAGAAGATAGAAGTAGGGCCAACCAGCCTTTCTTCCAATACCCTACCCCTGCCCCCAGTGTGGATGGACCCTTAGGTCTCCAAATGCCTCCCAATCAACAGGGCATGGTTTAGGGCAAACCTGATGGTAACGGTTCCCTCCCACTCATGCCAAAGAGTATCAGACAAATAGGGCTGGGTCTCAAAATGACCTTCTCATGAAATGATTGTAACACTGACTGAAACAGCCTTATCTGTAAGCTGAGCTCATACCTGTTAGTGTTCTTCCCCACTTCTGTTTAAATAAGAGCTAACCAAGCTTCCTATTGGTTCCTCCACCTGAGATCGTAATAGCAGAAAGGCACTTATATATCTTTGGCTTATTTCTGCCAAAAGTCTTAGCAAAAGCGGGGATGAAGTAGCAGATATGATCTCACTGAGAGCTCCAGTTCTCCTTCCCTCCTTAGATATATTACATTTCCACTCCCCTCTTTACAGTGAGTAGGTCCATATAACTAGTTCTAACTAGCAGTTTTGGTGGTAAGCTAATTCTTCACCTACGCCTCCCCTGAGACAGTAAACATGTAAGCCTATGTTCAGATGGGGGTGACATCAAATCAAAGTATCCTGGAATGTTGAGACACTACATACAAGGTGGCTGCCATGGGATTCACCAAGACTTGCAGAAGATTTTTCAAGAGTAAGAAATACACATTTATTTTATGAAGCCATTGAGATTTCATAGTGCTTGTTATTGCAGCATTGCCTAACCTGTCCTGACTTGTACACATGGCTTTTAACCACCACCATGGACTCAATCATTTTACCTTAACTTAGGAAGAGAAACTTAATTCATCAGAACATCCTTCTGGCTGAGTCTTCTCAATAGATACAAAGTTATCATTTCATTCAACATATATTTTGAGCCCAAAACAGATTCACTATCTATACTCTGTTTGTTTTTTACTGTGTTTTCAAGAGAAGAAAAAACATCGACATGAAAAGATGGTCAAATTAAAGCTAAAAACTCTTTTGCCTTTGATTCCAATCTTCCCAATAGGAAATACCCTTCATATGCCATTACTGATGATAACTATATAATGATTCCTAGATTGAGAGATCATATGAAAGAAAGACACTAAAACCAGGAAGGTGTTCAGGGTCTTGCTGGAAAGTATGCATTTCCCCATGTCATTCATTTGGAAAGATGTGTGATTCTGGGGTAAAAGTGGCAAGTTATTATTTTTTTCAGGGGGAAAATCAGTATTTTTTTTTTTTTTACCTTAGGACTCATAGGGAAACAAACCCAAAAGCAGGCTGGAGGGCCTGAAGAGCAATTTGGACATAATGAGATGGTGTGGATGACAAGCTCTCAGTTCCATGCAGTCACAAATGGCTTGTTCACAGAGGCAGAGCTGAAGAGGATCACTTTTGTCAGATGGAGCAATTCAGATGGTAACCTGTACCCCAGGTGTATAAATGTTCTGCATAGAAGAGCTGCTGGTCTTTTAATACATTTAATAAACTCTCAGCATGCGGCAGATTCCACACAAAATATGAAAAGTGTTGAAACAAGCTGGATGGCAGAAATTTGTGTTTAACTGCCTCTCTTACTTCCCAAGGCCTCTTCAAACGGAGGTGTGCATGCCTTTCACACTGCCTGCCCAGCATGGCTGTTTGCCAATGAGATTGTGCTGAGTATAGCAAACACTAAAAATGAGTAATACAAAACAAAACAAAACAAAGGAAGAGATTCCTCTTCTAGGAAGGTCCTGAAAAGACAGTCTCTTCAACAATTAAAATCATTAGCCTTTCAACGAAAGAGCTCCTTATCGATGAAGACAGCTCTCAAGACCCTACGGTTTTGATTACTTAAGACCCTCACAGTAATGTATAGGCTCTCACAATCAGACACTTATGCAGAATAAGTAATGATTTATGTAATGGAGTTAAAACTGGGGATGTTATTTGTCATGCCTGTACATGATTAATTTAATTTTTATCTGAAATAACAGTTTCCAGGGGCTAGCAAACCAGTATCTCTACATTTTAGGCCCTTAGGTTTATTATATTTCCCTGAGTTAAGATAACTGTATCTAACCTCAAAAATCTGGAGTCAAGATGCTTAACTACCCATAATAACTGCTAAAACATACTGAACACTTACTTTATGTCAAGCTTAACTCTAAGTGCTTTCTATGTACCAACTCCTCTAATCCTTCACAAAACCCTATGAGGAACCCATTTTACAGATGAGAAAACTGAGGCATGGATGGGATACATTTCCCCAGGGCACACTGTTAGTAAATGGTAGGAGTGGGATTCAATTTTAGTCAGTCTGGTTCCAGAGCCTGTCCTTCTAGCTTCTGTGCAATAACAAATAGGTTTCAGAGTAATTAAGTTCACATGAGGCTTCACCCATAATATACCCCATTTACAGATAATGAAACTGAGGGCTCAAGAAAGATTTAGAATTTGTTGAAAACTCCTGAAAAGCAGAGCGAGAACACACACCTGGGTCCTGGAATTCTAAAGCCCATAGACTCCAATTAATTTTCATCACTCCACTTGATAGCGGTGTGTTTTATTTTAAGATAGAGGGCGAACAACTCTTAAAGGTGCATTTTTAAATCAAATGCTATTTAGCAATTGAAATAGATGAAAATGATGTAGGATGGAAGAGAAGCACAAAGACAGACATCTTAAAAAAGGGTTTAGTGAGATACAGTGCTGATTCTAGTACCTTGCTTCACAGTATCAGCTCAGGAACATGACACCCTCTACATCCTACTGAGAAGAAACACACCCCTGCTCCTTGCTGTTTTCCTCCCCACCTGGGGAGCCAGCTTGGTAAGTGCTCACTCAGGGACTAGATGAATACCAATGGCAGAGAAGAGCACACAAAGCATTACCTTTTTGTGAGCTTTGTCTCTTTTTCAGGGTTACTGAATGTGCAATGACATAATGGGTGGGAAAGTATTTTATAAAGTACAGAGTGCAAGGTAATATAAAGTGCTGCTCTCCAATGTGTCTTGAAGATGATGACCACAGGCAGTCAACTGTGTAAGATGTACATTATTGCAGACCTTTAGCTTCCCTCATGAGATACCGGAAGTCCATGACGATTCAGGGAGTCCCAATGTGTGACTGACAAATTATTCTGTCAACTACAATCCACAAAGCCATTTTCTGAAGTCCATAGACTTAGATATTTCGGAGACTCAATTCACGCAGGGAAGATGAGCTTTGGTGACTGAACACAGAATACAGAGACAAGGAAACCCATACTCAGGTTCCTGTTGGGAAATTAGATCCTTCAGGAAACTTCCTCGATAGTCAGGTGGGTTACAAATTTCCCTTTCTTATCATAAATGTAGGTGTTGTGCCTTCTCAAGTACATGGGCAGAATTAGACGGTCTCTAGGGAATGAATGGATGGATGAATAAAGCAGCATATGCTTTATGCTATTGAAAAAATACCATTGAAGAGGCAAGGAAACAAGATATGTTCCCAAAATGTTTAAACAATGGTAAGTTGTTGAAAAAAGCATAAGACCTGAGACATCCTTATAAATTTTTTTTTTTTTTAATTTATTTATTTGAGAGAGAGAGAGAGAGTGAGAGAGAGCGCAAGAGGGGGTAGGGTTAGAGGGAGAAGCAGACTCCCCGCTGAGCAGGGAGCCCGATGTGGGACTCGATCCCGGGACTCTGGGATCATGACCCGAGCCGAAGGCAGTCGCTTAACCAACTGAGCCACCCAGGCGCCCCCTGAGACATCCTTATAAAAAAATTTGCCCATGGTTGATGTTACACACAAAATGAGAACTAAAACAAATGTTGAACTCTGGGTTAAGAACTAGGGAATAGCTTAGAATTATTGGCATTATATGATTCTTCACAACAACAATATTATTAGCTTATTGATCACAGAGAGGTTATGAAACTTGCTTAAAGTCACACAGCAAGTAAGTGGTGGAGCCAAGTTTAAAGTCTGCTGATCTGGAATAAGACCCTAGTCTTGGTACACTATCACTCCACCTTTTCCCACCTGCAAGTTTAATTACCCCAATAAACAAATTTTTATGAAGGTACTATTATAATTTCTATTTCACAAATGAAAAAAGTTGAGGATTAAAGTGGTTTCGATAGCGCACCCAGGACTACACAGCTAATATAGATCCTAATAAATATAAGCATCAATGTGCCCATACACACCTACGTATATATATGTGTATCCTGGATAATTTCACCATTCTTTTTCTTAGTCATATTTCTCTAATGGCTCTACATGACCTATAGGATAAAATGTAACTACTTCATGAGACAGGTAGGATACTTAATGATCTAGTCCCTATACATTGGATAAAAAGGGATTAATTAATGAGAGAACACAGTCACCACATGGCAGATAACTTTGGGTTATTTCCCTATGGAAGGGAGCTTCTTTCTAACACGTTCTGCAGAAAGGTTGCAGTCTGCTCTGCTTGTGCCCCTAGAAAGGCCTCTTTCTAACTGGAATGATGCATCATGCCAACAGACTCTTCATCCTACAAGGTAAGTGTGCCACCTCTGTGTGCTACAGACCTGGTTCTCTATCAGTATGCTCTGCTAGAGATCTGGAAGGGCCAAATAGATTCCCTGAGGTAAAAGGAGTCATTTCTGGATTGAGGTTCTAGGAATGGAATCCCCCTACCACACTGCCACTTGTTTTGTAACACTGCTGAATATCTCACTGTGATTACAGCCCCTTTATTTCCTCTAAATATATTTCTAATTACAGCCCCTTTATTTCCTCTAAATATATTTCTATGTTACCCTTTAAAATGTCATTTGCCATTTGCCTACTGGAAACCCTCTGCAGTAGGTTGCATTATTACTCATGCTTCTTTATCTTTCCCCTATAAAAGGATTGCAGCAACATGCCCTTGTTATTCCTCATGGGAAGAGTACATTCCCCCACCCTACTGGTATTGCACTTGACCCTGTAGCTTGTTTTGGCAGATGTGACAAATCTGCCAAGAAGAAACTTTCAATTTGATTGTGTATTTATGCTTCTCTGCCCTCTGTCATGAGAAGGACATGTGCTAGAGAGGGGTCATTGAGACTTGGTCCTGGAATGTGGAGCAGATCTAAATTCACAGTGGAGAGAAATACCACAGCAGATAACCCAAAGCCACCAACATGTAAAGTGAGCAAGAAAAAATACTTGTAAGCTATTGGGATTTTGAGGTTATTTGCTATATAGCCTCACATAGCAAACACTGATTAATATAGATGACTTCCCACATCTTATAAACTTTTTTAACAATTCAACCAGCCCCTCCATCATCTGATCTGTCTTCTTCTCCAGCTTCCATCACTCTGCTTCACCCCTTATGTGCTACCATTTTCAAGATGTATATGTTGCCTTGCCTGTCTTTGGCAAGTTTGGAACATTGCCCATACACATTATCATCTGATTAACTCTTAGTCCACCTCTTTGGTAGCCTCCACTAGCCCCTTACAAGCAGGCTTAGATATTCCACCTCTACACTTGCATGATATCTTGTGCTGTCTTGAATATTCAACCAGCATTTACTGTGCTAAGCACTGAGTCTATGATGGGAACAGGACAATAACTTTCTTTCTAGTGAAGTATGTGGTCTAACAATAATCATCAAACTGATCTCACCATGGGTAATCAGCTGTTAATACATGTCTACTTCCTACACTAAACAACAAGCTTCTCAGTGGGAGCAAGGACTAAGCAGGGTATTCCAGAGTGGCTTAATTGTTTTCACATACTATGCCCTCAGTTCTACTTATTGAATGAATGAAGAAATGGATGACTAAACAAGCATACACATAAACATATGGGTAAATAAGTAATCAATCTAGCAAACAAACAAATAAGCATGTTCTACCATAAATTAGTATTGCAGATTTGGGTAATGTCATGAGATATCACTAAGTGTTCCTTTCCTTATTCAAAAAACATGGAAGTTAATTTATATAAATGCTGTTTCTTTTCAAATACAAACATGTGAAGAAAAAGTCTTGCAAAGTGAGCTAGCTTATCTCTAAAACTACTTTATCAAGAAAAAACAAAATGAGGAGAAACTTTTACCTTGCTCACTTGATCAAGTGGACAGGCTTGCACATATAGAAAATTCTAGTTATTATTATTTCATAATGCTGTGATATCTTAGTGCTAAAGCCTTCACCAAAACCCCAAAAGCGACAATCTTCAATTTTCAATGGAGCTTTAAAGTTTACAGCTGAATCTATTTATTCCACTGTATTTACCAGTTTTTTATGGTTTATTTATCACTGTCTAAGAAAATACATAGTTCCATTTTATTTTTCCCAGCTTGTCTACTGAAACTAAAGGAATAATTATTCCAGAACCCTTTGAGCTATAATAAACATTAAAAGATTCAAGCACTAACTCAAATGTTTATGTTATTTTGGCTGCTGGGGTTTTGTTTTTGTCACTGATTGATTGATAAGTTGATGACTTTAGAGTTTTCTTGAAAACCTTTCTGAAAAAAAATTTAAAGTTTATCTTAAAAACAATCTGCCAGAGGTGCCTGGCTGGCTCAGTGGGTTAAGCATCTGACTTCAGCTCAGGTCATGATCTCTGGGTCTGGGATTGAACCTCTCTGCTTGGGCAGGGAGCCTGCTTCTCCCTCTCCCCCTGCCCCTCCTTCCACTCACGCATGTGCATGAGTGTGCTCTTGCTCTCTCTCAAATAAATAAATAAGTAAAATCTTTAAAAAAAAAAAACAATCTGCCATAGTGAGACAGTTTTACATTTATAATCTACATTATATAACCACTTTCTTCTAATGGCTACAGTTGGTAATCAATAGTTACAGTATCTTTGGGAATTAAGGGAATAAAGAAAACAATTATATTCTTTTCATCAACAGTTTCTACTATTCTACAAGCTGGATACTTCTAAATTTATTCAATCTAATAGTGACATAATTTAAATGTAATCAAATGCACATGCACGCACATACATGTGTGTGCACGCACACAGACACACACACACACACACCCTTTAATTTAAGTTCCCAATAACGGGAAGAGAAGGCAGAGAAGGTTAGAACACCATCCCCATCTCTTGTCAGATACAGACTATCATGCTGAACTTGAACTTGAACTTGAACTTGAAAATATACTTTACAAAGAGAATATCATGGGCTCTAATTTTTCCAGAAATGTTACTAAACATTTAAAGGTCCAGTGTCGTGAGATTTTACAGAACTAAAATCTAAATAGAATCAAGTTAATTAAGGAAATATGGGTTGATGTCACTTATAACAAAAACTATTTTATATAACAAAAGCATGTTTTCCATAACAAAACCCTTCCTTAAGTCCATGCCTGAAATGGCCCCAGTTAGCCAAAAAATATATCTTTTCACCTCCTAAAAACATGAGTAAAATGAAAGCAGAGGAACTTAAAAAAGACTTTATTGTACAACCAACACAGAAGAACCCACAGTAGCTGAGAGAGCTCAGAAGTTTGGATATGGACAGACATTGGAAGGGTGCTAACCAGTGTGGCAACATGGAGACAGCTTTGACCTAATTGCTTGTCCTGAAAATACATTTAAGAATAGAGCAAGTTTGTCCTACAGAAACCCTGGGAGGGTCAGTATTTAAGGCTTCAGGAGATGTGGAAATTAGAGATGAGGCAGCCTCTGATGACATGAAGATTGGCTGAAATTCTATATTCCTGGTATTTAAACCTCAATGATACCACTCTGATACCACTAAACCAGGCAAGAGTAGGCCCCACACATATACACTAAACACATCTTTGTAAATTTTTTGTTTCTTTATTAAACTCTTCAAATTACTCTATTGGATCATAAGATCTGCTGCTGTCATAGGACCTTGACAAGATACTGTAATTGGTACTGAGTGGGGTCAAGAATCAAACCTTCAAGATGAGATTCTGGGATGGAGTTGCTCATACATTCAAGGAATGCAGATTCCTCTTTGCTGGAGGAAATAGAAAAGAGATCATCTGGGGATGTGGTAGAATCACAATTACTCAATTTATGACCAGTGGTAGCCTGGGATGAAGTACAGGTGGAAGATGAGGCACTGGGAGATCAAGTGGCTATGAACTAAGGGAACTTAGTTTTCCCACTAAGGGAATATCAGATCACCCTAAAGAGCAAACATGAGGAGAACAAAAAATTAAAGGCTATGAGTCTGTGGAGAAGGCTTCCTTGGTAGTTCTCAAGGTGTCCCTCATTTCTACTGATAACAGGGCAGATATGACTAATTGATCACACAGTCCATAAAGATGAAATAGACCAGTAGTCTATTAAGTTTCTGATTGACATATATTGGCAGAAATAGTCTTGGTTGCCTGAGAAGAAAACTAACTCAAGTTATCATGGTAGAGATCCTGTTTTCAGACCTAAATCATAGATCCCCCCCACCCAGCCCCTCAAATGAGAGGAAGGTCTATCAGGATCTTACAGCCTGACCAAAAATGTACTCTTTCCCCAAGTTTTCAGACTGATTTGTAGCCCCTTTCCAGGGCAATTGTACTCTGGAAAAAGGCAAACAGCCCGACCTTTCTAGGAGTTATTAGATATTGGCTATGAATTTATGCTAATCCCTGGAGACACTCAATACACTGAGAAGGGATTTATGGAACTCTGGTGATAAACAGAAACCTGGCCCAAACCCTTCTAACAGTGGATCCAGGGTAACCATGAACATTCCTCAGATTATTTCCCTATTCACCAGAAAGGAGATATACTTAGTAAATGGGCAGAATCCACATTAGATCTCAGGCCCATGAAATAAGGATATTATGTTAGGAATGGCCAAATGTAAGCCAATTAATCCCCCCCACCTTCTTGGGGATTTGCAGATTAGTGTCACCACCAAAGACCTGAGTGATGTGGGGGGTAATTGTTCATACACATGCTCTTTCAATTCATCAGTGAAAAACCCAAGGAATACACCCTCAATATTTTCTCTCCTTTGTCTCACCATATTCCTATTTCATATTGTTTATTTGTTACCTATAGGAGATGGGTATCTGAGTGTTTGTTTTATTATTCTCTATACTTTAAAAGTAGTCCATGTTTTATATTTCTCCATACTCTTAAAATAATAAAACAATGTATTTTAAAAAATAAATAAGAATATTGGAACCTTAGCAAATTTGTGATTCTAGGGAAAACAAATGAAAAAGTATAAAAATAAAATAAAATCATAGTATACTACTCAGCTAAGTCATATGTAGTCAAAATTGTATAACTACTATTGTTTTCTCGCCAACATATGTTTAAATATTCCAGGGATACTGTGGGAAAGAGACAAAAGCACAGCAGGAAAAGAGTTGTGCTACAGATCAGGAAACTGAATTGAAGCATAGAGAGATGAACTGCCCAAGGTTATGCAGCTAAGTGAGGTTAGAGCCAGGCTTCCAACCCAGATAATCTACTCTTGCCTCATACCGAACAGACACAGGTAAAATTGTGTGCAAGGGCGTGCAAGTATTTGTTCTTCAACACCACCGTACAGGAAATCTGGGAAGAAGTCAGATTTAAGATTTTGTATAGATGACTGACACTTTGAAAGCTAAATTACTAATAATATTTATTCTTGGAACATTATTTTCAGCTCTTGGTGGATTATTTCAAGGAGATGAGGTGAAGTTCTTATTACAAATTATACCCTCAAGTGGTAGTTACTACAGGGGTTCTCTTTAATTTGTTTTGTTTGGGTTCTTATTTTGGTCTCTGACTTGAGTTTTTATTTTTACTTTCTTTCCTGGATGGACTGGTTCTCTTCCAGGACTAGCTGATATTCCTTGGAACACTAGAAACATATTAACTGAAAATGTGATATGCTTGTATTTTAGAACAGGAAGCATACACATGCAAAGACAAGAACTGAAGTGAGGGAAATCACTTGTTTCACCATGGTCACAATTAAGTCTGTGGTTAGTTGTCCCTTAATTATAATTACATTTTCTCTAAGGTTTATAGAGATTGACAAATTATCAAAGTCAAAGAGCTCAGGTCAATGCAGTCCCTTACAAAAGGTGAGAATAGAAATAAAGCGACTATTCTATTAGGAGGAAAACAGATTGCTGTAAAGTCCTTGGTAACTGAAACTTGTTATCACTAGCATGGAAATGGGGCAATTTTATTTTCTTTTTGATAAATAGTTTTAGACGTTGAAGATATCCTGATGGAATATAACCCGGGTGGTCTTCATTTATGCATCCCTCCACCTTACCACTTTTTCCTCTCTCGCTTGTCTTCCTCCGCCTCAGTAATTCCAAGGAATCTCAGAGGGAAGAAACAATAACATATAATAACATAAGTAATGTAGTGCTACATAGACATAAACTTTCTATCCAAAGCAATGACAGGGTGAAGGGCAGATATAAAATGATTCCAAACTGAAGTGATTTGCTTAAAAAAATTCTCTCTATACTTCATGTTCTCTGCTCAGTTTACATCCTCAGCTGTTTCTAATCCAATCATGTCTAGATAATCTGAATACTCTTAACTTGGTTGACTTCTTATGTGGTGTACGTGGACACAAAACCCTTTGGATTTTTTCTTTCAGTGTTCAGAATCAGCGCAAAGTACTGTGGCAGGGATAACATACCCACATCTCTACAGAGAAAAAGCAGAAAATGGAAATGAGCAAAGCAAATTTGGCGTTAGCAAAACAACAGTATACACATGATGGTGAATAGCACTGGACCCTCCACCTCAGTGCTCAGGGAACATGATGGTGGGCTGGGGACCGGCATGGAGTGTAGACGGCATCTCTGAAGGGGCTGCCTCATCCTCCTCCACCCGTGTTACCAGAGCTCCTGATTTTTTTTTTTTTTAAGATTTTATTTATTTGACGATAGAGACACAGCAAGAGAGGGAACACAAGCAGGGGGGAGTGCGAGAGGGAGAAGCAGGCTTCCTGCAGAGCAGGGAGCCCAATGCGGGGCTCGATCCCAGGACCCTGGGATCATGACCTGAGCAGAAGGCAGATGCTTAACCGACTGAGCCACCAAGGTGCCCCAGATCTCCTGATTCTTAAGAAAAGTCAGAAAATCTGATTGTTACATAAAATCTGTTGTTTAAATGCTACATTGTGTTCAATCTTCTTAAAATAACACATGAGCCATAAAGAAAAACGTGGAGTTCCCTAATTGAGCTTATAGGGCACAGGTTTGTAACCTCTACATGAAAACAAATTCACCACATTGAACAACAAACTACATATCTAATTCAAAAGTCAAATAAAATGACAGAACTCCTGGAGATTTGAGAAAACATCACTTTCTGTTTCATAAGTTTACCTTTGAGGAAATTGAGGCCCCACCATTTTGCAGCCAGGTAAGAACAAACGCAGTCCAAGAATCTGCATGAACTGGCCCACAAACCAGATATCAAACTAAACATATTTATTTAGCATTTCCTTCTTTAATAGCCCCCCTCTCCTTGATCATTTTTAATATCCAGAGGAACTCAATGTTTATTCCTCTAGGAAAAAATAGGATCTCAACACTAGACTCAAAGGCTGTGTAACAGTAGGTTTGTGAAGCTATTCTGCTCCCCCCCTCTGCTCCAGGCACCACAGTCTTTATTGGTGGTCTGATGGAGCCCATCCACTGCAGATATCTGTCATAATATTGTCATAGGGATTCTTTACATAAAGCTTTTTAGAGACTGTCAGTGTTGCTTCTGAACTTAAGAATGCAAAGACCAGGACCAATGACAGGAGTCCTCAATGATCCAGCTACTGCTACTATGACACTTCTGAAGGAAAGGAGTAGCAAGGACACTCCAGGTGAACACACACCATTTATTCCCAGCTACTGCTTCAAAACAAATCTATCTCTGCTCTCCTTATTCTGATGAGCTAGCCTCCCCCAAGGACTTCTTTTCTCTTGAAAAGAAAGCATTCTAGCTGCCACCATGGCCTTTTCCACAAAGCCCTACTCTACTTGTGAACTGACTTTCTAGCCAACATGGTGTCATCTCTCAACACATCTCTCTGGAGATGATTACATTTGCCAATGGACACGCAGACTGTAAGGCCACCACATCTTCATAGGAAGTCACAGCAATTATGAAAGTATTCCTCTAGGCAGAGAAAGGGAAGATGGTGGAAGAGCAGGGGACCCTGGTTTCATCTGGTTCCTTGAATTCAGCTAGATATCTATGAAATCATTCTGAACACCTGTGAATTCAACCTGAGCTCTAAGAAAAGAATTGCTGCAATTATACAAATAGAAAAGCAACCACTTTTTGCCAGGTAGAACGTGCAGTGATGGAATCTGAGGGGATATATCAGAAGATAAAACTGAGGAGGGAGGGAGCCTCCATAAGCTGGCTACCAGAAAGCAATATGGTGGCAGAGTGCAAAGTTGGAACTTTTAGAAGTCTGCTCTGCAGAGGGACATCTGTGCCTGAAAGGTGCTCAGGTGGTGAAACGTTGCAGAATCCTAAGTGGGACAGTGTGGTCTCAGGATCCCCAGGGGCACAGAAAGAATGGGGGGGGTGCCTGAGTGCAGCAGAGTTCCCAAGCATTGGAGCGGGAAAGCTGGCTGCAATCAGCTAGCCCCTGGAGTGGCCTTTCAGCTGGGTGTCGCCATAAACTGTGAACCATGGCATGATCCACAACCACTCTCCAAGCAGGGGCCCAGCAAGCGACAACTGTGAGACTATGCTCCTTCCCCTAGGATGAGTGGCATGGGTGCATGCACAATGGGGCAAATGCTCCCTGAACAGAGGCCCAGCAAGCCGGGGGGGGGCCACAGAAAGACCTCCCCCCCCCCCCCCCAGGATTGGTGTGGGTGTGCACCACAGGAGTCTGCGGAGTTTGGCACACACAAAAGGGACTGCTTTTCCCTGAAGGTGCACTGAAGAGTGGGGGCAGTGATCATTCTGCTCTGGGGTTGGAGATCAGAGCACCACCATTTTTACTTTTTTTTCATCCTCTAAAGTGGTGGGAAAAGGCTTCAGGGAATAAAAGCCACATAGAGCAACCTGAAGCAGTTTACACTGAGCTTGGCCCCCTGGCAAGGGGCAGCTCAACGTCACCCAGGCAAAGACATCTGAGAATCAGTGCATCAGGCCCCTCCCCCAGAAGACAAGCAGGATCCTCAGGTGAACACCAAGTTTATAGATCACTCAGAACTGAAAAACTCCTGTGCTACAGGAAAATAGTATATAGAATTAGAGTTTTTTTCTCAGGAGTCTTTAGTCTTTCAGTTTAAAATTTTCCTTTTCTTTTTTCTTTTTTCCTTTTCAATTAGCTTCTTATTTTATCAACTCTTTGTTTTTAAGTCTTTTTTTAATTTTCATTTTTTACATTTACATTTTATAGATACATTCTTCATTTTTGGCTTCCTTTCACTGTATTCAATTTTATTTTTGTATATACATAAGTTTTTCTTTATTTACAATTTTGGGATTTAGTGTCTTCTAACAAACAGACCAAAATACACCCAGGACCAACTGGATCACCCTGTTTTGTCCACCTGTGAGATTATATTTTCTTTCCCCCACCCCCCTTTTTTTTTTCTGTTTTTGGTTTCTGACATCTTCAGATTTGTCTAGTGTCTACTTTGCTGGGGTCATGGTTGATATTTTTGATTTTGTTCTCTCCTTCATCTATTCTTGTCTGGACAAAATGACTAGAAGGAGAAATTCACAATAAAAGAAAGAACCAGTAGTAATACACTCTGCCGTAGATCTAATCTATATGGATATAAGTAAAAGGTCAGTCCTAGAATTCAGAATAATGATTATAAAGTTACTAGCTGGGCTTGAAAAAAGCATAAAAGACAGTAGAGAATCTCTTAGTGCAGAAATAAAATCTAATCAGGCCAAAATTAAAAATGATTCAACTGAGATGCAGTCTAAAATGGATGTTCTAACAGCTAGGGTAAATGAAGCAGAAGAGAGATTCAGTGACATAGGAGACAAAATAATGGAAAGGAAGGAAGCTGAGGAAAAAAGAGAAAAATAACTAATTGACCATGAAGGGAGACTTTGAGAAATCAGTGATACCATAAAGCAAAACAATATTAGAATTATTGGGGTCCAGAGGAAGAAGAAAGAGAGAGAGAGGGACAGAAGGTATATCTGAGCATATCAGAACTGGGAACTTCCCTAATCTGGGGGAGGAAACTCATTCAAGAGGCACAGAGAACCCCCATCAAAATCAATAAAAATAGATCAACACCCTGATATATAATAGTGAAGCTTGCAAATTTCAGAGATAAAAAGAAAATCCTGAAAGCAGCTCGAGACAAGAGGTCCTTATCATACAAAGGTAGGAACATTAGACTGGTAGCAGATCTATCCACAGAGACCTGGCAGGCCAGAAAGGGCTGGCATGATATATTCAGGGTACTAAATGAGAAAAACTTGCAGCCAACAATATTTTATCCAGCAAGGCTGTCATTCAGAATGGAAGGAGAGATAAAGAGCTTCCAGGACAAAGAGAAACTAAAAGAGTTTGTGATCCCTAAACCAACCCTGCAAGAAATATTAAAATGGATCCTGTAAGTGAAGAGAGAGCCAAAAATAACATAGACCAGAAGGAAACAGAGACAATATACAGAAACAGGGACTTTACAGGTAATAAAATAGCACTAAATCCATACCTTTCAATAGTTACTCCGAATGTAAACAGACTAAATGCTCCAATTAAAAGACACAGAGTATCAGATTGGATAAAAAAGCAAAACTCATCCATATGCTGTCTACAAGACACTCACTTTAGACCTGAAGGCACCTCCAGATTGAAAGTGAGGGTGTGGAAAACCATTTACCATGCTAATGGACACCAAAAGAAAGCTGGGGTGGCAATCCTTATATCAGACAAATTAGATTTTAGACCAAAGACTGCAGTAAGAGATGAAGAGGGACACTATATCATACTTAAAGGTCTATCCAACAAGAAGATCTAACAATTATAAATATTTATGCTCCTTACTTGGGAGCAGCCAATGATATAAACCAATTAATAACAAAATTAAAGAAACACATTGATAATAATACAATAATAATAAGGGACTTTTACACCTCACTCACTGCAATGGACAGATCAACAAGGAAACAAAGGCTTTCAATGACACACTGGACCAGATGGACTTCACAGATATATACAGAGCATTCCATCCTAAAGCAACAGAATACAGATTCTTCTCAAGTGCACATGGAACATTCTCCAGAATAGATCACATACTGGGTCACAAATCAGGTCTCAACTGGTACCAAAAGATTGGGATCATTCCCTGCATATTTTCAGACCACAATGCTTTGAAACTTGAACTCGATCACAAGAGGAAATTTGGAAGGAACTCAAACATTTGGAGATTAAAGAGCATCCTTCTAAAGAATTAATGGGTCAACCAGGAAATTAAAGAAGAATTTAAAAAATTCATAGAAACAAATGAAAATGAAAACACAGCTGTTCAAAACCTTTGGGATAGAGCAAAGGTGCTCCTAAGAGGGAAATACATAGCAATACAAGCCTTTCTCAAGAAACTAGAAAAGTCTCAAATACACAAGCAAACCTTACATCTAAAGGACCTGGAGAAAGAACAGCAAACAAAGCCTAAACCAAGCAAGAGATGAGAAATAATAAAGATTAGAGCAGAAATCAATGATATAGAAACCAAAAGAACAGAACAGAGCAACAAAACTAGAAGCTGGTTCTTTGAAAGAATTAATAAGATTGATAAACCCCTAGCCAGACTTATCAAAGAGAAAACAGAAAGGACCCAAATTAAAATCAAGAATGAAAGAGGAGAGATCACAACCAACACCAAGGAAATACAAACAATTTTAAGCACATATTATGGCAACTATATGGTAACAAATTAGGCAATTTGGAAGAAATTGATGCATTCCTAGAAATGTATAAACTACCAAAGCTGAAACAGGAAGAAATAGAAAACCTGAACAGACCCATAACCATCAAGGAAACTGAAGAAGTAATCAAAAGTCTCCCAACAAATAAGAGTCCAGGGTCACATGGCTTCCCAGGAGAATTCTACCAAACATATAAAGAACTACTACCTAATCTTCCAAAGCTGTTTCAAAAAACAGAAAGGGCACTGGGTGTTATATGAAAACAATGGATCGTGGATCACCACATCAAAAACTAATGATGTATTGTATGGTGACTACATAACATAATAAAATTTTTTAAAAATGCAATATTCTAATGCATAAAATTAAAAAAAAATAAAAAAAAAACCAGAAAGGGAAGGAAAACTTCCAAATTCATTCTATGAGGCCAGCATTACCTTGATCCCAAAACCAGCCAAAGACCCCAACAAAAAGAATTACAGACCAATATCCCTAATGAACATGGATGCCAAAATTCTCACCAAGATACTAGCTAATAGGATCCAACAGTACATTAAAAGGATTATTCACCATGACCATGAGGGATTTATTCCTGGGCTGCAAAGGTGGTTCAACATTCACAAATCAATCAGTGTGATACATCACATTAATAAAAGAAAGAACAACAACCATATGATCCTCTCAAGTGATGCAGAAAAAGCATTTGACAAAATACAGCATCCATTCCTGATTAAAACTCTTCAAAGTATAGTGATAGATGGAACATACCTCAATATCATAAAAGCCATCTATGAAAAGCCCACAGCGAATATTATTCTCAACGGAGAAAAACTGAGAGCTTTTCTCTTAAGGTCGGGAACACAACAGGGATGTCCACTCTCACCATTGTTCAACATAGTACTAGAAGTCATAGCCTCAGCAATCAGACAACAAAAAGAAATAAAAGGCATCTGAATCAGCAAAGAAGAAGTCAAACTCTCACTCTTCACAAAGTGGAAAACCCAACAGACTCTACCCCAAAATTGCTAGAACTCATACAGGACTTCAGCAATGTGGCAGGATATAAAGTTCATGCACAGAAATCAGTTGCATTTCTATACACTAACAATAAGACAGAAGAAAGAGAAATTAAGGAATCAACCCCATTTACAATTGCACCAAAAACTAAGATACCTGGGAATAGGGGCACCAGGATGGCTCAGTTGGTTAAGTGTCTGCTTTTGGCTCAGGTCATGATCACAGGGTCCTGGGATTGAGCAGGGAGCCTGCTTCTCCCTCTGCCTGCTGCTCCCCCTGCTTGTGTTTTCTCTCTCTCTAATTAATAGATAAAACCTTTTAAAAATAAATAAATAAAAATAAAATGTCTATGCTATCCAGCACAACCTACAATTCAATGCAATCCCTATCAAAATACCATTAACATTTTTCACAGAGCTGGAACAAATAATCCTAAAGTTTGTATGGAACCAGAAAAGACCCTGAATAACCAGAGGAATGTTGAAAAGGAAAACCAAAGCTGCTGGCTTCACAATGCCAGACTTCAAGCTCTATTACAAAGGTATAATCATCAAGACGGTATGATACTGGTACAAAAACAGACATAAATCCCTGGAACAGAATAGAGAACCCAGAGATGGACCCTCAACTCTATGGTCAACTAATCCTTGACAAAGCAGGAGAGAATATCCAATGGAAAAAGGACAAATGGTGTTGGAAAAATTGGACAGCCACATGTAGAAGAATGAAACTGGACCATTTCTTATACCATACACAAAGATAAACTCAAAATAGATGAAAGACCTAAACGTGAGACAGGAATCCATAAAAATCCTAGAGGAGAACACAGGCAGCAAATTCTTCAACCTTGGCCACAGCAACTTCTTGCTAGACAGGTCTCCAAAGGCAAGGGAAACAAAAGCAAAAATGAACTATTGGGACTTCATCAAGATAAAAAACTTTTGCACAGCAAAGTAAACAATTAACAAAACTAAAATGCAACCTATGGAATGGGAGAAAATATTTGCAAATGACATATCAGATTAAGGGCTAGTACCGAAGATCAATAAAGAACTTATCAAACTCAACACCCAAAAAACAAATAATCCAGTCAAGAAATGGGCAGAAGATATGATTAGACATTCCTCCAAAGAAGACATACAAATGGCCAACAGACACATGAAAAAATGCTCCACATCCCCTGGCATCAGGGATATACAAATCAAAACCACAATGAGATACCACCTCACACCAGTTGGAATGGCCAAAATTAATAAGTCAGGAAACAGCAAGGATGTGGAGAAAGGGGAACCCTCTTACACTGTTGGTGGGAATGTAAGCTGGTACAGCTACTCTGGAAAACAGTATGGAGATTCCTCAAGAAGTTAAAAATAGAGCTACCCTATGACCCAGCAATTGCACTACTAGGTATTTACCCCAAATATACAAATGTAGGGATCCAAAGGGGCACCTGCACCCCAATGTTTATAGCAGCAATGGCCACAATAGCCAAACTATGGAAAGAGCCGAGATGTCCATGAAGATGAATGGATAAAGAAGATGTGGTATATATATTCAATGGACTATTACTCAGACATCAGAAAGGATGAATACTTACCATTTACATTGACATGGATGGAACTAGAGGGTATTATGCTGAGCAAAATAAGTCAATCAGAGAAAGACAATTATCATATGGTGTCACTCATATGTGGAATATAAGAAACAGCACAGAGGATCATAGGGGAAGGGAGGGAAAACTGAATGGGAAATCATTAGAGTGGGATTAAAACAATGAGAGACTCTTAACTCTAGGAAAAAAAACTAAGAGTTCCTGGAGGGGAAGTGGGTGCGGGATGGGGTAATTGGGTGATGGGCATTAAGGAGGGCACATGATGTGATGAGCACTGGGTGTTATATGCAACTGATGAATTACTGAACTCTATATCTGAAACTAAAGATGTACTATATGTTGGCTAATTGAATTTAAATTTAAAAAAAAAGAAAGTATTCCTCTATCCCATGCAGAATGTTGTTTGTTTGTTTTTTTTCTCTTTAAGATTATAGAGAAAAGAAGAATGCAAACTGGGATATAACTCACTATAAAGAACTCAACACCCAAAGAACAAATGATCCAATCAAGAAATGGGCAGAAGACATGAACAAACATTTTTCCAAAGAAGACATCCAAATGGCCAACAGACACATGAAAAAGTGCTCAACATCGCTTGGCATCAGGGAAATCCAAATCAAACCTTCAATGAGATACCACCTCACACCAGTCAGAATGGCTAAAATTAACAAGTCAGGAAACGACAGATGTTGGCGGGGATGCTGAGAAAGGGGAACCCTCCTACACTGTTGGTGGGAATGCAAGCTGGTGCAGCCACTCTGGAAAACAGTATGGAGGTTCCTCAAAAAGTTGAAAATAGAGCTACCATATGATCCAGCAATTGCACTACTGGGTATTTACCCCAAAGATACAAATGGAGGGATCCAAAGAGGTACGTGCACCCCGATGTTTATAGCAGCAATGTCCACAATAGCCAAACTATGGAAAGAGCCAAGATGTCCATCGACAGATGAATGGATAAAGAAGATGTGGTATATATATACAATGGAATATTATGCAGCCATCAAAAGGAATGAAATCTTGCCATTTGCAACGACGTGGATGGAACTGGAGGGTATTATGCTGAGCGAAATAAGTCAATCAGAGAAAGACATGTATCATATAACCTCACTGATATGAGGAATTCTTAATCTCAGGAAACAAACTGAGGGTTGCTGGAGTGGTGATGGGTGGGAGGGATGGGGTGGCTGGGTGATAGACACTGGGGAGGGTATGTGCTATGGTGAGCGCTGTGAATTGTGCAAGACTGTTGAATCACAGACCTGCACCTCTGAAACAAATAATACATTATATGTAAAAAAAAAAAAAAGAAGAAGAAGAAGAAGAAGAAGATAGGAGGGGAAGAATAAAGGTGGGGAAACTGGAGGGGGAGATGAACCATGAGAGACTATGGACTCTGAGAAACAAACTGAGGGTTCTAGAGGGGAGGGGGGTGGGAGGATGGGTTAGCTTGGTGATGGGTATTAAAGAGGGCACGTTCTGCATGGAGCACTGGGTGTTATACGCAAACAATGAATCATGGAACACTACATCAAAAACTAATGATGTAATGTATGGTGATTAACATAACATAAAAAAAGAATAATCTATCTAGGACCCTCTAAATTCAAGTTGACAGTACTCCTTTTCTCAAGTTTATGTGGCATGCATTTACTCACCTGTACATTGGGAAGAACCTTTTTCCTATAGATACATAGATAGCAAGTTTTTTCTTTACAAAATGGAGCTATGCTTAATTTTATAATGCCTCAGTCATAATGTATTCATTCAAATAAGCAAGTATATACTTTTTCATCTATCATATAGACAAAATTAATTTTAAAAAATGCTCATTGTTATCCAAGATGAGTGACAGGGGCGTTCTCATAAAACAATAATGAGATTGTTTATCATTATAACCTTTCTAGAGGGTAATTTTGTAATATATCTTGAAAGCCTTAAACTCTCATACCCTTTGACCCATTATACATTTGGATATTTATATTATGGAGTGATTCAAGGTGATCACAAAGATTTATGATCAAAGTTGTTCACGAAGAATTGAACCAAATATCTAATCACAGGAGAATGTTTAAATATAGTATATTCATGTGATATAAGTATATGACCATTAAAATTAATATTGTATATCAGAAAATCAAGTACAAATAAGACAAATATTTATGAATAATACTGATTAGAAATCATGATGTACAAAACTGAACTAATACTGATTGAAATATCTATCTAATTTGCCAAGTAATTATATATACATGACTAAATATATATTTTTAGAAAAAAATAGGAGATGAATCAAACTAATAACTATTATCTCTGAATGGTATCATTGATTAAAAGAGATTCTTTATTTTAATTTTTATTTTGAAAATTCTACAATAAATATGTATTAACAACTTACTTTTAGAAAAGCAATCAAGCATAAATAGACGATGTTAGATAGAGGTGAAGTCCCATAACCCCATACTTTCCTCCTCTCCTTTCCCACATTTAGGAAAGTTGATCTACTCTTCCATTGTTTATGAATGCCCTGATAGATGAACAATTGTGTTCCTCCCAATTTTCCACTACTAACAAGAGTGCTTCACACATGTGATTGTACAGGTCTCCATTTTCCACTGTGTAATATTTTTTTCTAGCATATGCTTAAAGCAAACATAGCAAAATGCTAATTTTTTAATTTTATTATGTTATGTTAATCCCCATCCATTACATCATTAGTTTTTGATGTAGTGTTCCATGATTCATTGTTTGTGTATAACACCCAGTGCTCCATTCAATACATGCCCTCCTTAATACCCATCACCAGGCTAACCCATCCCCCTACCCCCCTCCCCTCTAGAACCCTCAGTTTGTTTCTCAGAGTCCATAGTTTCTCATGGTTCATCTCCCCCTCCGATTTCCACCCCCCCTCATTTTTCCCTTCCTACTATCTTCTTTTTTTTTTTAAGCGAACTCATGGATTCCTGTCATACTATTTTCTGTACTTTTCACTATGCTTGAAATATTCCATGAGTAAAGACACATTTAAAGTAAAGCAGAGGTATGAAATAAGTATTTTATATTTTTCTGTTAAATTTGAAGTTAAACTGCTCTTATTTGTTTAAAAATAGAAATACATTTTGGGACACCTGGGTGGCTAAATCAGTTAAAGTGTCTGCCTTGATCTCAGGGTCCTGGGATCAAGCCCCACAACTAGCTCCCTGCTCAACAGGGAGTCTGCCTCTCCCTCTGTCCCTCCCCCCAGCCCCCTGCTGATGCTCACTCTATCTCTCTCTCAAATAAATAAAATCTTTTAAAAAAATAGAAATACATTTTAAACGCAATATGCCATCCTGGTAACAAAAACATCAATTAAATCAAACACTCTCTTAGGAAACCATAAGCTTTAGTTCTTGATACCATGTGTCTGGACTTATCACAATAGGACATAGGCAAAAGACATCTCTCCACTTTAATTAAAGTCAATTACTTGATAATTGCCCAAAATTTTTTCAAAAAACTTTTGAATCACATAACCCATATATACAAATTAGCAATAATTGAACCTGTGAGAAAAGATCGCTTTCTTCATTTTGGCCATACTTGAGAGATATTTTTCTTTATAGACATGAAAATATATTTCTAGACCTAATTCTTTAAACCAGGAAATGGAAAATTAAAGAGTGTTTAAACCAGGAATCTAAGGTATGAGACCCTTTCTATAAATTTGCATCAGACTTAGAGTTTCATTATTGGTTGTGATAAGCTTGTCAAAGTTCCCCTCCATGAGCACAAAAGACTCCGGTGTTGACAATCTATCACTTACTTGTCCCCTTTCTCTAGGGAAAAAGGAAGAACTAATAAACTGTAACTATTAAGCAGTTATACCAGGTTTTATATGTCACATATCAGAAATTAATTATACATAATGCCAAAGAGAAAAGTGTTTTAAAATATTAGCTAAAAAACAAAATTCTGTCAGAAATGCAGCTCACTACCTATTCAATGTTTCACAGAAAGAATTAAAGGGGACTACCCTTTGGTGCTGCCAGTGAGGTAAAAGAGTTATAATTCAATATCACCTCTCATTTCCACCATAACAGAGATCATAAAGATCAGAACACCCCCTCATTTTTTTTTTTTTAAAGATTTTATTTATTAATTGACAGAGAGAGAGACACAGCGAGGGAGGGAACACAAGCAGGGGGAGTGGGAGAGGGAGAAGCAGCCTTCCCCGGAGCAGGGAGCCCGATGCGGGGCTCGATCCCAGGACCTGGAATCATGACCTGAGCCGAAGGCAGACGCTTAACGACTGAGCCACCCAGGCGCCCCCAGAACACCCCCTCATTTTAAAATCATCATCTAGTCATCATCTCTCCACACACTTTGTCTGTGATATGATTGTCATGAGTAGGAAGAAAGAGGGACAGTAAAGGTTATTTGACTAGCCTCTGTCTCTTGGTTTCCTTATACTTCCCTATTTTTGCATTAAAAAAATTATCACAGCAAGGCTTACTCCAAAGAAGAGAGGTGCCGCTACCTCTGACAAGTTTCTAAGAGAATGATGTAGTCTTAGCACCCAGAAAGAGAATAATCTTAGTGAGAGAAACTTCTTGTACTTAGAATAATTGAACTGGAGAATTTTATAGCTCAATAAGTACATGCTGAATTGAATTTTTGAGTTAAAAAGAACACAGAACTTGAAATTCTGGCTATTGTGAAGTAGCTTGCAACAGTCCAACCCTCTTGCTGAGGGTTGCTTGTTGTTCTCATTGCTGAGAGCAATGAGAAAAGTTAAGCAAAAATCAAAACCAGAAAAAAATGTTTGAAGGTATTCAGGCAGTTAGTGCAGCAACAGCCCTTGAGACATCAAGAGTCCAAAGAGAAGAAAACTGCAGAGCAATGAGCCATAATTCTATGATATGGTTCTTTCTCATCAAGTGTTTGCTGATTCTAGGTACAACACTGAATTACGGAGATCAAAAATAATTGGAAATATAGCAAAGAGCACATAACTATTATAAACAGTGCAAAGGTCCAGTATATATGTAATTGGAGAGCTGCAGGCAGAGGAGAGAGATAATGCGATAGCACCGAAGAGACATTGTCCAAATACTTTCCAAAACTGGTTAAAGACACTATGCTACATATTTAAAAAGTGTTTAAAACTCTAAGCAAAATAAATACAAAGAAAACTATACCCAAGAATATCCTTATAAGACCTCCAAAAACCAAAGACAAGGAGAAGTTCTTAAAAGTTCAATGGAACATTAGTAAGAGTATTATTGACCTTTCAGTGAAATTATGGCAATTAAAAAAAAAAAAACAGAATGGTATCTTTTATAAAAAATTATTTAAATTCCAGGTAGTTAACATACAGTGTAATATTAGTTTCAGGTGTACAATATAGTGATTCAACACTATGGAATGGCATCTTGAAAAGATTGGTGGAAACAATTGCCAATCTTGAATTCTATAAGAAATGAAATTGTTCTTTAAGGTAAAAGTAAAATAAAATATCCAGATAAGCAACATCTGGGACAATGTGTTGTCTGCAAAAATCCACTACAGCCAAATAAAATGATCTCATGTGGAAACATGGAAATTGAAGAATTAAAAACAATGAAAAAAGGAATTATAGGAGTAAATAAAAAAGATTTACAAACAATAACCATATGGAGCCAAACCTATAGTTATCAATAAGAGAGGTAGGTACTTAATTGTAATGAGTATCTGAAAAAATCCTACAGTAAACATCATACTTAGAAAAATATTAGAAGCGTTTGCCCCAAAACTAAAAAGAAGATATCATAGATTCACAAAAATGTCACAGATTCACCTTATTATTTAATGGTTCATTACAAAAGTTTTAGTGATCACCATTCTATACATGCCTTCACATCTAACACGTGTTAAATGAGGTCAGTGGCAGATAAATAACATCTCTAAAAATCATATATCCTTGCCATGGCAGAGGGGGAATTATAATCCAAATCTCTTGGCTGTGAGTAAAAAGCACTTTTTACAAACACACCTGTCTGACCTCAGTGAATCTTCTAAAGATTTCTTATTAACATCTTAAGTGACCCCTATAGTTCTAGAAAACATTTTCACTTATCACCTTAAAAAAAAGAGATTATTGGGACGCCTGGGTGGCTCAGTTGGTTAAGCGACTGTCTTCGGCTCAGGTCATGATCCTGGAGTCCCGGGATCGAGTCCCGCATCAGGCTCCCTGCTCGGCAGGGAGTCTGCTTCTCCCTCTGACCCTCCTCCCTCTCATGCTCTCTGTCTCTCATTCTCTCTCTCTCAAATAAATAAATAAAATCTTAAAAAAAAAAAAAAAAAGAGATTATTACTATATTTATTGAACAGAAGCTCCTCGCCAGTATTGTTAGGCCAGAGGAAAAAAAGGAAGAACAAGAAAGAACACATTAAAACTATTATTTTCATAGGAAAACCCAAAAGAAACTACGATCTATTTGAATTGCAAATGAATTTAGCAATGTGACTAGATAGAATGTCAATATGCAAAATCAATTATATTTATATTCCTGAAAAAAGAAATAGAAAATGAAAATGTTAAAAGCTGCTGTTTAAATAGTCTAAATGTCGACATTTAAAATAACTCGAAAAAATCAAATACCTAGAAATAAACCTAACAAAAGACATGTACAAAATCCACACCAAATATTACAAAATAGTGTTGAGAAAATTCTAAGAACTCTTAAATTACTGGAAAAATATATTTCATATATGAATTGAAAAACAGTATTTTAAAGACACCATGTTTCTCCAAACTGATCTAAAAACTTTGGACAATTCCAACCAAAATCCTAGCAGCTTTTTTTTTTTTTTTTTTTGAGTTCTTGAAATGTGATTCTAAATTGATAAATGGATGGAAACTCAAAAAAGAAAAAGAGAAAAAAGAAAAAATGTAGCCAAGACAATCTTAAACAAGGAAAAAAAGCTAAATGACTTACATAACTTGTTATCAAGGTTTATTTTTAAATTACCTTACCTGAGAAATTGTAGTATAAGGTACAAGAATCACAAATAGAACAATGGGACAATTGTTGGGTCAATTGGATACGCAGATATAAAAAATAAAATTTGAAGCTTACTTCACATTCTATGCAAAAATCAATTCCAAACAGATTAGAGATCTAGATGTTAAAAGCAAAACAATAAAGCTTCCAGGGGGGAAAAAAAAAACAAAAAAACAAGAACAAGAACAAAAACATTTACAGTGATGAGGGAAACAAAGTTTTTAAGCATGATATGAAAATCCATAGCCTTAAGGAAAAAATGATAAATGAAACATTAAAACAAAGAACTTAATCTTCATTAAAGACATTAAGAGAATCAAAAATCAGCCCTCAGTTTGGGAAAAGATATTCACAATGCAAATACCTAACAAAAGATTTATATTCAGAATATATTAAGAATTCCTATTAATTAGTAAGAAAAAGTCAGACAACTAAATAGAAAGATAGGGAAAAGACTTAAGCAGTCATTTTACAAGGAGCACATATAGTCTATAAGCATATGAAGAGGTGTGTGGAATAACTAGAATTCTCTTTCATTTACTTGTATATTGGTACAACCACTTTAGAAAACTGTACAGGATAATCTACTAAAGTTGGACATATTTATAACTCATGACATAACATTTGCACTCTTAAATATATGACCAACAGAAATTCATACACATGTTCACTAAAAATATGCACCAAAATATTCCTAGTAGCACTCTCTCTGATAGCCACAAGAAATCTAAAAAAAGAAAAAACTGGAAAAAATCCAAATGCTTATCAAGAACAGAATGGGTAATTAAATTGTGTTTTAGTCAAGCATGAAATACTATATGGCATTGAGAACCAGTAAATTGGTGTTATGGGTAATAAAATTAATAAATGTCACAAATGAAATTCTAGGGCGCCTGGGTGGCTCAGTTGGTTAAGCGACTGTCTTCGGCTCAGGTCATGATCCTGGAGTCCCAGGATCGAGTCCCACATCAGGCTCCCTGTTCAGCAGGGAGTCTGCTTCTCCCTCTGACCCTCCTCCCTCTCATGCTCTCTGTCTCTCATTCTCTCTCTCGCAAATAAATAAAATCTTAAAAAAAAAAAAAATTAAAAAAAAAAAAAAAAAAAAAGAAATTCTGAGCAAAATGAACCAGAAAAAAGAGAACTTACTGTATGATTTTATTTGTGGGTGGGTGGAGGGACATGGGAAATAGGGGATGGGAATTAAAGAGTACACTTATCATGATGAAAAATAAATAAAATAAGCAAAAGAAAAAAAAGAAACTCATGCTATGAAGAAATTTGAAAATTGATCTTTAGAAATATTTATCACCATGATTTTGTTGCCAGAAATATCAAACCAAGATTTTCTAAATAATGAAACATAATAAATTACACTTTCAATAAAATAAACAATTATCTTTCTTCACTGAGAGAAATTCAAACTTTTTTACTGTTAATAAATAAAATAAAAATATTTTCAAAAGAAAAAAGTTCAGAAGTAAACTGAGGTATGGAATTAGGAGTCAGGATGGTGGTTACCTTTTGGGAGTTAGTAACCAGAAAGGGCATGAAGATGACTTTGGACTCTTCTTGGTTTTCTGGTTGCTTCTCTGTGTCCACTTTGTGAAAATTCATTAAGCTATACACTTATGAAGTGTGCAATTTTCTATATTTAGGTTATACTTTGATGAAATTTTAATTTAAAAAATAAGCTTGGAAGGTGGAAGCCCCTTTGTTATTCATAATCATAGAACATCAAGAGGATATTACAGTAAATGTGTCCCATGTGGCCATGAAAGGCAGCAAACAAATGAATGGAAAAGCAGAGGGCAATGAATATGGTGAAGCAGTAAGTGTCAATACTGAAAATTGATTCAAACTTCTCCTTTCCTCAAATTTCTTAACAGATCTCTACTTTCAATATAACACAAACTATGAGAGAGAGTGTCTGTATAGTTATAAATATTATCTATGCTCAGTCCAACAACTCTCTACCTAACCTTCTACCCAACATTCTGTGAAGTTTTTTATTGAGCTCAAGGAAAAGAAAAAGGTTCTCTGGAAATTTCCAGGTAGAAGAGGAACTACATTTGAACTACATAACTCCTGGTAGCAGATGCTAAAAACAGCCAGGATGAATGACTGTTTCCGAAATATTGAGAAATGCATTTATAGGAATTTCTATCATGACTTCTGTTTCAGTCAATAGAGTGGTTTTCACAAAATATTTCAATCACCAGATAATTTAGTTCACTACACGTAGTTGGTGTTAATATACCCGATTAATACAATGACATTTATCAAAATTTTTGCAGGAAGAAACCATGGGGAAATTTTTAAAATAGATACATTTTTTTTCTTTCCACAAATTAGGCATTTGCTTCTCAAAAGTAATCTAACATTTATAGAGATTTTGACAGACTAATGAATAGATACATTTCTATGGCAGGACAAGTACTAGTTTCAAGATAAAAGAGCAAGGCAAGGTAATAAACACCCAAACAAGACAAACATCTCACAGAGGTTCTGATTTTGCCATCTGACCATCAAGAAAAAATGGAGAAAGCACATCAGCTGCATGTCAAATAGGCACCCTGCTGACCAAATGGCCTTCAGCATTCCACTGCAGAATAAATTATTTAAGCCTTTTGAATTTTGCTGTCTATTACAGTAATTACTAAATACAGATTATACCTTGAATTTTGACTTCAAAGCAGTCATTTCAATTTTGAATCTTAGGAAATTTCATAATAGAAAAACCTGGAAGACTGGGCAAAGAAGATTGACCTTTTTGTCTTTGCTACATGGAGAATGGGTTTGTCTTCTTTCTGTAATATTCATGTCTCCAGTAAGAAGAGTATGCTCCTAAAAGCCAGGCTATCGGTTTCCTAACAGTGCACAAGAAAAGGAAGGCAGAGCTCCTGTCTACTGAATGATAAATCAATGAAAAAGATGTTGCAATTACTAAGTATCACACGCTTAATTCTCACAATGACCCTCTAAGGGCATCATTATTATCTTACTTGACAAATGTAAAAAAAGATGCATAAAGAAGCAAACACTGTGTGTAAGTTAAACTGCCACGAAATTCCAGATCTTGGAGGAACATGGCCCTGTTACCTGCACTATCCTTGGGCCACCTTCCTGTCTCTGTATTTAACTTCTAAACCCACCAGCAAAATCAAGATAGCTCAATATATTCAAAATTGTGTTTATAAATTTGCTACTCAAGTCAAGTGACTTGAGACATTCTCTGAAGGTAGACCTATGACAGTGTGGTGGAGAAAGTCCTGAACTTTGAATCCGTTCATCTGGGTTCTAGAGCTGTGTCTTACTGCGTAGCCTTGAGGAAGTCACTAAATCTCAGTTTTACACATTTGTAAAATGAGATGATTGGACTCAATGCATGGGTTTTGAACTGCTAGATGTTGTTTTTTTAATTATACAGGGTTGGCTCAGAGATCACCATGGGGTAGGATTACATGGCTGACTGAGTTCCTAGTCCAGATTCTCCATTCTCCTGGAACATAATTATATATACACACTTTTGCAGTGGTCTCATGGTGAGTGTGGTGTTCCCTGCACCTTGAGCCTGGGTTTGGCCATGTGAATTGTTTTGACTAATGAGATATGAGCAGACATGATGTGATTGGAGGCTTGAAATGTGCCTGGGGGTAGAGCTTGTCCTCTTAAACTTCATAATCTTTTATAAAAAATAGCTTCTCACTGGTATTGCCTGCCCTTTAACCTGGGACCCACATAAGACACATGGAAGAATGAACCTGAGCCCAACCAACAACCTGGAGAACAGACCAGATGACAGTCTAGACAGCTGCACAGATTAGCCAGCCTACATTATCAGAATTTCATAAGAACAAATGCTTGTTGGTGTAAGCTGCTGAGATTGTGGGGGTGTATGCAGCATAAACTGCCTAAGAAAGAGCGTTACAAGAAGACATCACTGGAGAGACTCCCGAAATCTCACTGTTGCTTCAACTCTGTTTATACATTTGGCAGCCTCATAACATTTCACTTGAAGAATAGGTCTCCAGTCAAAAGTTTGGACAACCTTGAAGTAGATGGTAACTTACATCCCCTTGGGTTTCTTATTTTAAGATTTCATGATTCAAAGTCCATTTTTTAAATAAAAATAATAAAGTAACTATTAGAAAATGCACTATATAAGACCAACTACTCTAACTCCATAAATGAGCCCATCAGGAAATAAACATGAACCAAAATAGTCCCACATAAAAAGGATTGCAATGTGGTGGTACTATGTTTCAGTATCCATCAATATGTGGCATTTTATCCATGTTTTGGCAAACAAAATTACAGCATAGAAGACAATAAATAAGCTGGAAATTGATGGTAATTTAAATAATGCATTTCCTTTTTGGCTAGCATTATCTTCTTAACTATTTTGTCATCTCAGTGGGGTGAGGATTACTGGATTGTTATTATTGTTTGTTTCTTTGTTTACTTTGTGCATCAGAAATGGACACATGGTCTAGAGGTGTTCAGAATCAGGGCCCTAGCCCTCCTTCACTCCGAAGGTTCAATAGTCTCTTCAATGCAGATGGCATTACATTGTCAGCTATAAAGAACCAGGACTTAGACTCAGGGATCCAAGTTTCCATACCTACTTCTGCCCCACAGCTAGTTGGTGACCCCAGTCAACTCACTGCATCTCCCCTCACCTGTGTGCTTACCTAGAAGTAAGGCACCAGAGTACCCCGAATGTGCCTATCAGCTCCCAGTTCCCATAAGTGTTTGTGATAATGACATTAGAAATGGTGTCAGAGAGAGTAATAATCAGACTGGCCTAAGACAGATATGAAAAGTTTGCAAAAGAAGGAACTCTGAAGAAGTGGAGTTGGCTCCGTAGAGAAAGGGTCACAGAGGAAAATACTCTCTGACCCATCCTAAAACCCATCTATCATCACACCATAGCATCTCTAGGGCAAGTTATAGTAAACCAAGGCCACACTCCCAAAGGTAACAACTACCTGCCTTAATCCCAGGTGGATGGTGCTCCTTGGGCAAGTCTGGTCATTAATCATTCACAGTATGCTGTGCATTATATCACGGAGGTTGTGAACTGGTGGCCCACACACAGCTTGTATTTAGCTGGCATGGTGTTTAAAAATAGGAATTAAAAAAAATTTTAAATAAAAAAATAGTAATTTATTGCTAATATGGAAAAGCCAATTATTCCCCTCCCCCCAAAAATTTCAGATTTCCAGTTTTTATGAAAAACTGGAAGATTTGGCAACTGCCGAGTCTGTATTCCAATGCAGCACCAAGCAGCCAGAGGTAAGAAGGAGCTGCCTCCTTTAGATGCGGCCTGTGGCTCTTGATTCTCAACTTTGGTGCTTGTCTTCTACTCATTCTGGCCACCTGCTTGGCTGTCCATGAACTCTGAGAGAGACCCAAGGGAGAAACAAGGGGTTTGGCCTGCAGGCTTCCAAAGATCCCGTTTTAAAGCAAAACCATTGAAGCATGAATTGTGCTGGGCCATAAGCGTTTTAGATCACCAGAGAAGCCTACCTACATTGCATAAGAAATACTCATAGATACTGAGTAGCCCAGTTTAAAAACATAAAGGTGCATTTCCCAAATCTAAAAAGATTTTGCTAAATTGACTCATTTTACTTTTTGCCTACAATTGTATCGTCATTAGTATGTAGAGCCCCGCTTCCCTCAAAGGGCACTTTGATGTAAGACTAACAATGGGAGTTTTCGGACTTGTCTGCGCAGTGGTCAGGAATAAGTTTCGGTGTCCCACTCAGCTCTATTCCTGTCTTTATCACTAGAAATTATGGAAAATATGACTTCCAGCTTGGAGAAGTTGGTTCTGGCTGTTAAACTTTTATTTTCCCCTCTAATATTGGTAATGTTTCTCTAATTTTAGCTGTGCCAGAGTCACCCGGAGGATTTGTTCAAGCACAGATTGCTGGGGCCCATCCCTAGAGTTCCTGATTCAGCAAGTCTGTGGTGGGGATAGGGAATTTGCATTCCTAACGAGTTCCCTGGTGATACTAACACCACTGGTCCTACATGGATGCTTCCAGCAACACTGAAATACATGACTTTGGGCAGGTAACTACCTATCTGGGTTCGGCTTTTCCATTTATAAAACAAGGGTGAGATTTAATCTTCTCTCAAGTTTTTTTTTTTTTCCCCTTATCAAAGAATAGTGTAGAACTATCTTAAAACCAGTTTTCTTTCCTTGCAACATAAACTTATGCAATTGTGTTTCTTTTCTTTCTGGACATGCAATGAGTTTAACACTCATCTGAGCAATGGCAAAAAAGCTCTTTATTAGGAAAACCACATTGTTTTCTCAGCATTTCTTTAGTGTTCCTCCTGAGAAAAAGCATTCTCATTTTCTTTCCGTCTGTGCTTCTTTAGAAAGTAGAAGAGTATAGGAAAGTTCTAAATCTACATACATTTAAAAAGTTTGAGAATAATTATTGCTGAGAATGATAATTTTATCTTTGGCCTTAATTTACAAGTCAGAAGATAAATCATATGGTTTAAAAAAGATAGAGAGACATCCACTGCCTTTTAATTAATGAACTTCATTGTGCTTTTTAGCACAAGGATTCCACATATTAAGATGGTTCTGAATGAGCTTCAGTGATTGATTATTTACTGTAATCTTTCCTGTGCTAACTAAATGAGGCACAGAGGCCATTACTGAGATGTCAGTACAATTTGATCCTGTCAAATTAAATTTCATTTGACTCATATTCTTCCTTCAGGGTCACCAGTCAGAGACTGATCAGTAATTTAGTAGGGGTTGGCCTTCCTCAGAAATAATTTCCTAATAACCATAAATATAAGCTAGCCTCTAGGCATCTGAGTCCAAATGCCATTTCTTCTTGGTGGGAACACTACTAACACAACAAAGCAGCTCATTTTTTGCAGCTATTTGCTCACTGAAGCAACCTTTTTATTCCCCTTCATATTTTCCTTTATGGGAAAAAGAAAACATATAAATATGTATATGTATATATGTGTGTGTGGATATGTGTGTGTGGATATATTATATATCCGGACACACACACACATATAGTCCATATCACTGAATATATATATATATATATATATAGTCTATATATATGTGTGTATATATATATAGTCCATATCACTGAATAATTATATGAGTACGTATAAATGCATACACATACTTTTATTGAGATACAACATACATTTAGTGCACTAATCTTAAGTATATAGCTTGATGACTTTTTACACATGTAAATACTCAAGTACTCACCACCAGACCAAACTACAGAGCATTTCCATAACCCGAGGCCGAAGTCATCACCCAAGTCAATGTCTGCAATTCCCCACCTCCAACCCAGGTTGTCATTAGTCTAACTTCAATCATTATCAATTAGTTTTCTCTGTTCTTTACAGTCACATAAATGTTATCACACAGTAAATATATACTCTTTTGTGTCTGGTTTCTTTCACACGGCCTAATGTCTATTAGACTGATCCATACTGTTGCATATATCAGAAGCCCATGCCTTTTCATTACCACGATGTATGAATATACCACAATTTCTCTGTCCATTCTTACACCATGGACCTTAGGCTTGTTTCTAGCATAGTTAAGATTGCACTGCTACAAATGTTTCTGTACTTGTCATTCAAGCACCTTTCAGGTTCTCTGTTATCCACCTGAGAGGGGCGCTGGTAAAATGGCTTATTGGATGGTCCTATATTTCCTAGTTTTTATCAACCTGCATGTGGCTCTGACATGATGTTTGTTTGCACCTACATATAACCAAGGTTGGGGGGGAGGGATTTGAAAAGAGAGTGGAGTCAACTGTAAGAATACCACCAATACATCCCCATTTAACCCCCCAAAATGACTCGAGGCTGGCCCTATCTGGAGCAGTTTTATGATATGACAATCTGAGAGCCACAAGAGACATCAGGAGGCCAAGCCAAGCCAGGCACCTGCAGGCAGGTATGTGATATTTACAATTAAGACCCAGAGAGGTTTAGAGACTTTTTTAAAAGTCACATAGCTGATAAGTGACTCCTAGAGCCTAGCAAAGTTGGGAACACAGGTCAAGTTTTTGTGCTGTTCAAATTGCCCTGTACTAGGGTCCCTGGCCAAGGGCATAGGAGTGAGGGTGAGAGTCCACCAGTTATTGCAAGTGAAACACTGATTGAGGAATCCAAGCCATTCATTTTTGCAAAGACTGCTTGATCACTCTGGTGGATGTAGTTGGTTACTCCTGGGGGCCGTCCTGGCGAGAGAGCCTTGGCCAGGTCCTCATCATCAGTGGTGGAAGCAGAGCCATTTCAAGGATAAAGTAAGCTGAGGAACTGTCCTAGACACTGAAAGGAGTAGTCAACTCCCTTCAGTGTCAGACTTACCCTTCTTTTCCACCCTGCATGGTCAATCAGAAAGTGGTCTTTTGGGAAGAAAGAGGGCAGCTAAACTAGCTGTTGTTTAAAAGGGCCCATGAGGGGCACCTGGGTGGCTCAGTTGGTTAAGTGGCTGCCTTCGGCTCAGGTCATGATCCCAGGGTCCTGGGATCGAGTCCCGCATCAGGCTCCCTGCTCAGCAGACAGCCTGCTTCTCCCTCTCTCTCTCTGCCTTCCTCTCTACCTACTTGTGCTCTCTATCTCTCTGTCAAATAAATAAATAAAATCTTAAAAAAAAATAAAATAAAAATAAAAGGGCCCATGACTCATGTGTTTACATAATCAGCCCATTCCAGCACTATCATTCCCAATCAAAGCCAATCCCTCCTTCCAGACACTCTCTCAGGCTGTCTATTATGCTTATGTGAGTGATTTTCCCCTTCCATTCTGTCCCTGATACTCATTTTCACTGGCATAAACAAACTCACAGTGGGTGAGGAAGCAGGGACTGAATATGATTTACTTCTTTCACCTGTCATGATACACTTGTGGGGGCAGAGTAGGAATTAGGAAGGGCTGTTGCCGGGTCTGATTGGGAACAATAATTCAGTATTTATTGAGTTAATCCCTCTTGTCTTCCTGTTGATAGATTCTCGTGCCAGGTTCCACAATAGAGACTAGAAATAAACCAAGTCAGACAGAAAATAGAAGGACTAGCAGAAATGAACTCAGCTCATCGCAATTCTGTAATTAAGTCACAAATCCCTCCTCTCAATTTTAACAGAATAAATTCAGCAAATGTTTACTGGACACCTATTAGGTTCCATGGATACAAAAATAAGCCACAGTCTCTGTCATCAAGAAAGTTTCTATTTAGAAGGATAATTGGGACAAATGCAGATTTAGTTTCTTTGTTCATTCATTTAATAATAGATGTTGAGTTTCTGCACTCTTCCAAACATTGTGCTAGGTTCTCAGCATGCATATATGAATAATGTTGGCCTCATGGTCCAGAATAGCAATAAGATAAAGCAGAACAATAGAATCACAGCAGTAGCAAAAACATATTCCACCAATATTAGCCCTACTCTGTGTTGGACACTCGGGATATGATGATAAAAAATGCACACAAGAATGAAGCTTCTTATGTTTTCCTGGGGGAGAAAACAAATGAACAAGAATATTATAGATTTTGGTAAATACTATAAAAGAGAGCACTAATAAATATTAATAACAATAAGTACATAAATATTAATCATCAAAACCAACCATCAATAAATTGCTATATGCTCAACTGTATGCCTTTAACATCTATTTTTTTAATTTAGTCTTCAAAATAAACCCTATGAGGTAGTTATTATACCAAATTTGCAGGGGACAAAAATGAGATTCAGAGAGATGAAGAGTTTTCCCAGGTCACACAGTATTGCAGCAGCAGACCCAGAGATTTGAACCTGGAGGCAGGTCACTCTGCCTCCGGAGTCTACCTCTTAACTCCAACACTGTCAAAGGGCTTTGACAATTCAGTGGAGGGAATGGGGATGGAGATGAGGGGGAGGAAACATCACACTTGGTCAGAGGTAGGATTGGAAAATGTTTCCTAGAGGAGAAGTTCTTTAAGATAGCCTTGATGGATCACCTCTGAGACAGGGCAGTTCGGAAGGAGTTCACCTACAGAACAAAGCATTTCCCTTCTTATTGATTATCAACACTTACTAAAGAACTGAACGATTCGTTTAAGAATTGTTTAGTCTTAATTAAACATGAACTTCTTTATATACAGCCTCAGCCACTGTCCCACCCTCAGGTACAAGTGCAAAGAAGGGAAATGTAATCCTGGATGGCTGACCTTTTGGCTATGTCAGAAGTGGAGAGTGGGGAGAAATTTGTTCTTTGAAGTCAATCGGGGATCCAGATTTCTTCCATCTTATCAAAATCTTGACTCATTTAAAAGCCAGATTAATAACTGACTGGTTCCTAAAGCAAGCCCAAGTGAATAAACCAGCTGACTGTAAAGAATACTCCTTAGGCAAGAGAAATTCTGGAGGCATCAGGCACCTAAAAAAGGCTTACAAAGTGAGCTTGCTAACTTCAGGCTTTGCCTACCTATAAAAAAGACACACACTTTAGCCTTTTACAGTTATCAATAGGTCCATTCAGCCAATGGCAAAATTAATTCCTTGCAAATCCTTATCTCCTTATTTACCTGAATCATCAAGAATGCAACTAACCACCAGAGAAGGAACAGTGAGACATGGTGGGGCCATTTCTGCCATATGTAGCCCCCCCCCCGAAAGAATTTAAACTATCAAATTTATTCAAGTTTAGGCATAGAAAAATAAGTCCAAGGGACTGACGCAGGTGGTGGAAGTATGTACAGCCTGTGATGCAGGCAAAAAGGAAGGAGATGGAAATTCACACAGAGAGAGGTGGTGCTCTCAGGCAAATTACACAGGAGTGGACAGCCTTGAGGATTTCTAGGTAGCCAGGGAAGAGAGGACCTTTCCAGCAGTGTGGGCAAAGGGGCGGAGCTGTAGATAGTGTGGTGCGGGCACAAGACTGAAATTGAAGATGCAGGAAAAAGATTGGAGAAAAATATGAAGAGGTGGGATTCTGGAAGCCCTTGGATGGCATATTAAGGAGTTCGAATTTAATCCTTTTAAGCAGAGAGTCAGGCAATCACGTTTGCATTTTAAACAGCAAAACCTGACCAGAAGAAAGGGTGGGCAATAAGGAGTTAAAGACCAGTTTGGGGGTTAGGTACAAATTTGCATATTTTCTCAGGTGTCTTGCTGCTTCCTGCACCTGAAAAGCTCATCTCAGCTTCTCCTTCTGCCTATTTGAATTCTTCATTAAAACATCATTTTATAAACATTTAATTATATGAGTAATATAAGTACATAGATAGCTAAGGCCGATACCCCATTCAAACAGAGGCCCAATCCTAGATGTCTACCTAAAAGGATCCACTGCCAACAATTTGGTGTCTTCTCCTATTTTTTGTATGTATTTTCATGTATGTACATATTGTTTTATGTGGGTTTTTTTTAAAACATAACTGGTATCATATTGCACATGACTTTGCTGATTTAACATTTTGTTATGGGTGTTTTTCCATGTTTCCAGGGTGACCTGATTATTTCTCATACCCGCATAAGATTCTGTAGTGTGGCTACATGTCAGCTCATCCCCTTAGGTTGTTCTAGTTTGCACTGTTAAATCCACTGCTGCAACTAATATTCTCAGACTTGCCTTCTCGTGTGCGTCTGAGTATTTTTCCGGGTAGCATCTAAGAAGAGCTATTGCTGGATGGAAAATTGTGCCCATATATAATTTAATAGATTTTGCCAAATTACTCTCCTAAATGGCTGTATCAACTTATGGTCCCACCCACAGTGTGAAGTGCAGATTCGGATTCTATTACTTGCTGCCCCTCCTCTGTGAATTAGTTCTCTCCCCCCAACCCCAGTCCACAAAAGCCACCCATCGCTTTGAACTATTCCAATACTTTTTTTTTCTTTACTACTCCTCTGACAACTAATGAATCCTGTCTTGTATTCTACTTATTTTACATGTTTTTGTCTCCTTTCACCTAATAGATTGCAAATGTATCCAGAACATGAGTCTTATTCTATTCATGTTTCCATCTTTGAGTGTCTATGTTACCAGAAATAGAACCAACGCAGTAGTTACGGGGTAACATTGTGAAGACAGAAATTAGTCTGGCTTCCTGAATTGTAGGAAACTTTATAGAACTCAGAATGCCTGCTGGCATGACAAGAGTTGACAAAGCATTGTTGCCATCACACTTCAAGGAAATAAGGATTCATAACACTCCAAATGGAACAAACCCTTCTCCACTTTGCCATCAGGGTTTTAGTTTATTACTTTTGTCAGTCACACCTCCTCCCTTCCCTGATTCTGCCAATGGGGTGATAAATACTAGAACAATACCAGTTTCTTAAGAACTTAAAGACACAATAAACAGGCCCCCTGCCCATGGCTTGTGGGTGTGCCATAGAAGGCATTTCTGGAGTGTTAAAATTAGGTTGGTAGAGCTAAATGAGGCTCTCCTCTCTCCTGCGCTGCTTGGCCCACTGGGTAAAATGTGGCCCAATGAATGCACCAAGTTTACCAATCACTTTAGCAGCTCCCCCTACTGTGAAAAGTAGTTAATAATGAAGTAGGGATTCTCTGTCACCCCCGGGTGGTAAAGGGTGATAGCATCTTAAGAACTGTAGCATTTACCATCTTCCCAGATCAGGGACTTCCTATCTTCATTGTCAAAATGCCAGAGTATAGTATCAAGAGAGAAATGCCACCCCTGTGAAGCCAAGGGACTCATTAGGAGAAAGACCAATATAACATTCATCTCAGAGGAATACATTTTCACCCAGTTTATATAGATCACAGAGACTTTTTTTCCCACTGGTATAGCCACCTGTGTGGTGGCAGAAGTTGAGGGTAAGTTGAGGAAGGAGGAAGCATCTGATGTCTGTATTCCAAAACCATATATCTTGTATGACACACAAAATATCATGCACGTTCAGTAATTTCTGACCATCTTATACTTGTTAGAACCAAGGTCAGGAATTCTTTTTAATGATTCCAATACGCCTCACTTTTATCTACCAAGGGACCACTACATGTTCTGATTAGGTACTCTAAAAGGTTATATGTAAAAAAGAATATGAGGAATCAACAAGGATAATCTTCAAAACGATTCAGGTAGATGCACAGGAATAACGGAAAGAAAGAAACAAAGCCTTAATTCTGAAGCCTGGATATGTAGTCTATTCTGTTTAAAGGAGACATCAGATGCCGGACAGTTAGAGATATAAGTCTTGTTTTCCCATTTGCCTACCTACTTTGTTCAATTCTGTTTTTATATTTTCTATAACTTGAATGTTTATTAATAGGGTCTTCATTGAATAATGGGAATGATGGTGAGCATCAGGGAATATACTTGGGGTGTTCACATATAGTGACCCCAATCTTCTCCTGCATCCTTGAAACACACTCATGCAGCCCCAGGAAGCCAGTCTTGAGAGCCTCAGTCTGCACTGCAGTCCCCTATGGCTTGATGGCAGACACAGCACTTAATAATTCATATCCTCCCATAGAGCAGATCCATGCATCAAAATTACATATGTCCTTCACAGCAAATATGGAGACAATCAACAATTTCTACTCTATTTAAAATGATAAAAACCAGAAAATAAAACTATAAAGGAAATGGAGAATGTCATCAGAACCATTTATCAGAGGGCCTTCCAACTATGAGCCAGAATAAAAATTCTATCTTATGGGATAAAAATGAAAAGAATGCAGAACAAATGGGCAAGTTGACAGAGGCACCACGCTTCTTTGTTCCTTTTATTAGGCTGCTTACCTCAAGACTATTTATGAATTCCTCTTGTGAGCCTCTAATAGCAAGTGTATATGTCTGTTGATGTCTGTTGATTAATTATTGAATTTCCTATAATATTCACTTTTCCAGTAATTTACCATGAAGGAACTCTGCACATTTCTTTGGAGAGTGGTCATGATCAGGTCTAACTGCCATAATCCAAACCTTGGAGGGTGCATTTTGTCTAGCGTGCTCACTGCTACTAGTTATTAGCAGATTAGCAGTTATCACCAATTATTACCATTTATTGTCACTTCTTATAACGGCAATCCATTGAGAGCCATAATTTTACACAGACTGGCATTTCTTAGCATCTTTCCAACCACTAATGTGTCAACCTAAGAGGTAAAATGAGACACTGAATTTCTTATCTTTGGAAAGAAATTCAAATTCACATTCAAATTAAGAGCAAGAAACCTCATGTAATTATTTTCCAAGATTGTATCCACTGTAGTAGTTTGCACATGTAAAATAATGAAAACAATACCATTGTTCTTCTGGGAATCCAAGTTAGGAGTTCACCAGAGAATTGCTTTTGATTATTTATGTCTTGGTTGATGGATGGTGCTCAGTGAGCTCATTAGACATTCTGGTCATCTCATGAATTCAAGTCAAACAATTGCTCTTTAGCATCTATCTCATTCCAAACAGCATTCTGACTGTGAGGTTATAAAGATGAGTGAGACATACTTCCCGTCCTCAAGATGGTTACATTTTATTATGAGCATAAATGATTTCACTGGATCATTAGAAAATACTAATTATATATGTGACACCTGTATGCTTGATCTTTGGGATTTTAGTGTGGAAGAATAGGATGCTTTGATCCCTTTTTGATTAAGTAAAGGGTTTTATTCCCAGGATGTGATATTTATTGTATTGAGCCCCAAACCCAAAGTGTTGACCATGACTGTCAAAGATAGTTGAGAAATGTTATAGGTGGTCGGGATATAGAAAAATATTGAGGTAAAATTCATTTGTCCCCCTAGGAAAAGCTTTCCCATGAAAGAATGGGAAATTTTCTTTAGAATCCTAGCTCCAAACTGGACCTAAATTCTCAAGATGGTCCTATCTCAAATAAAATAAAAACCCTTTCAATCAGATTAATTTTCTGCTGGAATTATAATGCCTTAAATAATTAAGAACGTGTCTTAAATAATTGAGAACCTAGATGCTAGAATATATTAATTATAATAATCTACAGCTAACTTGGCATTAATGGAGTCCTGTATATAATGGGCATGCAAACAACTGTTTTATATGCTTAAAACTAGTTTAAAATAAAATATTACTTCAAGAATCTCAATCATGTTACTTGTTCATTTAGAAAATCAAATCCTTTCCTCATAGATAATGCAAAAGTAAATTTTAGTCCAGTCCATGTTGGAATTATGAAAAGACTAATGAGACCCAAATCAATGACTCTTCAGTATACTTTTAAATGATTAAGTAGTTTTCATCAAAAGATTTCAAGTAAACTTTGGGATACCGTGCAATTAAAAGAAACCAACAAAAAATCAATTCCACTCCCCCAAAACTTCAATTACTTCTATAGTACCCAGCTACTTAGTTTTTCGGTCAAGGCTTTTTATTATTTGGTCAATCTCTGTCTTTCCACTATTATTCTTTTATACTATAATTTAAGCCAAACTAGTCTAACTATTTTCCATTAACATGCTATGGACTTTCCCACCATTAGATTAAAAATTCCAGATTCTATTTTACTCATGTCTCTATCCCTAGGATCTAGCACAGTATTTGGTACATGGGAAGTAGTCTGAGAACTGACCTAAAATCCTATATACCCCTGCTCTGATATTTATTCCATCCAAAATTCCATTTCTCTCATCCCTTCTCCAAAGACCATTGAAGATAATATTGAAGACACCTCCTTCTGAAGGCTGAACACTTCCACTATTTCCATTTGCTGTGCATCTTACTTGCACTGTGAGTACAATACACTCTAGTCTACTTTACAATTAATTATAAACATGCCTTGACTCCCCAATTAAAATATTAGTACCATAAGTTCAGAGATAGCATCATTCCTCTTTGCATCCCCCACTTAGCAGAGCTCATGCACACAATTGGTGGGTGAATCTTTTCATTTGCTGAAGAGTCATCTGAATATAGCATTTCCTCAGATGTGAAAAACAGATTTGTTGGTTAATATTTGATCCTTTTAAATTGAAGCCCCATTCCTTACAGTCATTTGAATATTATACTTGAGCACAGCGGTAGTAACCTGAGTAATTATGTCCCTTTATTTCTGTCCTTGGAGTTAGGACTTTGGAACATAGCATCCTAGTTTATATCAATTTTCATGGAACATTTGCAACGATCTCCCTTGTCATAGTAAGTAGGGAAAAGCTGGGTGCTCTAGTTATCTGTCTGCTATCTGATAAATTAGTCTACTCAACCAGACTGGAGTAGTGGGAAAAAAATAGAGCTAGAGGCCAGCCCCTTGAAGACTTTGCAGGGTGAGGACAAAAATGACAGATGCAGATCCGTTGTGGACCTACTAGTGTTTCTCGGCTAGCCTGTTGTGGAGATTTAAGCACCTTGAGTCCAGGACCATCCTGTTTATCAGAACGCTTAGTTTCAAAACACAAAGGTAACTTTCCAAAGTTTTCTCCATAGCTTCTGAAAATGAGCATTGAACATCTGCTCCTTGATACTTAACAGGATTTCAGGCCTGAAGGAACAAAACATGATGCTTTTGACTGCAAAAAGAAAGCATCCATTAGTGTAACTTCTACACCTCTATCACAACAGTGATGGCTGAGAAATCAGTTATAAAAGAAGAGAAAGAGTTCTTGGAGATATAGCCAAGGGGTATAAATCTTTCAAAAAGGCTAGGGTCAAAGAATTTGATTTGGAAAGTGCATTGACAAATGTGCCACCTGCAATTCTGCCCAATGTAGACATCACTAATCAATCATGGCATTAGAGTTCCTCTGCACCATACCCCCAGCAGTCATCCATACAGGTACTATTTGCCCTCCTGCAGTTAGGCCAAAGAGCCCATTGCCAAACAAACATGCAATGAACAGGACCCTGGTTTTCATTGCACATTCAGTTCCGCTCAACAAACTGAATCTCTTGCTACTCACTGGGGAATTTAGAGCTGTATAAAACATGGTCACTGTCTTCAGGGGCATCACAGTCTAGAGAAGAAGACAGATTCTAAAATAATTCATTTCAACATCATGGAAGAAATCATTGGCTTTAGTACCAGAAGCTATAAAGTAGGGTGCTTAGTTTAGTCTGTGGTGGGGAACGTTAGAGAGTGTGTCTCATATACATGAGCTGGGAAGAGCTGAGCACAGAAGAGTTAGAAAGATACTCAAGAGAGAGGAGATAGCATGAGTAAAGCACTGATTGTGCAGCAGCGGGGTGTGTGTGTGTGTGTGTGTGTGTGTGTGTGTTGCATATGTGGGAGGCATAATATAAAAAGTACAATATTTCTGGAGGGGAAAGTCTGAGATGGGGATTGCTATAAATGAGGTTGGATAGATAATCCAGGATCCGTTTAGGAAGGCCTGCTAAGAAATATAACTTGATTCTCCACATCCCCGCGAAAACTATGAATCTTACATGGAAGGCTTTTAAGGAAGAATGGGTGAATGGGCAGATGGATGGACAGATAGGTAGATAGATATAGAGCTACAAATATAGATTTAAAAGTTATATATTTAAGAGACAAATCAGAACAACTTGGGTTACAGATTGGAACTGAGGAGTGCAGGAGGTAGTAGGAAGAATCAGGTAAACTCAACTGTGGTTAGGTCACGTGGAGCCCACCTAAGCGAGTTCCCAATAGCCATCCACAATATAAATTGACCACATTACCACTTACTCTCTTTCTTCTGGCTTAAAACCATCTCAATTAGAATTGGCACTTTGGATAAAACAGGGCATTGTTAAAATTGAGCATATTACACCTGGAGGGACAGTGCACTGGCTTTGCAAAGAGGGAAGCAAGAAATCGCACTTCCATCCTATTTCATCAATTTGTCTTGCCTCTTAGGCTAACTACCAAAACAGGGTGTGATGGGATGGTACCTGAAAAAGGAAAGCGTTTGGCAAAAGGGAGTATAAAGTGGGAGGGAAGTGGTGATATACAGGAAAATGCCTCCAAAGGAAATGCCCTTTGCCAGAAAAATTGCATAGTTGAACAGCTGCACCAGCACTTAGGGCTGCGAATAAACTATTCTATTCAATAGATTTATCAGCAAACATTTATCAACATTCACCATGTGCCTTGCATTGTGTTAGACTCTGGGGTATCACAAGGTATGAGCCCCAGTCTCATGGAAGTTTGGCTTTAAGTTGGAGATGTGCAAACCTAAAATCAATAGTGAAATTAAAAACCAAAGCTATGTACTATGTGGTACTGCTGGCTGGTTCAGAGGGAACTCATAGAAAAAGATCTTTCCTGTGGATATTTGAGAAAGTGAAACTGAGCTACAAAGGATGGTAAGATTAAAATAGGAGGAAGGATCCTGGGAACAAGAGAGTTTAAAATAACTTTCAAACTCCTCTCCATAATATAGGAGGAGATCAAGAAGGAAAGACAGGCAGGGAGAAGAGAGCCAACACTCATAGCACATGGCCTGGACTTTCTATATATTTTCATTCGACTCCAACAACAATCATCAGTCCTATTTTATAAATGTGGAAACTGAGGTTCACAGAGCTTAACTGTCTTGCACAGTGTCACGCAGCTGGTAAACAAATGGGCCGGGGACAGAAGCCCAGGGATGTCTGCCTTTAAAGCAGGGTTTCTCAACCTCCGCACAACTGAAATTTAGGAGTGTATAATTCTTCATTGTGGTGGGTTGTCTTGTTCCCCTAATAGATGCCAGAAGCACCCCCTCCACTGTGACAACCAAAAATACCTTGAGACATTGCCAAGTATCCCTCAGGGGATAAAAGTGTCCCCCGTCGAGAGCCATTGATTTAAAAATTCTTCACATGATAGAAAGCTAAGAATGAGTTGACTTTGAACATGAATTCCGAGGACAGCCAGGAAATCAACTCTGATGGACCATAAGGGGCGTATTAAAAGATGTCAACAATTATGTTAAATAAATGCCTGAAAACAGCAACCTGAGTCAGAAAACAGGCAAGAATAGGGTACGTCAGGCAGCCAGGCTCGTTGGCTGAACACACTACAGGACCAGTGCCGTGGGCATGGCCGTGACCACACTCACATACGGGGCACCCCAGCTGACGTAGCATGCTCCCCCGCTGGAACAAGCCCCCTGGCATGCTGCGGCTGGCAGTGCACCAGGGAAAGGATACTGATGGGCCAAAAGAAAGGGTTCTCCCCCACCATCCTCCTTTGTAACTATCTCTGGATTCAAAGTCGGCTGCAAGTTCACCCGATTGTCAAGTGCACGTCACATGGCTGAGCCCTTCCTAAGATTGTGACTAGGGTCTCCGATTTTATGTTTCTACAATGGAAGAAAAGCAAAGGACAGATGTCTACCACAGGTTTTTTTTTACCAGAGACAATAGACAATATTAACCCTTAGAGGAAGGGAAGGAGATAATCAATCATTTTTGCAAGAAGCAACATTAAAGAACTTCTCATTCCGACTCTGATAAACACTGAAGGCAGCTGAGAAGAGCTAAGAGGGCTGCTGCATTGGAATACTGGGTGGTCTGTTCCCCGTATACACGAGCCTGCTAGAGACGGGGAGATGTCAGCACTTAAATGGAGAGTGGGTTCACTCCTTGCACGTGAGGCTGAAGGGAGAGGGATGGTGGGCAAGACTCTTGCAGAATGATTTCAGATGCTCCAGCATCCCCCTGAAGCCCTCATTCCCACCATTTCAGCCAACATTGTGCTTTCCCTCCACTTCCTCCTTTCACTGTTGGGCAATCTCAATTGTCCAAGGGCTCTTAAAACAGAGTGACTACATTTCAGGCACGCATGATGAATATCCAAACAGTCTTCAAAGGAATGTAGATTTTTCTCTCATCTACATGTTCCAGGAAGAAGTTTACAGCCCAATTTCCTATCCTCTTCAGAGGACAGAATCAAGACCTGGAGAATTGAAACTGCCATCCACTGTGATCTACTAGATGAAGGCTTATCCAGAAGGAATACATCAAAGGATGCATTTCCTATTTCTGCATAAGTTCTGAAAAAACGTGTTAGCTTTATAATCAGTGACTTCAAGTAAGTTACACCTTGAATTACACAAAAGACCCGACCTTGCAAAAGTCCTTCCCTTTCTGCCACTGCTGTCCTTCCCTCTCTTTGGTTTCTGCTGTACAGATTATCCCTATCTGTGGCTAGTGATTCAAAGACAAACCTAAACTGTGAAATCGGTCATAAAGAATAGTTAGTGCTTCCTTTCTTCTGCTTATTGATGCAGAGAGCTCTTTCCCTGGATAGAAATTTCCCTTCCTGTGATAACCAAAAGGTCCTTTTGACTTATTCCATTGAGTATATCCCCTAAAGTGTTGAGGTTGGCTCTTTGGTCCAGCTTCCCAAAAAAGCAGTCACCTCCCACTAAAAGAAAAAAAAGGAAGGGAGGAATAATGGAAATAATGAGTTAATCTAGAAATAGCAAAGGACTGATCCTACCAGTTAGCTGTAGGAGATAGAGGCTTATTTCTCCTTTCCTCTAGCAAAGAAATCGATATATATTTGGTTGAGCCAACAAAGCTGCATGCTATTTTTTCCAAATGATTTTTCTCTGCTTTTAAATCAATTCTTTGAATGGATTAGGAGGAGAAAGAAAGAAAGATGCCTTGTATTGGGGAGGAAAACTTTTGCTTTCTTCCCTCCTAGGTTCTTTGGCTGGCCTAATAATTGAATTGACTAAGACAGATTAACAGGAGAAAACAAAAAAAGCAAAACAAGTTTTGATTTGTACATCTAGGAACCCATAGAAATGTAAGAGTCAAAGAAGTGACAAAAGCAGGCAGCTTTTATACCTTTTGGACAAAGAAACAATCAATCTGTGAATAGTTGATCAGACAAAGAGGTTTGGGCTGAGGTAACAAATTAATGAAATAACAAGGTTGGTTTATATAACCTACTTGGCCCTGAATTCCCTATCTCTGAAAATAAGGATGACTTCTGCTCTCCAGGTGCAAGGAGGATATCCCTCACATGGGGAATTTACTTCTTGCTTTCAGGGGAACAGAGGAAGGTCAGAATGTCCTTCTTGCACTGGCTATTACTTACATAACTTTAATTCAAAATAATTACTATGCCAAAGTGGCATATTATGAGGCGCCTGCCCTGGATCCCATCATTTTAATACAGGTTTGGTTTTAAGTCTCAAAAACAATGAACCAGCTGATTGAACATTTCTTTCTTCCAGGTAGGTTTAAGGAGCAAGTATATAGATTATTTAGGGTACTTTCAGCAGCAAGTAAAAGAAACCCCACCCCAAGCTGACTTAAGTGGGGATAATTTGGTTCTTTCACATAAAAAGAAATCCCAAGATAGTATGGGCCTCAGAGTTATTTGATTTAGAAAGTCAAGGGCCCAGGGTTCTGTTGTTCCTCCAGTCCACCAAGCCTAGAATAGTTTCATTTTCAAGATGGTAGCAAGGTAGCAGTTCAAGGTGAACGACATAGCTGTGACATAATCCAGACGTAAAGAGTATGTCTCCCTGTACCCTTCCTGATGATGTGAAGACACTTTTCCTAGGTGTTCCTCAAGATAATTTTATTTCTTAATATTTAGAATTGAATTGCATGCCTTCTCTGGACCCCTAGGCTAGTGGTTCACAAATTAGACAATAATATCATGGTGCGTTTTTGGTTGTCACAACGACTGGATGACTCTTAATATTTAGCAGGAAATATTTAGACTGCTAAATGTCCAATGATACATAAACAGCACTGCACAAAAAATGAATGGTACCACCCAAAATGTCAAGAGACTTTGAGAAACCCTGCCCTTCAGTGTTTACCTAATCAGGTATTCTTTGGACCAGAGAATGCTTTTAGTTTTCCCTTAGGCATTTGCCTGCAGAGAGGAAGGGTGGATACTGAACAAAATAAAAAAGGATCTTCCTGTTAAGAGGAAAGAAATTGTCAATGGATGCTGGCTAGGCATCCAATAATGTTTGCTGTATTATCTGATCCTGAGACAAATGTCATTTATTCACTTACTATTGTATTGATATGTTTCACATTTTAAAAAGTCTGTGTAGGACTCCTAGAGACTTAGAAGACCAATTAAGAAGCTGTTGCAATAACCTGGGTTGGAAATGACATGACTATGAATTAAGGCGGTAGTAAAGGAGATGGAGAGAAGTGAATGGACTCTAGAGCTATTTTGGACAGAAATCAATAGGTCTTGGAAAGTTACTAGATTTAAAGTGTTCAGGATAATTTTTTGGTTTATGGAAGTCTGAAGCCATCCACTAAATCTCAGTCACTCATATCCATTGAAAAACGGCATCCAACTTACCATTCTATTCTCCACCAATATGCATGCCCTCCTTCCTGATGACATCAATAACCACACAGTATATTAAACGCCTTGGCCTTCTATTTGCTACTTTCAGTGCTTGGCCCTCTATATGTTACTTTTGCACCTCCAATTTTCTTGTCTTTCTTGCCTCCTTTTAAATTCATTCATATGCTTATAACCCACATCTTATTACCAAGAGCTGGACCACTTTCAAAATCAAAATTCCACATTTTTCTATATTTTTTAGAGTTTACTCTCCTTTTGAAGTCTTGGTTCTAAAAATTATTCAATTCTGCCATCCTCCAATCTTGTTATTTCACCTCCCTTTCACTGTCCAATATGCTTCATCCAATATCATCATTTTTTTCTTTATCTAAATAAGATTCAATGGTCTATTATTAAAATTAAACCTTAGCATACAAATTTAGCTCATTTGTACCTGTCTACAGTCATGGTTAAATTAAAATCTCTACATGTTTTTTGGCCAAAGTAGACAATGAAAAATAGTGCCACCTTGCTTCTGTGTTTAATTCTAATTACTATGAGGCCTTAATCTTATTAATAATATTAGATCTCAATGGCTTCTGAATTGGATGAGTGGCACCATCTTCTGAAATAATGCACACAGAAGAAAGAGGAAATAGAGGGATGAAGAATTAAAATTTCAACATGTTGATTTCCATGTGTCTTTGGGACATCTACATAAAACTATTCCTTAGGGGCTTGTATAGTGTATTAAAGTTAGGTCCAAAAGAGAGATAGAAGTTGGAAAAAAAGTAGTTTGGGGAGTTGTTATGTAGGGCTTGTGTGAAAGCCATATGAGTGAATGAGATCATCCAGAGAGCCTAGAGCCCTAGAGGAAGCTTTCTTGACTTGATGGCTACCCTTTTAGTTTGGCTCCAGAAATTGTTCATTCTGCAGCAGATATTTATTAAGCAATTACCACCTTCTAATCACTCTTCTAGGTACTTGGAATATATTGGCTAAATAAGCTGGACTTCATTGAGTCTACATTCAAGTTAGGAGAAATGGAAAAAAATAAACATAATAAATCAGTAAATTATACTGAATAGCAGGTGATATGTGTCAGGCAAAAAAAAAAAAAAATGTAGACTAGGAAAAGGAAATGAACAATGTGGTGGTAAAGGGTAGGAATAGGCTACACCATTAAATAAGATGGTAAAGACAGCATTGGGAAAATGAGATGTAAACCAATACTTGAAGAAAAAAAGTGAAGGAGTTATTTAGGTGGATATGTGGTGCAAGACTGTCCCAAGCAGAGGGAGCAGACACACAAAGGCATCAAGGTTGGAGTATCCCTGGAGTGTTTGCTGAACAGAAAGAGGCTGGTGTGGCTGGAAAGGAGAGAGCAATGAGGTGAAGTTTCCAAGTGGAGGGAAGGCAGATCATGTAGGACTCTGTGACACTGAAAGAGCTTAAGCTTTTGCTAGGGAGGACTATTCCAGAGTTCTGAGTAGAGGTGTCAGAAGATCTTATTCACATTTTTAAGTGAATCCCTTTGGCTACTGTGTTGAGAATAAGTTTTAGGGCAGCAAGGGTGGAAAATGGGAGACCAGTTGGCAAGTGAGGGCAGAAATCCTAGAGAGAGATGATGATGGCCTGGGTGGTATCCATGTGGAGGATGAGAATCATTGAGATTCTGAGTATATTTTGGAGACAGAGGCAACAGGTCTTTTAACAAATTGGACAGAGTGCAAGAGAAAGAGAGGAATAAGGATAACATTCAGGTGTTTGGCCTTGCACGTTATAGCCTGAGTAAATGGAAAGATAGTGTTGTCATCAACTGAAATGGGGAAGGCTAGAGGAATTTTAGTGCAAAGATCAGAAGTTCAATTTTGGCCATTCTAATTTTGAGATAAGTCTTAACATCCAAAGAATGATATGGAATAGACAGTAACATATTTAATTATAGACGGAATCTGTAACATAGGGGTTGTTGGTATGTAGATAATGTTTAAACCACAGGACTGCTTTGCCTCATAGTTGCAGAAAATAATAACCATCCTATGAAATGCCAGATCTTGAGTGCACTGCATAGCCTGTGATCTCTTCAAAGTAGGAAAGAAAGGATACAGATTTGGGAAGGTTGCTGAGTGTAGCAAAATTGATTCCAATCTCAGTTAATGCCAAACTCCTACTTTAAGGGAGACATAGCAGGAGGCTCAACTTGAACCCCAAATCTAGAACAATATCAATACAAATGATATGCACTCAAGCTCCTCCAAAGACAGCATGAAATAATGGGAATGATGAAAATAGTACTAATAATGATAATAATAAAAAGAAAAATAGTTATAGAAGTAGGATCAAGCCATTATTGAGAATGTGCTCATTGTCAGACATTGCAATAAGCACTTTACATTCATTAAATCACTGAATCCTTTTAACACCCTTTAAGGAATGTATTATTGTTCTCAACTTACCAGTGGAAGAACTGAGGCTCCAGAGAAGGGAAGAAATGTGTCTGCTGTAAAGAACAATGGACTAGGTAGGAGATCAGTTTTCAAACTCAACTTTACCATGAACTGCATGTCCTTGAGTAAATTATGCTTGTCTTTGGGTCTCAGTTTCCCTAAATGCAGGAGGTTGTCCAGATAACCTTTACAGACCTTTTTTATGATACCTGTATATATGTCAGTCTCTCAGCCTGAATCATAGATGTCCTAATGCCATCTCCTATAACCCATTATAACAGTACACTGGTGGGGCACCTGGTTTGCTCAGTTGGTTAAGTGTCTGCCTTGGGCTCAGGTCATGATTCTGCGGTCCTGGGATCGAGCCTCATGTTGGGCTTCCTGCTCAGTAGGGAGTCTGCTTCTCCCTCTCCCTCTGTCATTTTCCCTGTTTGTGTGCATGCCTGTGCTCTCTCTGTCAAATAAATAAGTAAAATCCTTAAAAAAATAGTTCACTGGTATAATATCAACATTAATAACAACTGAATAAAGGCTTAGTATGAATTAATTTCTGTGTAAAATGCTCAAATTTTATTTCATTTAATCTTTACAATCAATCAATAGATTACAGTCAATCAATAGAACACAGTGGAAATGGTGCTGTGCCAATTCTGGGCCTAGCCCTGAATTGGCCTGAAAGTTTCCACTTTCTCCTTGGAATGCTTACTCTTGAACTGTTCTGTCTTATTACTCAGATGCCATGCCATGGATGAACCAAGGACCCCCAGTCAACAGCACAGCCCTGAATTCCCAGTCTAGCTTGCAGATGGGCCTATGGCCTAAGCTGATACCACGTGAAGCAGAAGAACCACCTAGATATCCCGCACTATCACGTAACAAATTATTGCTTTAAGCAACTAAGTTTTGTGGTTGGTTGTTCACAGCAATCAATAACTGACACAGTTACCACACATACCCATTTTACAGATATAGAAACTGAAGCTTAAGAAAGTTTCATTAATTGTAGATCACATATCAAGGAAATGACAAAATAAATATCTAAGGAGAGTTCTGTTAAATTCCAGAGTCCACACTTGAAAACACTACGCCAAACTGCTTCTCATTTTAATCCCAAGTTATCAGCCATATCTTTTGACAAACATTTGAATGTGGACACTCTTTTCTCTTATAAAGACAGCTGCTAAGCCTACATGGACATTACAAAAATCCGTTCTCTTTGATTAATTCTACAATTGCTAGAAGTATTCAACAAATAATGGGCACTAAATATACTCTGGGATACTTCAGATAGATTACAGACGAAAATCCAGAAGCCTGGAAAAACTTCTCTCACTAGAGTTTCTTTAATTTCCTAAAGCCTGAGGCAGTTACACGCAGCCTTTAAATTCCCTTGTCTGTCTCCCCAGCTGTAGACACCTGTGCATTAAATTACTGAAATATTGCTTTCTGTGTGCACCTAGCATTTCCAAGTTTTTATCATCTAGAAAAAGGCATAAATACATCAAGACTAAGTTCCAAGCAGATGATGCCAAATTTATTTACCTGATATTTCTTACTTTAATAAAGCTAAAGTAAATTTTGTTCAGCAAATGCAGCCATAAGAAAATAATTGGAGGGGGGGAAAAAAAAAGCACATGAGCTGACTCAGCAAAAATGAAAATCCTAAGTAGTTTACATTGAATCAAGCCTAGGCAATAATTTAAAGGAGCCAACGTATCCATTCCCTTTATGCTGCAACCCCACATCCACCCCGCATGAAGTACCCGCTGCTTGTTAAAATATGGTTTAAGTGAAAATATATTGGTGTTTTCTGTGGATGATTGCTGAAGATTGGGGTGAATGGAAAATGTGCTGGAATGTGGGGTAAGGATAGGGAAATATATATGCTCAAATGTAAACAATTCATAATTTTTACATGAAATCAGTCAAAGTCACTGTAGAAACACAGTATGCTTGTTTTAGTATGGTAGAACTATGGTATCCCTCACCTTCTAATTCACAGGTAAAAATTCTGATTGAGATTTCCATATTCATTTAAGTAGTAATAATAGCCATAAAGTGTATGTTCCTGTATTACTTTATGTTTACAAGGCAATGTCATATATGACAGTTGATTTGATCCTTTTAATAACTCAGATTAGGTATTATTATATGCAAGATCATAAAGTGATGATGTTAGTTGATTCACCTCTAATAAATACCATAACTTCAGCTGACCTCTTCAGCTCCAAGTGTCTTGAGAAAAAGAATGATGAATGATTTTTTTAAAAATGTTAATTGATTTTTATGACATATATCTATTCTAATCTGATATTCTTGGTTAAGTACACAAGAAGCTCTCTATTTTAAAAATGACTTAAAATGTCATCCAGGGGCACCTGGGTGGCACAGTCCATTAAGCAGCCGACTCTTGGTTTCAGCTCAGGTCGTGATCTCAGGGTCATGAGATGGAGCCCTGCATCGGGCTCTGTGCTCAGCCGGGAGTCTGCTTAGGACTCTCCCTCTTCCTTTGTCCCTCCCCACTGCACGATGTCTCTCTAATAAATAAATAAAATCATTTGAAAAAAGATGTCATCCATATGGCCAGTGACAAATTATGCAAAGAGTTACATTTCCTAGTAACTGTCCACTAAGGAAACTACCCAGTACTTCTTTCAGTGGAGTCCAATGTTGCCAAAGAAAGTAGACGTGTTCTTGAGACAATGCAAATAATGCCAACTGCCCTTAGTCATCCCTTGACATGTTCTCCTGCTGCCATTTCTCCAATCCTTTATTATAGCTGCACTTTTTCATTCAATTAATTTCTTTTCATTGAGGTCTCATTTAGATGCAGTATAATTCACAGATCCTAAATGTACAATTCTATCATTCCAGAAAGTTCCCTAGTACCCTTTTCCAGGCAGACCTCACCCAGAAGGCAACCACTTTTCTGTTATTTTTCACCAAGCACTTGTTTTGCCTATTCTAGAACTTTGTACAAATGTACTTTTTTTTTGCACCTAGCTCAGCAAAATGGTTTGCGATTCATCCATGCTATCGTAGGTATAGTTTGTTCTTTTATACTACTGCATAGCATTCTCTGCATGTTTCTGTATCTATCCCCCTTTTGATGAACATTTGAGTTGTTCGTGTTTTTGTACAGCTTCATTTTAGGCACATTTTAAGCTCTTAAAATGGGTCCATAAATTAAGAAATCTGCCAGCAAATGCACATTTTGCTGTGTATGTGTGTGTGTGTGAGAGAGAGAGAGAGAGAGCTAAAGTAGAATTTACTTTGAAATAAAAATAAATTGGTCTGGCTCCCGGACTCCGTGGCTGTGCGGTAGACAGCCTGAGGAAGGTTGTATGCGAAAAGACCCCTATGACACTAAGAGTACTGCTGTCTGGGCTCAACAGTAGGCAGTAACCTCACAAGAAAGAGATGTACACTCAGCTCTGTCCTTGCAGGGTGCTGAATCTGTGCACAGTGCTTCGGCTGTTAAAATATTCCTGGAACATTCACCAGCCGGAGTCTGGCATCATGAGTGCAAACAGATCAGAGTTCTGATCATTTAAAATCCTGGTTCAACTTCCTCTCTCCCTTTATCTGAAGCACTTAGATTCATCATGGTTTGCTAATTAAAGCACAGGACCTAAACCTTTCAGCCTTGTGTGTGCAGCTAATTCGACCTTGAGGGGTGCAGCAAATGAGTCAATTAACATTCCGTAGCATGCATTTATCTAGCACCTGCTGTGTGCCAAACACTGCACTGCATTGGCTGGGTTTCCTAACAGGTTGCGGAGAGGAAGTAGGATGCTGTGAGTTAAGGAACACTGGGGCTGGTGTCAGAAAGCCTGAATCTGTTCTGCTTTCCTACTTTCTTTCTGAGATCTGAGACAATTTGATTCAACTTGGAACCTCAGTTATGGATTATCGTGCAGGAGGTTCTAATGTTTCAGGTCACAAACTAAGCTGTGGAAAACAAATGTGTAGACCTTAATTTTTCTACCACTCGATTACTTTGGGCCCCTATTTCTCAGGATGGTTGGAATTTAACCTCAGTGAATTAGGGAATCCCACTCATAGAAGAGATTCTCTCAATATAAGATCCTTCCCGTTTCTCCCCAGAGCTGTCTCTGAGTCCCCAGGGTTTTTGAATACTCAGAGGGGAACGATGTTATTCACTTGTCATCTGCTAATTCTCATACGCTCTTGACTCTTCGTTCCATATTTCTCCAGAAAAGCTCCTTATTCTATTTTATGGCCTCTCCAGGTTTTTTGGCCTCAGTACCACCTCAGTACTGTTCTGGACATCGAGGGGAAAAATTCTAGACCTCCCAGCACTGTGGTACAGACCTAGTAAGAGAGCTTCAGGTCCATGATCATAAACTCCCCACATGACACCCATTCTCTCCTCATCTATTATACCTGGCTTGGATAGAGAGGCTTCTGAGGCCTTGTGATTTTCTCAGACTCCATACAGAAAGCAATGCATTGGCAGCCTCCCTGCTGGTGTACAAGGAACTTTGTGAATTCAAGAAAAAGTGTCCAATCTTTGGACAAATTGCCAAGATGCACCTCTTCTGGGGAAATCAGCTAGAAGAAAACTTTTCCCTTGGTAGCTTGTGGAGCAGTATACAAGCTGGATCGCAGGCCCACATTCAGCCCCTCGGCCAAGAGCTGGAGGACAGAGCACTCTGAATAGGCATGCACAGAGTGCTGTCCCTAGACCAGGCTCTCACATAGCTCTTCTGTCTGGTTTGTCTTATTCTGTCCTCTTTTCTCTCAGGGTTCAACTCACGACCATTAGCTTCTTCTACTTCTTCCAGTCACACTCTCCTCCCTCTCCATTTTGAAAGGGGTGACAACTTTCTCTAGTCACAGAATTGTCCTATTCTATCTTTCATTGGATGTGACTCAGGCTTTTGAAAAACCCAATAACTTTTTACTCAAGTAAGTGTCATAGCCGTGCACATCAAAAGTTTATTTTGGAACTCAAAAGCTACAACTTGACTATTTCTTTCTCCCTGGATTTCTCTGTGATATCTCTACTTAAGGTGAGGGGTGCTACGAGGTTTGGTGGCTCCAGGGGAAGTGGAATCACAAGCTGAAGGACATGCTGGGGACTGTGGCAGCCATGGAGCATACTGCTCAGTGCTCCTTCAAGAAAGACCTTTCCATTCAGTGCAGGGAGGTTCGCTGACAGCCTCCAGCTGTGGCACCTACAGGATCTTGTGCCAAGGCTTTGATCTTCTTGCAGACCTTCCAGCCAATGACTGATCATAGTGGCTGGTTAGGGCTTGGCTATTTCCTCAAAAGAGGACTCTTCTTAACAGTGATCTCTGCTGTGGAGCTCTCCCCACGGGGCTGACACTTGGCTGAATCTTTGTCAGATCTGTATCACGGCCTGAGGCTCTCCCTGCACCACCCTACCCCCCCTTTTTTGGGAAAAATATCTTTCACAACCCTCTCCCCCCTAAATAAACCTCTTGTGCTGTTAACTCAGTGTCAGCTTCCTAGAGAATCCAAACTAGCACAGGTCTGAAAATACTTCTGCTAATCAATTAAATAATACTCTACCTTGGGACGCATAGGTGGCTCAGTCAGTTAAGCATCTGCCTTGGGCTCAGGTCATGATCCCAGGGTCCTGGGATCGAGTCCTGCATTGGGCACCTTGCTCAGCAGGGAGCCTACTTCTCCCTCTGCCTGCCGCTCCCCCCCTGCTTGTGCACTTGCGCGCTCTCTTTCTGTCAAATAAATAAATAAAACCTTTAAAAAAATACTCCACCAAACAGCAAAGTATTAAAATAACCAAACAGCCAATGTAATTCCCATTGCCCCTAATATTCTCTCTTCCCCCTCCTTCATCTCTCCCTAAAAATTATGCGTGAAAGAGCAACTATGCGCCCAGGTAAATAACGCCAATTTGCAAATGTCCACAAGCAGAGATTTAATCGTTCCTGCCCCTCTTCCTGCTTTCCTACTAGTTATCCTCATTAAGGACAATAAAACACCAAATGCAAAACAGCCTAAGAATTACTTTACAAAGCTATAGCTAACCCCAAAGCAATAGTTCTACTTAAATAGAGTCTTGTTTTATCTGAATTATCTTTGAAAACTAGTGGAAGTGGATAAATCAAAGTCAATTAGAAGGCATCAGGACCACTATTTCAGTAAATAATTGTTTAGCAAAAGACATGGAAAACATGATGTTCCTCATATGGAAAGTAAAAGCCATTGAGGGTAGTAACAAACTTTGAGTTGCATGTTTAGTGTATATTCTGTTAATTATAAATTCCATAAGTAAAGATGTCAGGTTTTATTTGTTTACTACTCTATATCTAGCCTGGGTCAAAAATATATATATTATTGAGTAAATGCATTTTAGACACAAAACAAACCAACTACATGATGGAATTACTCAGCCCGGTCACCTAAACTATTCTTTAGATTTGGCCTTTAATGACATTTAATTGGTTTCCAAAATCAAATCCATTTTAGAAAAAAATATCCTTTGCTGGGAGACAGCTGTCTCATTAATTATTTTGTGTAACCCAGGAGAACAAAGAAGGGATTCATTGGGCCTAACTTTGGAAAGGAGTCACCTTTGGATCCCTACCTGGCTCTTCTCCAACCAAAAATCATTTTTCTCTTCTCAGACATTTCAATACGAGAAACAGAGTAGAGAGGGAAAGAGACAGACAGACAGACAAAGAGAGAGAGAGAATGGGAGACAGATTGAAGCTATGGTGACTATTGCAGAAAGTCAACACAGTGATGGCTTCACTGAGATGAATCTGTGTGATTTTTGTCATTGTTGTTGTTGTTTCTTTTTAAAAATAAACATGTGCTGTTGGGCAGGGATTAGGCAAAGTCTCCCAGGGAGAAAATGCCTCACAAAAGTCTTCAAGACCAAAGAGTTTAATAAAATCAGGAAGAATCTGCACACCTCCTAAGATAGAGAGCCAGGAATAAGTTAAAGTAACAGAAGGCAATCATTGTCACCATACTGAGGTTGCCTGGGATTTCTTAGCATCTGTACATTATCGTGTGCTTGATATGTGTTACATAATACATCGGTTTAACAGATAGGTTAAGAGAACTTTGTGTTAGACAAGCTGTAAGGACAGGCATGTGGGAGAGAACAGATCCACTTCAGTGTAATAACAAGTGCTGAGTATACTGGAAATTATGACCCGGCTTCTTTAGGATGGCTGTAGGCAATGGAGGTGATATCTGTATTCCACATAAGTGCAAGTTCACAGTAGTTTCACTATAAATATATATTGAGTCAATGAAGATTTTTGCTACTTAAAAGGATTGTACAAAACTCTGCTATCTGAACACAAGAAAGTTCACAAAGTGGAGCATTCGAAAGGATTTCAGTATGGCCATGATTACTCTAATACTTGTAGCACTGCTGAAAATCACAGTGAAAGGCAAAATATGCATTTGGAACGTAAAAGTCATGTTATCTGAGCATTGTCTGAAAAAGTAATGCTCATACTTCACACTAGGTATATAATGTGGTGTAGAGGGAGGAGAGGAGAATGGGAAAGAATGAAGTCCATCAGTGCATGCCCTCTAGAAGCTTACCCTCTACTTCTAGGAATTTCATATGCAGAAAAGAGACTGCCCAGTAAACAAGAGGCAATGGAGCAGGGAAAGAGATAGACAGGGAATAAGCAAATTGCATTGCATGCAAACTAAAAGATTTTCTTTCCAAGAGTCTGGATTAGAACTCTTCAACTGTGTACATTCCCCTTAAACCATTTTACCTCTGTCCCTACCCCTCTTGCAATTGGAATCTGTCAAATTCCAGAGTGACAAGGACAGAAGAAGAAAATGGAAAAACCAAGGTATAAATGATGAGTCTTTACCAGAATTTGGCAGTTCTTCTTAAAGTCTCTTTTATTTTTTAATGTTAGATAGAAGTAGAAAGGCAATCTCCACTGTTTACCAATAAGGTATTTCAACCTCCTCTATGTTTGTCATAATCCTGTATGCTTCTTTTTAACTTTTTAACACATAGTATATAATTTCATAAGGTTTGGCCCAAGAAATTAAAAGGAAGGAAAGCAGTCTAACTGGTGAGTGTTCTAGGGCCTCCAGAAGTTACTTCTGTATCAACAAGATCTTACATCTATCCTAAACTCACAACAGAACCCATTTTTGTTACAAAAATCTTGAAATAGCCGATGACACATTCCTGATGAGTAGAATCACTTTGCTTCTTTTACCCTGTGATTTCCTGTTCCCTGCAGACCCAGTGATCCCCTTTAGCCTCTTCCTGAGTGCCTTGATGAGTAAATTAAAGAGTAAATTGAGTGGTTGTCTTATTTGATTTCCTCAGGAATTAGTGTAATGACTGATAGGCTATCTAAATGTGCAAATAGCTTTAAAAAAGAGAGATTTGTTTTTCCAAGGACTCTGTTTTCAGGCTCATTCTTTGTGATAAGCATTGACCATGGCTCTGACCAAACATGCTTCAGAAAGTGAGTGATCAATTATTGCCCCAGTGGAAAAGTGTCCAAAGTGAAATCACCTTGGACTTGCCCCAAATGCCCTTCACTCCAATATCAATTATAGATGGATTACATTAAGGCAGCAAATATTTTCATTTTCCCTCTGGATAAAAATAAGTCATTTGACATATTTTTTCTTTTGTTTTACTTTCAGGCAACTGTTTTTTATTCCAACACCATGCCCTCCATAGCAGACAATATAGAAGAAAAATAAAATGTTATTTAACATGTTATCAACCAGAATCACCTTGGGTAATACTAAAAACTAAAAACACATGGAAAATTCTGGTAGGAAGAAGGAAAGTGAAGAACTATAGTGGCAAATCACTTAATGGGAAATCAAGCAACATCTCAGGGGCTCAGAGTCTCTCTGTGACCTCTGTGACCTCTGTGACCTCCTTCCTTTCAAAGAAATCTGTGTTCCTTTCTGCAAAATTTGTTAATTAACATTTACTCCAGGGATCTGTAAGTCACTGAGGGACAAGGCCTAAACAATAGTGAGAAACAAAGATGACTTACAACTCAAATCCGTATTTATCACTAATTTTTGAAGACAAAGGCTACTGAGATTTCCAGAAGACACTGAAGCTCACTTGACTAGCTACAAGGGGCCAATGCCTGGATAGCCATGGCCAGTTCCCAGCACTGCTATGACAAAAGAGAAAATAAAACCAAAATTACACAATTATTTTTTTAAATGTTGGCCTGAACCAAATTTTCTAAGGACACCTAAAATAAAACCCAGAATCTTCTTAGCAGTGCCATTTAGGATCCCTTGTCTACTCAAAAATTGGATTAATTTTTGTTTCCCAAAATTATGGAAACTATTCCCTGTTCAAAGCTCCAGTAAAACAAGACATTATTCATAAGTCATTCAATATTATCGTTAATGTAAACTCACTGGACAGATTAGTGAGGGCCAAATAACCACAATTTCAAATTTTGGAGAAAATAGTGAAAATTAAAACTACTACACATCAGTACTTATGGAACATAGCTATATCCATGTTCGGAGGAAAATCCATAGCCTTAAGTACTCATATTAATTAATAAGAAATAATAAAAATAAATTAATATTCACTTAAAGCAATTATGGAAAACAAGTAGGTAAAACTAAAGCAGAAGAATTGACTTAACAAAGCTAAAAATTAGAAAATATAAATTAGAAAAAATAAAGATAATAAATGAATCCAAGAGCTGATATTTGGAAAATAAATAACTAAATAACTACTAAGCTACAAAAGAAGGTCCAAATGTAAATATTAACAATAAGAAAATGGAAAATAACTGCAGATAAAAAGGAAAGTAATAGAATTATAAGGGATAAGTCCATTCAACTATGTATGCTGATTTGAAAGTCTGTGAAAATTAATTTCTTAATAAAAATATACATAGTTAAAATTGGCCCCATATAATATGGGAAAACAACAAAAAAAAGTATATTTCAAGTTGGACTTCACTTGAAAATCAAATAGGTTTTGTTCTTGTTTTTTTTTTTTTTAGGTTGTTTTTAAAAGCTCATAACTTCACTTTAGACTAAATGAGAACTTCCACAACTCCCTATGATGAAGTAGTGTGGGAAAACAAAATGATGCTAGCACGGATTAGAGATACCAGACCACAACACAGGGTACAGTTTTATGAAGTTATTGTAGAACTTCGGAGGCAGCCAGGCCTTAAACGTGAGGCTAGAGAGGAGGAAACCCCAAGAGATGAGCTGATACTCTACATGTTGCTTTTCTCTTTGGGACACAGGCTTATTAATGGCACAGAAACAGAAGATCAGGAGTATAAGCAAATAAATGCTGCAAAGAAGCAGATAAATCAGCAAGGCTTTGGCAATCTCACAGGATTGGGGGGAAAAACGTAGAATGTAGAGCTGGCAAGGCAGTCAACATTAGAAAGGCCAAGACCCCAGAGACAGGTGATGCAGACAAGTAAAACTTATTGGTATCCCCCAAAGACATTTACTGAATTCTCAAGCTGTCCAGGCTCGGAGGTTAAAATTCCATGCTGAAAGCCTAAGACATGCAGAGAGCAGTTTCTGGCAGTCTTATGATACTGACCAGATTAAAGTTGGAATTTGGGACTTGCTTCCCAAAGAGTCAATACTAGGCTGTCAGTTGAAAACCCTAGAGGGCTACACCCTAAAAATAAGAGGAACTCAGAAAGACTGAGCTTTCCTAAGACCTAGCCTGAGTCAGTTCACTCCTGTATTGGATTAAGTTGATCTGCTTCATCATCCAGAGTGTCCACATTTTTTTCATACACAAAATATAGACTTGAATAAAAAAAATTATGAGGCATATCAAGAAATAAGACCAAGAGAAAAAAATATAGACAATAGAATAGACCCACAGGTGATCCAGTTATTAGTAATTAGGCATATAGTTTAAGATTATCTCTGATTAATACATTCTGGAGGATTTCATGAGCCAACTGAAATTTATTTTAAAAAGAATTAAATGGGAACTCTAGAAATTAAAAATACAGCAACTAAAAATAACTCAATAGATTTTGTTTTTGTTTTTGTTTTGTTTTGTTTTTATTTGTTTGTTTTTACAGCAGGCTTGACACCGCTAACTGGAATACAAGTCAATAGAACACCAGGCTAAAGCACATATGCCGGGATGTGTGTTACTTTCCCCAGGATTAAAAAAAGGAAAAGAACAACATCTGGAGCAATTGTTATTATTAAAATCACTATTAACTTTTCAATAGTCTGTCTTTCTTAAAAATCTATTTTCAACTGAGACCAAGCATGGACTTTAAATGAGGATGTGATAGAAAGTATCTCTCATGCCTCTTAATCTTTGAAATCTTTAAAAAATTGTATTATATATAAAATCTTTAAAAGGGGGGAGGGGCTTTTGTGTGACTCAGTCGTTAAGCAGCTGCCTTCAGCTCAGGTCATGATCCCAGGGTCCTGGGATCGAGTCCCGCATCGGGCTCAGCAGGGGAGCCCGCTTCTTCCTCTCCCTCTGCCTACCACTCCCCCTGCTTGTTCTCTCTCTCTTTCTCTCTGTCAAATAAATAAAAAAATCTTTTAAAAAATAATAAATAAATAAGTAAATAAATAAATAAATAATTGTATTAACTTTTATGACTGTCCTATGGATACAGTATCACTTTGGGTTATGATTTTTATTGGGAACGAACACTCCAGGGGCTTTCACTTGTTCCTTCATACTATAAAAACCCTTACTTCATAAATCAGAGAGCCAATGTGGCAATTCTGCCAAATGTATATTCAGAAACTTGGACAATATTTGCAGGATTGGTGAACCTACCATGAGATAGACTTGGGAAAAAATTCCACTTATCATCTGATATTCATGAGCCTCCCAATGACCAATGGACCACAGAAGTATTGACAGTCCCAGAGAACTGGTATTAATTCAAAATGAATAGGCAATATTTTTCCCAAAGTGGAAATATCTCCCTTGCCCCCCAAGTCAGAATCACATTAGTGAATCATCTCAGGTATTCTTGGGGATATCTGGAGAATCATATTCCAAACCTGAGATGTTATAACATGGTCCCTCTTTAAGGGGACACAGTTGGCACTTAACTAAGTATACTGATACAAATCATCTTCTCTGTTCAGATTTTTGCCTCGAGTTATTCAGACCAAGAAAGAGTAGAATGGACTCACCTCTTATTTTGTTCTTGAGGACTCCATGATCTATTACTCACTTTCAGAATTCTCTGAGAGTCAATTCACTTTGATTATTGGTCCAGCTTTGCTACTTTCTGGAACTATTCCTGTCTGGTATTTTGCAGGCAACTTGACTCTGTCTCTATCCTCAGAATCCTATTATTCTCACTGAAATCAGGAAACCTATTTCAAGAATAGTATCTCCCATCTTCACAACCATTGAACAAATTTGACAGGCAAAATCTCAAATGTTTAGCTTTTCTGATTCCTAGGTTTCATCAGGAGGATTCAGAACTTCCTTCAGGCCCTTGAAGAATATCAGAGGCAGCCATCTTGAAAGGCATTATCCTTGCTTTGGGAGTCACCATGGTGAAGGGGATGACATGGCCTAAAAAGTGGAGGTAAATACTGCACAGACTTGGAAGCCAGTGCAAGCCAAATGTCAGCCCAGTCACTAGGGGAAAGTTATCAAATTTCTTCACCAAGCTGAGAGAGACAGATGGTAAGTTCCAGTGGCTGACTTAAGTAAGGAATGCCCGCAGGATGAACAACAAGCAGATATAACAGAGACATCACCTTTGAGAACTATGAAACCATAGGAGAACACATTTGAGGATCCTGACCATTCTCTTCACAGAGCCCTATAACCTTTCTTTCCCCCATGGCAATAGGCCCAGATGTCACTTTAGAAAGAAGCCAGGATAGAGATCTGGAAATTAAGAGCATCATTTAAAAGAGCTATTATTTCTAGCAGAATGTACCAAATTTGTAAATTTAAAGGATTAAAAGTTATTTTTCCATGACAAGCAAACAAGTTTAGACTTTTGAGGATGATCAGATGAGTTATATAAATACTTTTAAAAAATCTACATTACATAAAAGTGGACTTACTGTGAATAAACTTTGTGAATATGCTACACTTGTCACAAGGAATTTGAAAATACAAAAGAAAAGATCCCATTTAGAGCATATCTGTCCACCTATCCATCCATCCAACCAACTACCCAATCATCCTAGGAATAAACATAACAAGGTATGAGTAGAAAATACATAAAAATGTACTTGATTAAGAATATCAGAGAGGATTTTTTAAAAAGACAACCAAAGTTTCTACATGCAAACTATATAACCCTATTCCCTAGACATTTAAAAATTCATAGAAAAATCTTAAAAAAGCAATACCATGGAAATTTCCTAATCTAACAAACTTGTATTTGTTATCATTCCAGATCTAGCAAATGTGCCCTATTTCTCTTTGTTCTCTTTCATATGCCATTAACCATGCCCGAAATTTCCTGGAGTAAATCTAATTAGCTTGTTCAGGATGAGTACCTAAAAAGAAACTTTTTTTACTGTCCGATATTTGCAGTTCCTAATTTTACCCTGCTACTTAAAAACCTAGAGGTAACATTATTTAGGTACTATATTTAGAACAACTTGATGAGATTTTGGGCCTCATGATTCCTTTTAGGAAATGAACTCTGATATGTTACATATTTTAATACCCCTCACTCATTCAAACTCTATTCTAACCTACTTCAAGATCGTAAGCTGACTTTGCTAAGCATGCCAAATATAATTTTCTTGCCCATATGGGTCACGAATACTCAACACTTAATAATTCATGCTGCTGGGAAAGGTGCAGCAACTTGTGTTAATAAAATGTATAATTCCTGACCAATTATGGAGCATAGCTAATAATAGAGCGGCAGTATCAGCTCACTTAATGATAATCGGAAGTCGAGAATGAAGAAACATGGATGCTTTTTACTCTTAATTGAAACATAGAATTTAAAATAAAATTGAGCCCTCATACGAGAGGAAAAAGCTTTCAGAAAGGGAAAGCATTTTCTTGCCCTATTCAAAAGCACTGAAAAAAATAATCAATTCATTCAAAAGATATTTTACTCAAAATCTACCAAGTACAAGTTCTTATACCAGTGTGCTGAAGATAGGGAGATGAAGCAACGTCTCAGGTCTAGGGAGAGATTTATAAATAGAATCTAAAAGGTAGTATATGCTATGAGGTAGAATACAAGTTAGGTAGATGGATGATGGATGAATAGATAGATGATAGATAGATAGATGATGATAGATAGATGATAGATAGATAGAAAATAGATGATAGATAGATAGATAGATGATAGATAGATGATAGATAGATAGATGATAGATGATAGACAGATGATTGATAAATAGATAGGTAGATGGATAATGCTAGGAAAGTAAGATATTTAGAACAACTAATTTTACCTGGAGGTTTGGGGAAATCTATACAAATAAAGATATGCTTGAACAGGATCAAAATTAAGTAGAGTAAAAGATTCATGGGAATATATCAAGCAGAAAAGAGTAATGTGAGGCAGGCATCCCAGGCAGACAGAGAAGCAAGTCCACAGTCAGGAAAGAGTGAAGGAGGATGGAGTAGAGGGTGCGTGTGGGCAAAGCTGACAGACAAACTCAGATAGACAGGAAAGGAGCAATGTGGTGAAGGGCTTTCTAGATCATATTAAGAGATTCCGTCTTTTCATTATTATAAACAATAAGGAGCCCTGGAAGTTTTTAAGTGGGAAAGTAAAGTGATTAGATCTGAGGTGGTTTTTTTTTAAGGTTTTATTTATTTGAGAGAGAGAGAACACTAGAGAGAGTATTGGGGTGGGGAGGAGCAGAAGCAGACTCCCCACTGAGCAGGGAGCTCAATGTGGGGCTCAATCCCAGAACCCTGGGATCATATCATAACCAGAGTCCAAGGCAGACGCTTAACTGACTGAGCCACCCAGGCACCCCTAGATTTGAATCTTAAAAGAAAATAATGTTAGAGGTAAAATGAAGAAGGCAATGGAGTGTGAAGAGAGGAAGGCCTGAACATGAGTTAGGGATTCCAGCCATAGGCAGGCAAGGAAACATGAAAGACTGAAGGAAGATACTAGGTGAGGGTTCAGAAGCTGTTTAGATGACATATTTATGATACTAGGAGACTGGTCATGTGGGTGTAAGAGGAGGAATGAGTTGTGGGTGATTCTCAGGTCCCTATCTCAGGTAGGGAAGAAAAGGTATGCAGGAGAAATAAGGACGTTGGTTTCAGACATTCCAATTTCTGTCTCTAAAGTTTTGTGAATAGATAAATCTATTCAAAAGCAAGTTGGTCAGAGAATTCAGGACATACCCAGGTGTCATTCAAAGAATGTGATTTCTGCTTCTACCATTACGGTGTTCTGTGTTTTAATGAAATTGTGTAACAAAATTGGTCAATAGTTTCTACCAACCAGATAAGTATAATGCTAATAGCATAATCCATCAAAAGTTTGCCAAGTGTGTAATGTGACTTAACACCATTGTAAGTTTCTTTAAGCTCCTCAAAAATAACTAATGCTGCAGTACAATTTTATCAGAGCTCTTAGTGAATGAGTCATGGCTGATTTTATCATTCCTTTAAACAATAATTTAAAATATGTTCTAGCAACTTTGGATACAATTTTTCTGTTTAAAATATTCTGCCTTCTTTAATAGCGTGTATTGAATGTAATTTAACCTTTCATTGATCAATAGAAGTGGCTTTCCTGAACATCGATTTTAGTCATTATTATGATAATTCAAAGTCTACTGACAATTTATCCCAATATTAAATAACCCCAAACTTAAATTCATTTTTGTCATTTGCCCAGTTTTTCTAATAGCTGATTATCAAATTTTTCAAACATAGACATGTGCCATTTTTATAGGTTTTTGTCTCTTCGTCACTCATCTTTTGGTATCAAGTTATCAGTGTTCACATTAGCTTTTTGGATGGGCTTAATGCTGGCAACTCTTCTCTTATTTTTCTACTCTAATCTACTCTTGCAAGAAGACATCTTTGCGTAATGGTACAGGTGTCTGGGACTACCTCTTTGGGTGCTCTGCCCCTTCCAAACAAAAGCTTATTTTTCATGAAACATTCTCCTTTGGTGACCAGAGCATGTCCTGAGCTGATTAAAGCTCATAGTCCTTTGATATGAAACCCTGGCGCAGCTTAATATAATAGTGCCATTTGAATTCCGACACAAATGAGTGGTTAACATTTAAGAGTATGTCAGCTTTTTAGCTCTGAAGAACTTTGGTAGCTTCCTGTCAGGCGGCGCTGGCTAAGATCCAAGCACACCAGCCAGTCCCTTTTCCTCTGGGGCAGCCAAGCACAATGGTACCCAGCTTGTCATGCCCTTGCCATTGTCCCCGGTGCCACTCCCAGGTGGTACTCCTCTTCCTGCCTGACAGATTGAGGCGAGACCCAGTTTTCTGGGGGACTTGCAAAAGCCATGGGAATGAGACCCGCTCCCTTTCTCAGTAATTTAATTCATCAGGCTCTGTGTGTCCCTTTGGCCTGAGCTCCCACCTTTCTTCTTACCTGGGCCTTGGGAGGGTTGTAAGGTAGCATTAAAGTCTGCTTTCATCTTTTCTTGCATCTGTTTTCTGATGAGTCTGTTTTCTCTCATTTAAAAGAAAAAGAACCCACATTAGTTTCACCCTAGCCTCTGGTAAATTAGTATACCCTAATCATAAGTAAGTGCCAAGGTGGTTAAAACTCAGTAAAAGAAGAAGCAGGTCATTTTGTGCACCTTAGCCTCAGGGTTCTTTACCCAGCAGAGTGCATAGGCTGGTCTCATTAATTATGGCAGCCCAGTCCTTTCTCCTGTGGCAGAGACTGTCCACTCCCTACCTACTACCCACTCTCTTCTTCTTCCAGCATCCTGGTCTGAATTCAGGTAACCCAGCTAAAATACCACATTTCCTGGCCTGCCTTGTAGTTGGGTAAGGTCATGTGACTACCGGTGAAACAGAAGCGGAAGTGCTTCCGTCCAGTGAGACAGAAGCAGAGTGCTAGATGAATCTTTCTAGAATGGTTCTCAGAAAGAGGATAGGTAGCTAGTATGTGCCCTTTGGCCCTTTCCCCATTACTTCATTTTCCTAGTCTTCGTATATGATGGCTGGAGCACCCACAGCTATGTGGGATCTTGAAATGACCATGTGCTAAACAGAGTGGAGCAGAAAGTTGGATAGAGAAGACTGAAATGCTGCTGCCCCTGGACCTCCACCACCAGCCTGAAACTGTGCACCCCAGACTCATTTCATGAGAAATCAAATTAAACCTTGTGTTGAAATCATGATTATGCTGTGTTTTCTTTTATATGCAGTTAATCCGAATTCATACACTGGTTTAATCTTAGTCTCCAAAAAGTTTCAGATAAGCCCCACTGCTGGGGATCTGAGCTTCCCCTAAGTGAGGTCTTACTCTTCTTTGTGTTACTATATAAGTAGATAGGGTTTTAGTTAGCAGCCATCAATCACGGACTCACTCTTGAGTCTCAATCTGGCCTGAACTGTCCAGTGAATTTGGCACAAAAATGCTGATATTGGTTGAGTTTTCAAAAATAGGTGTTTTCCACCAACACTATGATTAAAGGCACTCCTAATGACATTGATGTCTTATGGATAAAATAAACTGGTCAGTTACATGTGTATTGAATTTGGAAAGATCTAACCATTAAAATCCTGAATCTCAATGCCCGTCTATTTTCCTATTTAAAAAAAAAAAAAAAAAAGTGAATCCAGCAGGTTTCATCTCATACCCAGGTGAGAGTTGAGGTGATAAAATGAAGTGAGTAGAACAACTCATTCCTTTTCCATGAGGTTATATGAGACATTTGACCCACAGGCTTCCTCACAGCAGAGCCAACATTCTCTCTGAACCTGATCCATCTTTCTAGCAAATCACTTTTTCCGCTTTATCTAGCAGGGCAGTGTATTCCCTACAATCTGCTTGATTTCCACACTGCTTTCCAGAGAGATAAGAAAACTCCCCATGATCTCAATTCCAATCCCCACTCTGACACATACTGGCTGCACAACCTATAGCAAGTTACTTACGCTGTGTCTCTGTTTCGGTTTCTTCTCTGCGAACTACGGATATTACTAGTCATCTAATCCATCAGTTGTCAGGAGGATTTGAAGAGTTAATAGGAAAAGGTGCTTTGGTTCATGGTGAGTGCTCAATAGGCATGAGGTCCTATAACTCTGCAGGAGAGGAGGCAGAACAGGACACCACATGGAAGGCATGAAGAAGATAACAGAAAGACAAAGACAATAAACTTAATATTACATTACAGTTTATCCGACCAATCCCAAGAACTAGGGAAAGCAGGGATCCATTAGGGAGAGGAGGAGCGGGAAACTGCACCAAGGATATCATACACAGACTCACTCATATCCTTTTAAATGCAAAGCAAGGGAAAGTCACCACAAATGAATCTAAACAGTGAGTGTGGCAATGAAAAGAGGTAACACCACCCATTTTGCTCTGAAATGTCCTGCTGGTGGTGAGAGAGCAGGGAGTGTATGCATGACTGTTTGTCCAGACCAGCCCGTGGAACCTTCTCCTCCCTCCTGGGCAGCCTTCCTGGGCGACCTGGAAGGCACTAACAACTTGCAAATGGATTTACACTTCCCCAGACAATATGCTTGATCCTGGAGCAGGGATTCAGAGTAATGCTAGAGAAGTGCCCACAGTTTCACGAAAGGCAGTTGTGAGCCCATCTTTCCAACTCCGGGTTCAATGGCGTCACTCTGAAAGCTTGAAATCAGCACGGTGGCAGTACGTATATGCAAGAAATCAGCAAACACTACAAATGGAGTCACTTTCTTTCCCCTGGAGAGCCAGCTGTTAAACCAGTCGTAGGGTCTGCTATTCTGCTACGCTTGAGGAAGGGGCCAGGACACTTGCTGCTGAATAAGTGGTGAGGACCTAGAAGCATCTATGCAATAACAGGTCCTCACTATTGAGCAGTGAACCACGAAATCTCAGGGACAAGAGGGAAATCATAGGTTAAGTGTCCCAGTGAGCATGTGCTCCCTGAATCTCCTCAATAACCACCATCCATAATGGTGCTCCAGCCTCTATGTGAATACCTCCAGTGATGGTGAATCTGTTTTACCGAAGCGGCCACTTTCACTTTTAGGCTAGGCCTGCCTAGTTTTCAGAAACATCTTCCTTAGCCTGGAGATACTGGTGGGAGCAACCAGCTTCTCTTCCTGAATTTCACTCATACAGCTCTCCTTTGTGACAGATATATTTACAAATGCACTCCTTTTATTTGAGCCTTTGTTGAAAAGGCTTTTTTACCCACTGGCCAACACAAGATTTTCTTTCAAGGTGGTGGTCACCTCTGAAGACAAACAGCACATTTCTTCCAAACAATTATCTTGCCCACCTATAATCCTATCACACAGACCATGATCCAAATTCCTTCTCCTCTCTCCCAAACATGACTGAATGACTGTTTTCAGCCATTTTTTCATCTCTTATTGTATCCAGTTTCTCATCAAAACTCAGCTCTCCTTTTTCTGTTTATAGCTTTCACTATTACTAATAGTTATACCATCTAGTTTCTATCTTGATTAATGTACTTCATGTTCGCCTTCTCTGTATTTTATTCAAACAATGAACATTTATCAGGCAAGCACCGTGAGACAAGACATTCTGAAAGACAAGGAACTAGGAGATACAGGCTTTGCCTCAAGGAGCTACTATCTACTTGTTCAGTTTTGGTCCCAGATTTATTGTTGTCACTATGTCGCCAGCCTCTCTCTCTCTCCCTACTGCCTGTACTAAATAGAGGTTTCTTTCTTTCTTTTGCCTTACATGTCAGGGCCATCTATCACCCACCAATCCCTAACTTAATGTGTAACTTCTTAAATCACAAATCCCTAATTTTAGTTCATCCTGATATGATCTTCTAGTTCCATCTTACTACCCATTTTTCTGAAGCTAAATTCTGTTCTGAGTTAAAGGCATCAACTTATCCTGATTTATACTTGAAAACTACAACTTAAGGAATTTTACTTCACTCATTGGTCTGTGTACCTGTGTATCTAGTTACCTCTCTGCCCTTTTATCTTTGTATATGTGTGGGGTTTTTTTTTAATGGCCTGGTAATATGGAATGTAAAAATGTGATATAAAGAAGCAGCTTCATGCAAAAATACGCAATAAGAAAGATACCTCATTTATAAATATTATCTGCCTCTCAAGGGGTCAAAGCATTTTAGCTGTATCACGGTATTTTGCCTACTCTAATTGATGGCCTAAGTACAGACAGAATCTCTCTCCATCTGCAGATGATGCTTCAAGTGTTGGAAGAACCAAAAAGTTCACAGTTTATAACTGGCAGGCTCAGATCTTGGGCTATTAGTTTGAGGCACCCTTTCTCCCAAGGTCTGTGTTTACTCTCAGCGTTTCCTCCTTCTGCTCTTTCTAGAATTAGTCTGATTAACGTAGAAGCCAATCCCATTTGGAGGTATGGCCCATGCTCAATGATAGCAATGTTTGTGGACCATAATGGGGACAAATGGCTGGATTTCTCAACCCTATTTCAAGCAAGACTGGTATGACTGGCTCCAGATTCTTTCTTGAGAACAAGAATGGAATAATTGGAGAACTGTAAGGTAGAGGTCTTTCCCAAGATCCCACCTCCCAAAGGCCACAAAAAAAGGGGGTGAAAAGTAAATTAGACTGAATATGAAATGGTTTCAAAAACCCAGGATGTGAAGCCAATAAGTTGGCAAAGGGGATAAGAAGTACAAGGCTAATTCAGCAAGACCTAAAAGATCAGAAAACCAGGGGCCTTTTCTCTCTCTGTAAAGGCATTTTATCTATTTTATCTCAGGAAATGTATTAACCAAACAAACTTGGAATAGCCTGCTCCCTACTACAGTCTAAAAGGTAACTCTGGAAGATTGAGTGATTGTTGATAATAGAAAAAAGGGAACAAAGTAGCCGTGAGAATATACCAGCACTACCTCATGAATCACAATCATTTGGTTCCATAAAATGTGTTCTGCTCTCCTTTTCTTACTGTTTCAGGATATCCTGCAGGCTGTACTTGCTTAGGGACATCTTGCTTATCACAACAAATTACTAAGCACCCTGTGTTGATTCTTATTCCCATTCTGACAGATTCTTTTTGTCTGGCTTGTTCTACCTTTCTGTCCCCCTATCCATTCACTTTCACTAAAAGAATAGTCTGTACTTTTTTTTCAGATTTATTACCGAGTCAGGTCTTTTATTTCTCCCTGCTCTCTTTTCACATTCAAGTTTGATGAATCAAAGTGGTGACTTGAATGTCTTCCTTCAGTTCAAAACACACACACACACACACACACACACACACACATTCAGAGAGCTTGTCCAAGGCCACATCCCTCTTACAAGACATCCTGGAACTTAAATTCCCTGAGAAGTACTTACATGTGAGGCAGGAATGATGTCTGAGAGAAAAAGACCTCTGTGAATGCCTTTCTTTGGCTGATTCTAGCTGTTCCCTGAAGAGAGCTGTTTGTGTTCCAAAAATAAGCTCTTGGGGTTTTTTTTCCTTTTATTGTTAAGGGTGTAGCCCAGCCCCGCAGGGTATTCCATGTATAATAAATGTGGTTCTAATGACTATTGATTGGGAAATCCCAGCCTTCCATTTGGCTGTCAGCTCCTTCTGGCAAGTCAGAAATAATCAATAGCAACGTGGGCAGCAGCTCGAACAACAGAGAATGCGTCTCCAATGAATTGAGGCTGTGGTGAGGGTGGTCCCTTGTCTTTGGGGAAGGAATCCTGATTCATGGCAGCTTTGGAAACACATGATTTCCAGAAAGGCGTGAAGCGCTCTCAGAGAGAAGACCTATGCAAAGTAGATGCAGCAGCATCTCAAGATAATTCCAGAACTGTGCCATAGCAGCCAAGTGTCATGGTGGTTGTCTGTCACACAGCAGAGCAGGCTACTGGGGAAAGTGCTAGGACTTGTAATGGCATGTCAGTCTGAAAGGGTAGCCAATAAAGTATTATGATTACGCCACACTTTATAGGACCAGATGCCCTGCCTTGAACTCTCAACAACACCAAACATAAAATGCGGGACCTTGGGCAGATTACTTTATGTCATTAGGCCTCAGTTTTTCATCTGTAAAATGGAGTTGTCATTAGTACCTACCTTACAAAGCTGAAATTATCCATGTAAAGCACTTAGCTGTACTTGGCACTTCAAAATAAATACACCATTAATTAGTCTTCCAGACTAATCCTGACAGGTGATTCCCAAGATAATTTAGGAATTCTAATTAATGCTTTATTTAATCAGTCAATAAAATATAAACCATACATGAGTTTCTTATGTACAGATTTTTATTTAAAATATATAAACAATGGAATTGTAAACCATATGTGTGACCTTTTTTTTTATCACTTTGAAATTTCTTCTTGTTGTGGCCTATCATGATAATTTGAATGTTGAATCTTCATGTCCTATTCTTTCTTTCCCTCCTTGTGGTAAATCAACTACAAATCTAACCAAACCAGTATACTCAGTAATCAGCTAATGTTAGAGTCCTTCACACACGTTTCCTACCAAAGGATGATCTATACTCTGCTTCAACACTTCCGGTGGCTAGAACTATGTCCCCACCTCCCCTGTTAGCCCAGTCCTTTGTTACCTTTTAAATGAAATTTTTTAAAATATTGGAATAATTTTATGTCTACAGAAAGTTGAAAATCCAGACTTTCTTTAGTTACTTATCTTTTAAGAAACTGTCAACAAATGTATATTTCTTCTTGTGAAAGTGTGGACTTCTGTCAATAAATTTATCCTCTTCCCCTACACTGTGGGGCAGAGGAGTTTTGTTTCTAGCCCACTAGTGTTGGGCTGGGCTGTATGAATGACTTTGTCCAAAGGCACATTAGTGGACACAACACAAGCAGAAGTCTTTTAGGTTCTGCCATGAGAAGCACATGCCCTCATGCAGGCAATGGTCCAAGGAAGATGGAAGATCTGAACCATACCCTCACCTGGAGTAAAATACAGCTTACCTAAATCCTGATGCAAAACTACCCAGCGGAGTCCAGCTTGGACCCGCCAAACCATGCTTATCTACAGACCCATGAACAAGAAATAAATGTTCCTCGATGAAAGCCACTGAGTTTGGGAGTAGTCTGTCACTCAATATCATCATGGCCAATCTGATTGATATACCCTCCATTTTCAGCTAGAACATCACAAGCAATTGCTAAATTTCTTACTGAAACTGCAAAGTCCAACCTCTATAGTAGGCTTTTGAGCTATCTCCTGTATTCATATCCCGGTGGGAATTTAGTAGTTTAGTTTAACATAACAGTCATGTAGCCCAGGGGTAGGACAATGGATCCCTCCCACCCCCGGGATTCTGATTTATTGATCAGCAGTGGGGTTAGCCATCCGTACTTTATAAAGTCCCCTCGGGGAATACCAATATGCAGCCGGGGTGGACAACCATTGTCTAGTAGGGATGTGGACCCTGAGCTGTGTTTTTGGAAGGACCAAGCTAAAGAAACAAGAAAGGACACCAAATCCCCATCAGACCACGTGGATGCCTATGCCGTGGAACTGCAGGAGTCTGCCATGTAGTTTCCATTATATGAAAAACAATAACAACAACAATTACAAAGTCTCATCGATTCACTGTTGCTCACTCAGTAGGGACAAAACAAAGCTAAGCCCTGGGGCTGGTGACATCTGTAGATGTGGAGATGTTGAGCAATTATATTGATTTCCCTACAGGAAGATCAGTCAGAGTAGTAATGGTTGTGTGGGTACTGTGGGTGGATGGAGAAGAAATCTGTTAGTCTAGAAAGTCTTTTTAAAGAATGCACCTAGGGATGCCTGTTTAATTATGTTGCCTCCATCTTTATAACCTGAGGGACTTTTGTTTCCTTTTTAAATAAACAACCCAGTTAACAAGTTTTTCCAACCCATTTTAAACTCCTGTGGGCACACTTGGACTTGTCAGCTCTGGTTCCAAGTAATCACTCTGCTCAAATAATGTTGATTAGAAATTTATAAAATCCAACCTTAAGCCTTGACATAAGCAGGATCATCTATAGATGATGGAAATGCAAAGAAAGCTAATTAGAAGGAAAGAACACAGTCACCAGAGTCAGAGAGACCCTGGTTCAAATCCAGATCTGCTGTTGTGACCTGAGGGATCTTGAGCAAATTAGTTTCTTGGCCTCTATTTCTTCATAGACATGAAACAAAGGGCAGAATTTTTCACCAGAATGCTGGTGAAGATGCTAACCTAAGGCAAACTGTGCTCCCCCAGGGTGGTGGAATGCAGGTGAAGGAAGGAAAATGATGCCAAGGAAAGGGGGAATGGCAGAGTCATGAGGGGCTCTGGGAGAGCAGAGGAGTGTGTTGTGAAGCCAGGGTGGTTGTCGGTATCTGCTGCGGAAATTCACAGAGAGGGAGAGACATCTAGGGAGTGTTTGCATAATGTTGGCTGGTGATATCAGCTCAAAGCTCATTCTGTCCCTTTTAAGAACGCTTTTAGATCCACATCACTCTTCATGGTTTCCAGAAGTGGATCTGAAAAGGTGGTAGACAAAGGTTGGCTCTAACATGGCCTTAGAATATAGGGTTGTTGTGAAGATAAAAATGTAATATGTAGAAAAGCATTTGTTCTAGCACATAGAAAGTATCAGGCTATTATTATTCTAAATTTGTCCTATCTTTAAGGACAGCTAATAGGCATCCATTTATTCCAAAAGCCCATGCCACTGCATGAAGCATCGGGTAATGCAACCTGAGAAACAAAAAAGGAAATGAAGGGCGGAGGCATTTTCTGGAGACTTCAGCATCCAACTATACTGTTGACTCAATTGTTTGGCTATTTTTGGCTATTTCAGGGCCAAAGCAAAGATGGCCTAAGTGAAGTTTTCAGGTTGTTAAAGAGAATGCAATGCACAGGAGAAGACACATTTGTCATATGCAGAACTTCAAGCCAAATGACAAGGGCAAGTCCATTTACTGTTAGAGTGTCCAAAATTGTTCACGACAGTTTAGTGAATGGGAGAGAAGAGCTGAAGGAGGTGAACTGAACTAAAATAAAGGATCTATGGCCTTTGAACCCCAGAGTAACAAAAGCTACTTCCTAAAATAAAGTAAGTTCTGACACAAACTTTCCCCTTTCAATTTGCCCTACGTGTATTTGTTCAAAGCAAGTTTTTAGTGTCTCCATCACAGTGAGGACAAATCAGTTGGCTACCCTTCTGGCAAGCACTCGGCAGCACCCCTCTGAAAAGCCCACAGAACCCAGGGAAACCATATGAGGCATAGGAAGGGCCAGGCCCCAGGCAGTGAGCCAGGGCAGCGGTGGAAAGATGAAAGTTCCTCTTCCCCACAGTGCTCAAGGAGAAAAAAGCTCATGTTCGAATGTTGGCTTTGGAAATGCAAAGCATGACAGAAAACATTTCTTTAATTTACACTGAGCAAAAGACTCCTCCATCTGGGTGACAATTCAGTTTCTAGTTGCAAATCTCTGCTTCAGGTACTCACTGCCAATCTGCAACCTTCTTCACCCGAGTGGAAGACTATTTGCATTGACTAAAATCTCAAAAGTGTCAACAGATCATGTCAAATATAGCAGGAAGGAAATACAATTGTGTACCTGAGATGAAATTTCCCTTTGGAAACACTGAATTTTCAGTTCCATGAGTACCATTGTATGTGCCCTGTGGCTGATAGACCTACAATCTATCTTACCTTCAGCTAATTTTATCAGTAAGAGAGGAAGTAGGAAGCTCAGGATGCATGCTTCTGTTTACCCTTCTATCATCTGTTTTCATATTGTGTACCTGTGGGCTCTTTGGTTTATTAGAGCTGTGAGTATTTTAAAAAGCACTGGCTAAGAGAGGTTCCCTTATAGGAAATAAAAGGAATATAGTCTACTCATGCAGACACACTTAATATATATTTCTTCCTCTTGAAGGGACTATAATAAAGATGGAATCTTAACATATTTAACTTTGGGAATAGAAGTGAGGGATTAGCCTGTTGGGTAAATTCTTGTTTTCCAAGATCAGGTAATTTTAGCCACAATTCAGTCCAAACAGTGACCATTTATAGAGTAATCATTTTTTTCTTATTCTAATATTGGGACCTCTGGGCTATGATCTCTCTCTCTCTCTCTCTCTCTCTCTGTGAATTTCTTCTTATGAAAAGTCTCACTAACTTGTAACAATTAAACCACATTTCATTTTGTATGAGCTAAACCATCTTAACAGTGAAGAATAAACTTTCACGAACTCAGGACAGTCCCAGGACATCAGCATATGAAATGCAATTGATTAAAAAAAAAAAAAAAGTACTCATGAACATAGTAAAGACTGTCTCACTTATGAAATAATATTTTTTTTTAATGTACTTGCTGCCATTGTGACTGTTTGACAATCCTATATAGCTCAGTAGTCATCAACCTGGAGGGAATTTTGCCTGCTATGGAACATTTGGAAATCCTTGAAATATGTTTGCCACAAACTGGCTGGGGTCGGGGGGAGGTTGAGGACTGCTCCCAGCATCTAGTGGGTAAGGGTCAGGTATGCTGCTAAACATCTGACAGCCATCTACATCAAAGAATTCTCTGGCCCAAAATGTCAGTAATGCCATTGCTGAGGAAACGCTGCTACAAGAGGAGTCCTCAGGAATGCCAATGAGGAATCAAAAAGATAGACCAAGAACTGAGAACAAGGGTTCAAAAATGGTGTAGCCACATTGGATTTTTAGGAATCTGGCCATGCCACGAAGACAAAAGGACAGTGAAAGAGAAAAATGGAGTAAAAGATATACCAATCTATAACCAACATACAGCTACACTACCTGGATTATATTTTCCTTTGGACAGAGTTAAAGCACAAAATTTGAATATATAACAGTATTAGAAAATAAAGGGAACTCATACTGTTAATGGGACAGAATCATTAGGAATTTCTGCAAAATGGGAAGCATATGGAATAGAATTGATAGAGAAAATTACAACTCAAAATAGGATAGGATGGGGCCCTAAAAAGACTTTTCAAACAGGGTAGTACCAGTAACAAAAGTATAGGGTAGTGGTTCCTAAACTTGGCTGCACATTCAAATCTGAACATCTTTCAAAGCTGCCAGTGCCCAAGCCACATCCCGGACAAATTAAATCAGAATCTCAGGGAGCCTGGGTGGCTCAGTAGGTTAAGCATCTGCCTTCAGTTCAGGTCATGATCCCAGCATCCTGGGATCGAGCCGCACATCGGGCTTCCCACTCAATGGGGAGTCTGTTTCTCTCTCTCCCTCTCCCTCTCCCTCTGTGTGCTCCTGCCCTCTTTCAAATAAATAAATAGATCTAAAAAAACTTTTTTTAAAGATCACAATCTCTAGGAATGGGATGAAACATTAGCATTTTTGGAAGCTCCCCTGGTGACTCCATATGAAGACAAGTTTGAAAACCACTGGTATAGAGGTAATCAAAGGATAAATATTGGCCATCAACTAAAGCAGTGCTTCTCAGACTTTTGCCTGCTTATGAATCACTAGAGTATCATCCTAAATGCAGATTCTGATTTAGCAGGTCTGGGATGGGGCTTGAGAGTCCATATTTCTGACCAGCTTCCACAGGATGCCAATGTGGCTGGTCCGTGAATCACTCCTGGAAGAGCAAGAAACTGAAGAGAACCAGGCCATTCCCATCACCCTTACCCTAATTCCCCTTCCAGTTGCCACAAATACAGAAATTGCCTCTAGTATCAGTCCTCTGGTTAAAGCCCTGAGGCCAGGTCTCTAAACAAAGTGGAGGATAGCCCTGGAAGGAGCTAAGAGAAAAGGAAAGAAGACCTCAAGATCACCCCCAGCCTATACAAGAGACAGTAGAAAACAAAAAAGAAAAGGCCACTGAACTCAGGAGTTGAGGGTATTGGGGCATCATTTTCATCCACAGAAAATAAAGCAAGGATTTAGATTACAATAAAAGTATTTTTGGCAATGACCTTAATTACTAAGTATAGTGAAATCTTACAGCTAAATGTTAAGCAGCCACTAAAATTTATATTATGGAAGAATAAGTAAGGATCTAGAAGGAAGTTAATGATATAACTTTCATTTTAAAAATCTAACAGGGTGGATAGAAGGGGGAAAGTAAATAAGCAAGGGAGCAAGAAAGAAATGCTTTTGAGAACATGTACACTTTGGGGTTAGCTATCATTCTCTCTGGGGAAGAGGTGGTGGAATTGTAGGCGATTTTTATTTTTTTCTTAGTAGAAATAAGATAATCGAAATACCACTCTCTTCCTCCAAAGAAGATGTTTAGGTCTCAAGCTCTACTTAGTCCTACTTATAATTTCCAGGGGATAATCGAGCTGCCCTTTACAGCTTTCTCAAATTGCTGGTCCTCTGCTACAAGCCACACCCATGGTCACCAAGAGCTAATGGTGCCACCCCAGCCTCCATACTGTTAATAGAATCGCTGGTGCTGTTGATAAGCTCTCCCAACCCTGGGCTCCAGTACCACTCCATAGCTTCCCCAGCTCAACCTACAATCACAGCTCTTTCTTCCCAGGGTAAAGAAATCTGATTCTGAGTATGGCAGCCATTTGAGGCTAAAACTAGATTAGAAAATATTGTAAATAATGGTAATGCTAATAGGCTTCACCCACTTGCTCTGGTTTCATGTCTCAAAATGGTACCCACGCTATATAACTTCCCTCTCAAAGGTCTTAACACCAATTTACATGGTCCCAATTATAAGCCCCCGTATTCCTTTTATAATCCTACATTGACAGGGTTGAGGAGAGGGATGTATATGGATACCTGGTGATCTACCTTGACTACCCAGGATCCCTGATGTCAATCCATTGATTACGTTCCTTTCACAACCTCAAATTGAAAATTTTAAAAGATTTTTTATTTATTCATTTGAGACAGAGAGAGAGAGAGAGAAAGCATGAGCAGGGGAGCAGCAGAGGGAGAGGGAGAAGCAGACTCCCCGCTGAGCTGGGAGCCCAGGGTCCTGGGACCATGACCTGAGCTGAAGGCAGATGCTCAACCGACTAAGCCACCCAGGTGCCCCTCAAATTGACCTAAACAAGTTGGTTTTTGGAGAAGGTTGTAGCACAGGACCTCACTGATGGGTATATTAGCATAACAGGAATTTTGTTTTTTTTAAAAAGTAATAATCCAGAGTGGCTGCACCAGTTTGCATTCCCACCAACAGTGTAGGAAGGTTCCCCTTTCTCCGCATCCCTGCCAACATCTGTCGTTTCCTGACTTGTTAATTTTAGCCATTCTGACTGGTGTGAGGTGATATCTCATTGAGGTTTTGATTTGAATTTCCCTGATTAACATAGAATAATAAAAAAATAAATAAATAAACTCACAAAATTAATGAAAAAAAAAGTAATAATCCAGAAGACTACTAGCAAACTACATTTGGAGACTCAGTCATAAGTGATCACTACACCATGTGTCCAATTACAGTACCATTTAGACATTTTAACATTACTTTTATAGAGAGAGAAAAATTGGTCAGAGTATTTCAAGCTCCCTCATTATCAACATGGTATGTCAAGTCTCTGGCTAAAGATTCATGGTTGGTTGCTTCTGTTAGACCATTAATTATTGTGCTTCATTATGGACAACCTCAGGTTTAAAGTTATTAGCTTTTTAACCCTTCTTTGTAATTAGATCAGCATAGTTTTCTGTTAAAAGGCAACAAATCAGTAAGTCAGCTGAAGGAAATATTTCCTGCCTCGGGCAACATATAATTAGTCTGTTAGCCTCAAATGTCTGTGAAGTGAATTGTTTGAAGTTTACTGTCAAATGAAAATTCCTCTGATTTGTTAAGGATCTACTATACATTTATTCCTAATGCTATAGTGTAATTGTAATTCAGCTGTTTGTTTAGCCATATATATATATATATATATATATATATATATATATATATATATATATATATATTTCCATTTAGGTCCCTTTCTTGTTAAAACTAAATAACAATCTATACACTAAAAAGAAAAATAAGAAGCTATCATCAATAGAGGATAAAATAGAGAAATAGATGAATAAAAACCAAAAAAGTCATTCTTCAACAAAGCAACTTAGCTCAAAAATATTATTTGCAAATATGTTATCTATCACACTAATTTATCTTCCTAAAATGTCATCAGGAATACAACCTAAAAAAGATAATTAAAAACAAGCTATGACTACGAAAATCATTAAGAGAAGTAATGTGAACACAGAAGAGACCTAGAAACTAACAAGATTCAGGTGTCCACTAAAATATAAGTTCCTTGAGGGTAAAAACTTGCCTCTTATTTACCACTGTATCTTCAACCCCTAAAAGAGTGTCTGGCACATGGTAGATCCTTAATAAATATTTGCTGCATAACTCACTGTTTGGAGTAGCTCTGTACAAGAGAACACAATGGATATTAAAGGCATAAATATTTTAGTTGCTAAAAATAGATGTTCTGTAGCAGAGCAGAAATATTCTGCAAATGCCAGCATTAGGTATATGATATATCCTATAGAGCTAGAAAGAGTCTCTTCCAACTTTATACTCATCAGGGACCTTTCTAATTGCAAAACTCACTTCCAGAGGTGGAACATAGTAAAGGAAACCTAAATGTTCCAGTTATTAAAATTATGAACGCCCATTTGTCAATTAACACTTGGCATTCAGTTTCATAAATCAATCTCCTTGTGACTTTGGCTGTGTTGGTCGATTTCCTAAAACTTTTATAAGTCCTAAATGAATTTATAGCTTTGAATTTCTAATTGTTCAAAGTTAAACCCAACCAGGTATCCGCCAAAGGACAGGCACTCGTTAGAACCCTATCAGAAACATCTAGCCAAACACTTTCCCATTTCAAAACAATGACAAATTCTAGCCATCAAGGGACTGGGCCAACAGCCAACATAAAGAAGAAAGCTGTGCAGTGACCACAGTATGCTCTAGCAGGAAAGAACCATAGCTTGGTTTGGGAGACAGCTGGATTTTAGACTATCCCTGACTCTAAAAAAAAAAATAAAAATAAAAAATAACTGCATTGGCTATCTCTATTTTTCAGGGATGGGGCTTGGGAATGAGGGAAAAAAAATTACTGTTATGTAGTAAAAGGGAACAGTAAAAAGAAAAAAAAAAAAGAAAAAAAAGAAAGCATTTTCTCCCAGGTTTTCTCATTAAGTGAAATTCAGTATATCTCAAGATAGAGCCTTTTGTCCTCCTCCCCATCTCTAAAATCCTGACTTATCATCCCAACTAATCTAGTTCATTCAATGGTGTATCATTATTCTTCAATCTAATAGGCACATATTTTTAAGGGAGAAGGGAGAAGGGTGTCTCCCTTCTCCTTTATATACCAAATCAAATTATCATGAAGTCCTATCAATTATTCAAAATAATCCATCTCTATCCTTCCTTATTTCCTTTGCCAGTGTCCCAACTTAAGGTTTCATTAAGGCATGCATGAGCATAGACTATAATCTAATAATAGATCACATAACTTATTGGTTTTATTCATTAATGCAATATAAATGCTCCAATTTATTATTTACATTTTTGTCTCGTTTCCTCCACTAAAGATCTATTTATTTGGGATTGGGATCTGGTAATCATGATGAACTCTTAGTGTTAGTTCAAATAGGATGTGATTATGTTTAGATAACATTTTGTGGGGCCTACCACAGAATCTACCTTTCTAAATCAAAAGTCTTATATCTACCTAATACAGAGTTTCTCCCTCTTTTCAAGAACAGTTTTAGTTATCTAGTGCTTCAAAATCCTGGCGTTGGGAGCATCCACTTCCAAGATCACCCACTGCCTTACATGGCTGGTGACAGAAGGACTCCATTATTTGCAAGTGGTCGGCTTGAAGATCCTCACAAAATGGTGTGGGCTTCTGCCAGAATGAACAATCCAAGAATAAACAAAACAAAAGACAGAATGTCTTCTATGATCTGTCTTTGGAAGTCACATGCCATCATCCCACTGGTTCTACAGGGCAGTGCCACTTACTGTGGAAGGAAATCACACAATAGCAGGAATACCAGGGGGCAAGGATTATTGAAGGCCATCTTGGAGAATGGGTACCACATCAAAAACTAACTTCCATGTGCATGTGGGTTGTAGTCATCAAACACTTCTGTGGGTCACCATTTCACTCTACAATTTCCAAGATTACAAATGTATCCTTGTTTAGAAGAGTAATTTCTAGGATGGAATTTAGGAAGATACTGACCTAAAGCTTTGTATGTAGAAACACAGCAATAAAAATGGGACAAGTTGCTTACATTCAATAATGCTAAACAACCAATTTGAATACATGGCTAACAATGAATTTTCTCCCTAGTCCCAAATGTTTATATTTATATTTATACACCTGTCATTTTGTTTCATATATTAGTGGGGGGCGGGGGCGGGATATAGAGACTTACAATCATGGGTTCTGGTTTCAGCTCGCTATTTGAGTTTGAGTCCTTAGGTGAACTGCAGATCCCACTTCAGCTTTGGTAACCTCTTCTTTGCCACTCAATGGTCCAAAGAACAGCAATATCATCATCACCTGGGAATTTATTAAAATTGCAAATGGATGGGCTTTCACTTCAGACCCACTGAATCAGGATATGTGTTTTTAACAAGATGCTCGGTAATTTGTGTAGAGAGTGCTTATCCAGGAACTACTTCACAGACTGTGAAAGCTGTTATGTCAAATTTTTCACTTCTCCAAAGAAAAACACCTATCAGGATTCTCTACATAGCAGATGTCTCAGAACACTGCTGATTGAGTGACATCATTATGACTTCCCCTGCTGGGTAGCCTTTCTTTCTGCTTTTCCCAGTGAAAAAGCAGTACCTCGTTGCCCGTTAACTCTGTAAAATGTAAGTGTGCACATAAACAGAGCCGAAAGTAGGAAACATATTTTTTCATTTTTGTTTTGCTTTCTTCTAATGTACTAAGTACAAAGGCATTAGGCTCATAATTAATTTATGATGAAAATCTTCTCACTTTTCAAAAGATAAAATTGCAATTCTCACTGGACAATATAGATTTCCAAACTCCCACAATGAACTTGGGCAAACTGTCACTTCACTTCTTGAGTCCCAGGTGTCTCCTGAGCAAAATATGGCTCATAACTCATAAAGTTTTTCTTTATATATTTTTTGCACATTTGTAGTTGGTAAAATGTACAGATTTTGATGCACAACATGATGAGTTTTTACAAACATATATACCTGTGTAACTACCACACCAATTAAAATATGGAACATGTCCACAACCCACAAAGTTCCCTTAGCAGCCTTTCAGTCAAACCTACCTTCTAAAATGGACAGATAGTGAGGAGTTTTCAAGATGATATTCAGGAAATTAGAGCTGGAAGGAGACAATTTTAGAGTCAAAAGAACTGAAATTTACCTAAGGTCTTAGAGCTAGCAGGTGGCAGAGCTGAAAATTGATTCCAGGACAGCGAATCTTTCACAGTGCCCTTTTCTGTAAGTTAAGGTATAATGTGGAAGTGTATACACATGGGACTTTCCTCACCATAAATTATTGTTGCCTCTTGTTAAGCTTCATATAGATGGACTTAATCCATTTGTCGCCTTTGACTCTGACACCCTTCACTCAACATAATGGTTCTGAGATCCATGCATGTTGTTGCATGTGTGAGTATTTCTCACAGGATTGTGTTGAAATGTAAATGAGATATATGGAAAAGTACATGTTTCCATGCTTTTAAATCTGAAAATCAACTGAGGGCATTTGGGGCCCTAAAATTTCCATCTTTCTCTCCCAGGTACTAGGAGTGAGAGGGTAAAATGTCATCTCCCATTGGATGACCTACTTCTAATTTTGTTGCCTTTACTCAGATTTGCTGATACTACTGCAAATAAAAGGGACTGTGCTCTCCTTCTATCAGAATATGATAACTGATAATCTTACAGGTTTTCCTTCAGCCTGGGGAAGATGCTTGGCATTGATAACCACAAGCTCCAGTGGGAATTTTCCAGGAAAGCAAAAAGCACCTGGAAAAATCTCTGTCCATCCATTGTCACTATGGCAACATGTAATTATAACTGCCCCAAATGAGAATGCCTCTCTCTACCAATACAATACAGTTATGCTACTTCAAAACCATTCATTTTCAACAGGATTGCTCAGCATAGATGGACAGAAGAATTATGTCTCAACCACAATAATGATGAAAGGTAATTATGTGAGTCCTACCAACACTTTGACATTGAGATGAAGTTTTGTCTATGAGATCACTAAGCTGTGATCCAGCAGGAAATAGGAATAATTGTCTTGGCCAAGATTCCACGGCTAATGTGAAGCAGATAATTGAGGCAATTATTTGGCAAATTCAAACCAAAAAGCATACTAGAGTAATAACACTGTTCACCACTAATGGTGCTCTCAAGTAAGATAACTGTAATTATCTGTTCCTGTAGCAACAATGCTCAAACATTTTTTTCCCACCCGTCTTAACTTCAGGTATTTATGAGAATACTCACTTTCTGATTGTTTCCAACATTGAGTAGTCGCTTGAAAAGCAGTTTTAAGGATGATTTTTAGGTATACAAAGATGGAAGTCTAGTGTCTTTATCATTTATATATTTTTAAACTTCTAGCAGAGTCTAAAGAAATTGGCGAGATATTATCCTTAATGTTGAGGCCAAGGCAATATGTTCAAAGCAAAGTATCTTTCGATTCTGTCTCACTGTTAATATAGTGGATGCCTGGTTTGGAGCTGCTATTACGAAGGTGAAATGTATTAAACAGGGTTATTGCAATAACAAGTTATAAAATTCATCTCAAACCGGCATACACCATGAAAAGTTTAGAGGTGGGTGCTGCTGGATGCTAGTGACATGTTTTGAGCCGTGCTTCAACATGTCAGCACAAATTTCTTTCTTTCCTCTGTGATGGTTTTACTTTATTTCTGCCCATTTTTGTTAGATGTAATTGATATATAACACTGTATAAGTTTAAAGGTATACAATGTGACAATTTGATATATGTACATATTGCAAAGTAATCACCACAATAAGATTAGTTAACACATCTGCCACCTCATAAAATTACCCATCTTACGTGTGTGTGATAAGAACTTGTAAAATTCAGTTTTAGCAACTTTTAGGTACACAATACAGGATTGTTTGTGATGGCTTTAGTTTCAGGTCAAATCTCTCTAAGTGGCAAAGACAGAAATAGCAGACCTATCCTTGCTTTCTCTTAACTTAGCAACCCCAATGGCACAATAGAACCTATTCCCGATGGTTCCAGCAAGAGTCTCAGGATAAACCAGGTGGTCCCAGTAGGTCACACATCTACCCAGAAGGAAAAGAGAGAGTCTATTGCTGTTTATGTCCACCTGAAACACACCCAATAAAACTTAACTTTACAAATTCATCTCAAAGAGGACCAAAATATAGGATCATTGTGTTTAGTGTAGTATTATTAATAAAATACATAATAATAACCCAACAAACAGTTACGAAATGCCCATGGGCCAGTGTTAAGGTTTTTTTTTTTAAGTTAAAATATAAAAAAATGATAGTTTCTGACTCCTACCATCTGAGAGTTTATGACCTAGCAGGGAGTCAGGACTTAAAATAAACGTGAAGTTAGAGAATATAAGACAATATACAGTCCTATGCAATACTGGAGAATTCAGATTATAAGAGGTATGGGAATTTATTGAAGTGAATGGTAAAATATACTTGCTCTATATCCCAGTAGTTCTACTCCTACTCAAGAGTAATAAAATAATATATTCACAAAGAGACTGTCAAAAGAATGCTTATAGCAGCTTTATTTGTGGAACAAGAGATCCATGGATAAATAAGTTGTGGTATATTCATACAATGGAATATTACTCTATAATAAAGAAGAGAATGATCTACTAACATGGATGAATATAAAAAACCTTATTCTTAGACAAAGAAACATGGAAAAAACACAACATACCATTGTAATTCCCTTTAAATGAAATAGTAGAATGGGCAATAGAGTGACATAAAACAGATCATTGGCTACCTGGGTCAAGAGTGAGGGATTAGCCTCAAGGGGACATGAGGAAACATTTGGAAAGATAAAAATAGTCTATATCTTAATTGGTTACATGGGTATAAATATATGCAAAAACTCATCAAACCATACACTCAAAATGAGGGCATTTAGTTTATTTAAATTATGCTTCAATAAGTTGATTAAAAAACTGTAAGAGGAGTTCATTAAATCACTGGGTCAGTGTTAGTAATCAAGGAGATAGTAGATGAAGACTTTATTATTTAAAATAGTCATAAATTATATGGTGTGTGTGTGTGTGAGAGAGGAGAGAGAGAGATGATTACATTGCCTAACATAAAGTGATGAGAAGAACCTGGGCACTTGATTCAAACTCACCCACTTCTACATGCTATCTTTGCCTTCAGCTGGCAGGAAAGTGATCCTACTTGCATAACCTGAAAAATTGACCACCACCTACTTCCTTGGAATATTAAAAGATATTAAATGTGAAGATTAAATTAAATTAAAATGATCTGATGAAAAAGAATAAAACCTATTCAATGCATTAAAATGATAGAATAAGGAATATAATAAAGAATAGTAAAATATGGATGGATGGATGGACGGATGGATGGATGGATGGATGGATAGAAGACAGATTACTTTTAACTTTGGCAAGAGGTTTTGTCAAGAGTAAGGAGGCAATCCTGTGCACAGAAGTACATACTTCATGGAAATTCTTTATTCAGAAAAATAAGGAAGAAATGGGGCTACAGGATAAATTCAGTACTTTGAGCACAGAAGTAGTCAATGTTCTATCTGGGCCAGGTGAGCCAAAGATAGTCACAAAGATTAAATGATTCATTTCCTACTCTTTGTTACCATAATTATAATATTATCATAGCTGAGATAAACAGTGAGTAAATGTCTAATGCAGAGCGAGGTATCAGAGGGGTCGTCTTGAGTTTGTAAATAAAAGAAAGTACACTGAGCCTGCACTTTGGGGAATGCCCTAGGTACCACCTGATCTGCAACATCTCCAGATAACGTGGTCATTCTATGTAAATAAATTAAACGCTCTCTATGTAGCAGTCGTGTAATTCCCCGTTACATGGACCAGCAGCTTTAGGACCACCAGTAAGCTAGTTAGAAATGCATGCAATATCTGCTGATCAGGATTTGCATTTTAACAAGATCCCCAAATGATTCCTGTGCACACCAAAGTTTGAGACCAAACAGCCCTGCTCCCTTGCTTCATGAAAGGAAATCTAGGACAACAAGAACGGGAAGCTTATTCTCCTGGTACGGAGACTTATTCTCAGGCTTGAACTGCTAACTCAGAAGTTCCTGTAGACTTAGCCTACCATGAAGAGCCTACTAAAAGGGACAGAAAAGTCAGAAGCAATAATGTAGGCAATGGTAGTCAGGAAGTCAGAAGATCAATATATGCCAAAATGCTCAGCCTCAGTAGTATTCACAGCAACACTGAAATATTACTGCTTACCATCACCGACAAAATTTAAGAGAATGATATTAAATATTGGTAAAGCTATGGGGAAACTGAAACTTTCATTTATATCACTGATGAAAGTGAAGAGCATTCATTCATTCATTTTGAAGAGCATTCTGGCATTAGCTAATTAGATGAAAAATGGGTACCCCCTATGACCAAGCTATTGCATGCCTCAATATGTAACCAGGGAAACCCTTGCACGCATGCCCAAGGAGAGGTACATAAGATTTGTTGCATGAGGCTACTACAGCATTGTTAACAACAAGAAAACACGGGCACAGTCTAAGTGACATCCAAAAGAAGAATCTTTAAAACAGAATGTGCTATTTCTGTACTCTGAAATACTAAAATATCTGTTAAAAAGAGTAAGTGGTTATATGTAGATTCACATAGGAAGATTTCCAAGACATATCACCAACTTAACAAATTAGTTGAAGAATAATATTTAAGATATAATTTCTTGTTTTTAAAGAAAACACATATACAAAAAAACTCCATATTTCTATAGGTGCAATTACATACACTATGTACATATATGGGGCAAGCACACAGATAAATGACTAGAAGAATATACACAAAATCTTTTAAAGTCATTATCTCTGGAGAGGAAGCTGGATCAGCATATGATGGTATAGAGAAATGTTAAGTGTGTGTGTATTTGTGTATTATTTTATTTTTGTTAGCAAATATAATAAATGAAATAACCTGAAGGAGAATTATTTATATAAACCTAATGAGTTACTTTGTATTTCTCACTAAAACATCTGTAGAAAATATTATTTTTCTCTGGAACCGAACTTTATATTCAATGTGAAGACTACAGTCTATTGAATTATCACCTTTTTATGGGATATTGTCTGGGTTTTCTAACTGGAAAGATCCTTTAGCATCTTTACACATAAAAATTAAAATTCTTGAAAAACATTTCACTATAAAACCTTTGGCATTTTCAGCGTGACTTGCAATCAGTTACTCGTTATTTCCTTCCAAAAAAGACTATTAAAACACTTGACTAATATACAAAACTAACTTTTCTCAGAAATTTTAACATTTCCCAGAAAATATAACATTTGCATAAGTTGCCATAGGATAAAATTTTGTTAAGTATATTTTTATTTATAATTCCCATTACTACATCTGTCTCCTACCTATACCTGGATCCACACAACCTGCCTTCCCCCCTGATTTTGCACACAAATCTTGTTTAATTCTTACTGCAACTCTATGATGTACTATTATTATCCCCATTTATATGTAAGAAGCAGAGACTCATCAGGTTAATTAAGTAACTTGCTCAAAACCGGGTTTTATATACCAAAGATCCCAAACAGTTTCCAAATTAGTTATGCCTATTATATACTCCCCCTAAGAGTTTATGAGAATTTCACTTACTCTACATCCTCACCAAGATTTTGTATTATTATTTTTCATTTATAAAATATAGTTGTGGGTATACAGTGGCTTCACATTGTGGTTTTAATTTTCATGTCCCTAGGGCCTAATTAAATTGAGCACCTTCACATATGTTTATTGGCCATTTGAATAACATCTTTTGTTAACTCCTTGTTCAAATCATTTGACCTTTTTCTATTGTTGTAACTGTTTATTTCATCTGGGGAAGACTTGGGACTCAGATTCCCCAAAAAGTGTCCATTAACAACATCCCTTCCCTAATTAATCATCTACCTCCACTAATTTACAAAGTGCCTGAATCTCCTACAAGAAGATTTGAACTCTGGGAATTTCAAGAAAAAAAAAATTCCCTTTCCTCAGAAAGCCCGATAAAATAAACAGAAACAAACAATTTAAAACCCACCAAAAATGCAATCCATAGCTATTTTATTGATTTTTATTGGTACTTTCCTCTTACTGTTATGGGAGACAAGTAACTTTCTCATTAGAAAATTTTCTTGACTTCCTAATGCTTGAAAAGCACCATGTCAATGAGTGGTACAATGTCTCAAGGCTTTGATTGTGTTTTGTTTGTTTTGTTTCAAAGTGGGTGGTATGGTTCTTAACTTTAATATTCTAGGTCATAATTTCTCAGCAATCCAGACTCCCAAGTGTTCTCAAATATAATACTTTAAAGATCCCAAATTAACTAAAACTAATATAACAAATAATGAAACCACACATTCTGATGAGAGGATTATAAGAAAGAGTGTGGAAATGAATAAGACAGAAATATTCTGAAACAATTTACCAAGGGTGATGAAGATCCACAAGGCCTTTGTTAGATTTATATGTAGAAGTCTGTCCTTCCAGAAGCACAGGAAAGAGTGGTTTTGAGAAATTTAAAGAACACTTGCCCATTGAAGAGGCCAAAATATATCTAGTGATGGTTCTTTTAGGTTTTTTTTCTTTAAAAAAATGCCCCAATTCTTTTCAAAGAGCCATTAGCGTTTCAACTCTTGTCTCTCTGTTGAGTATTAGAAGGGCATTCACACTTAAGTCATAAACTTTCAAGAAGCTGCTTTTTCTCTCTCCAATCTGTATTGCTTTGTTCTGTGTATGACAGGAAAAAATCACTTCAAGACATTACCAAAGCCTGAGGAAAATGCTCATTAGTACACAAGGTACTAGTGTGTACTAGTCATTTCATTCTCAGTTTGAGTACTTTAAACTAATTTGTGCAGAACTATTTTTTGTTTCCCTGAAGACTTTTCCTAATTACAGTTTTCTGGGGAAAGAGGCCCTTCCGTTGACACAATTCAATATTGCAGGAAACATTGGTGTCACCTTGATTCTCAAAAATGATAGGAAAGATGAGGTGAGGCAAAAGTAAGCAATTAGGGCTCAAAACGAGGTTCCTACACCTTTGTCTCAGCTTCAGCTAGAAGTGCAGACATGTTACTGAAATAAGCCTGCGTTAAACTAACATCTTATTTTTTAATCATTTTTGGCATTTAGGTAATTTTCCATATCTTATTTTTGTACAAAGGTGTAATATCACATAATATAGTTTCAAATACTTGGCTTCCAAATGCTCTCAAATAAAAGAATAAACCTTATTTCTACTGGAAATTAGAAACCAATCATTTTGTAGAAAGCGAATTACTCAATCTGTCTGATTTGAGCTTCATAAGATGCTTTAACAAGTCACAAGTCTCTGAAGACAATGTCAAGTTAAAACAAAGGCAATTAGGCTGGAACTAGATCTATTTTATGGCTAAATTTCTAATTCCAAAAGGTGAGGCCCAAGAATAGAGACATGTCTGTTGTGTTCTGTTTGATTTTTGTTAGTTTGTTTGATGGAGAATAACTTTGACAAGTGTAACAATGGACTCCCTTCTCAGCAAGAAATCAAAGATAATTTAGATCAGGGAATGAACCCTGGTCCAGCAATCATTAAGCAGCTGGGTGGCCTTTTGGAAAGACACTTCATGTTGCTGGGCTTTCGTTTCAGCATCTACAAAATAAGCCTCTGAACTCTATACTTCCTATCATCCCTTCCAGCCCTGATTTTTCTGTGACAACATTTAAAAATCCATTTAAGCTAAAATAATTTACATTTTACTACTGACCTGTAAAAGACCAATCAGCACCATCGTAACTAATAAAACCAAGACAAAACAGTAGCAGTCTGGTGATAATCATGATAACAACTATTTTAGATTTGAATCAAGCTGCACAATTTACAAAGAGTTTTCGTGCTTCTCCCATCAGTGTCGTTTCTTAGTTCCCTAAGACTGCACAGCTTGCAAGTTGTAAGTCCAGAACAAATCATTTGGTTCAAGAAGCAGGGTGTTCCAAACTCATAGAAAAAAAAGATCAGACTTGTGGTTGCCAGAGTGGAGGTGAGGAAGGGAGAACCAGAAGGCGGTCAAAAGGTACAAACTTCCAATTATAAGATAAATAAGTGGTAGGGACGAAATGTACAACCTGATGACATTGCTAACAGCACTGTAATAATATACAGGAAAGTTGTTAAGAGAATAAATCCTAAGAGTTCTCAACACAGAAGGATTCCCCCGCCTTTTTCTCTTTTCTTTTTATTGTATCTGTCTGAGAAAACGGATGTTAGCTGACATATTGTGGTGATCATTTCATAATATATGTAAATAGAACCATCATACTGTATGCTTTAACCTTATATGGTGATGTGTCCATTGATTCTAAATAAAAACTGGGGGAAAAAAAGAAACAGGATGTAATCCATATTTTGCTATCTCTGTGGTCATTTTGAAGGAGGAGTGCGTAGAATTGGTTATCAATGTCAGACTTTGACATTAAAGTGAGGGTTTTTTTATACTAGTAACGCATTCTTTCCCTCCCGATGACATGGCAGTAGACACATAAAAGAACGGATCCTTGAAATGAAATGATATGTTTTCCTAGAATTATAACTGAATAAGCACTCCTCCTCCTCTCTCTTGTCTTAGATTGACAGGGAGAACCAAATGATACGATGGTCAAAGAAGGAGCTCAAGAAACTGTCATACTTGAAATCAACTATTTACTATGAGTGTGGGTGGGTAGTTACATAAGCTCTCTGTTATAAAGAATAATAATTCACCTCAAAAGAACTAATGAAATGTGTGCATGTGAATGTGTGTGCATTTCAGGGCTGGCATACATTAGGCAGTCGCTACATATTGGTTTTCTATCTTTTCCCTAAGAAGCATCATGGAATTTCAACATTGAAATGCCCCACATCGCTGAAAGGAAGAAAAGCATAAACCTGGTTCTAAACCCAGGCCCATCTTTATGAACTGGATGACCTTGGGGAAGTTATGTAAGCCCTCTGAACATCAGTTGTCTTACGTGTGTGTGTGTGTGTGTGTGTGTGTGTGTGTATACACCACCTACCGAAAAGATTTATTCTAAAAACTGTAGTCTATTCTGCTACAGTGCTTATTTTTATAATGAGAATTAGCTGATATGTGATTATTAAATAGAGGAATTATGCCAGTATAATTGAGAAATCAGGTTGTTTTACAGACTTTATTTTTTCTGGTCACATGCTGTTTTGCACCAAGTAACTAGAGCTATATGCCAAGTCCACCCACACAGCTAATTACAGCAAGCCTTACAGGAATACAGTAGTATATATTATGCTCATTTACCCCTATATGCTGCCTCGTGGCTTAGTTTACCCAAGTTCTCTGCTTTGAAGGTGTTTATTGAGCGATTTTCTCTGATCTTTGACCTAAACTTAGCAGCTGCAGCTCTCTTTTATACCCCTTTCCATAACCCTATCTTTACCTTTTTTTTAAAAAAAATGAAGGCTGCATTATTTTAACTAAGCTAGTGTTTTGTTTTTATTAGATTGTTAGTGCTTTCATTACAAAGTTGAATAGGTTCTGAGTGGTCTTCCCAAAGTATATTCTCCCATTATTTTGTTATTTCTAAAGCACAATTTAACAAAAATTTTTTTAATTTGTACAATCACATTATAAAGAAACACCTGTACATCAGATAACACGTGTAAAGTACCTAGCCCAGTGCTCAGCAGATGGCTTTTAAATATCAGATTCCCTATTCGTTCGGGATGGCAGTATTTCATTTCAAAAGGCAGAGAAATGAATTAAGTGAAATTTGGGATCTCTTAGAGCCTTAGGGATGTTTTCTGAGTCTGTGAGAGAAAGCATAATTCCTACTAAAAACATTGGCTAAAAGCATAAGCTATGAACATCTGAGCAAAATGCCCCGGGAATTATTCATGGTTCAATGTAAAGACACCGCAAGGGTCAGACTAAAAGAAAAAAAAAATTGACCCAAGGGTTACATTGCACCTCATGTATTTTTTCAATCCACTTGGTACCTCCCAACCAATAGGAGATTCCCCTAGACACTTACGATTTTTCATGTGGCATTAGTGGTTCCATTCAAAGCTCCCCTGAAAATTGAAATGACTAATAGGTACCTGTGCTTTTGTAAAGCTCTGATGGAAGCTTCTTTCTTAACACTATTCCTGAGACCACACATACATCACGTAGCAAGTGATAACGGTGGTTGACAGAGAGGTATCTGAAGCAGCAATTAGCAGAGGTCATTGGACGCCATCTTGTGTCTGGAGAGGTGGGAACCCAAACTAAATCATTGGATTTGGCCTCTAATGGAGCTCTTCCTGCATCACTGCTTTTCCATTGGAAACCACCCTCCAGTTCACCAAATTCAGATGTCAAAAATCAAACCTGAGCTGACAATGAAAACCTTCCTGTTCAAACTAAAACTCTTGAATGTTGGGCATTAAACTGGTGTTGAAGCAGAGGACCAATGGGGCAGTGTAATTCATTCAACTCAGCAGAACTGCTGCATTTTCCAAATGTCACGCCATACATTTCCCCAGCCAGTTACTTCTCTTGGGCCCACTTACCCAACTGAGAATGCAAAGGAAACTTTGGGCCTGCCAAAATTGTTCTCTAAAGCAAAACCAAGGACCATCTTTCATCAAAAGAACATAGCTAGCACAGTGTCTTAAAAATAGTAGGTGCTTAGTAAATGGGAACTAACTTTTACTTCCCCTGCCATGGGTCAAAAAAACATACAAATCTCCTCTACTTATAATACTAGTTTCCCTCAAAACAAAAGTAAAGAGAAAATTTAAAACACAGGTGATTGTCCATTTTACTTCTCATAGGATATAAGATTTTACATTTAATTTGGGTTTCTACTGGTTATATTAAAGCATGCTTTTCTCTGAACACTCCTCCAAAGTGTCAAGGACTGGACACTGGATTTTCAAAGAGTGGCTATTTTTATCTTTCTTTCTCCATCTCCAAATAGTGCTATTTACTTTGCCCAGCAATTTTCTTAATAAATGCCCCTAAATTCCCATGCACCAAAGATATGACTATGAGTCAGAAGATTACGTCTGCCCACTATATTCGTAGCCACAGAATAACCATGGAATTATCAGCAACACGAAGACTAGAATGAAAATTAGGCAGGGTCACTGCCCTGACATGCAAGTGGGCTTACAGGCAAATGTTCATACATTCATTCAATAAATGATTATTCTGGGGCACCTGGGTGGCGCAGTCAGTTAAGCATCTGACTCTTGGTTTTGGCTCAGGTTGTGATCTTGGGGATCAAATCCCAAGTCGGGCTCTGCACTCAGTGTGAAGTCTGCTTTAGACTCTCTCTCCCTCTGCCCCCCCAAAATAAATAAATAAATCTTTTTAAAAAATGATTATTATGGTTCCCTTATGTGCTTGGCACCAGAGAAATAATGGTGAACAAAAAGTAGACATGGTCCCTGTTCTCATATAAATTACTGTTTAGTAGAGAAGACCGATAGTCATCAAGCAATCACATTAATGGATACATAAACTAAGACAAATTCAATGAAATAAATGGAGTACAGTTCTATTAGAGTATATAATAAAGGAGTCTGATCAAGATCAGAAGAGAATTAGGAAGCACTTTCCTGAAAAAGTAACTTGTGCTGAGATCCGTACAATGAGTAGGATTATTCAGGCAGGAGGTTGTAAGACAGAAAGAAATGATGACCATCCAGAATTTATAGAAAGCATTCAAGGTTTCATAGGTCATGTTAAAGATTTTGGTCCTTATTTTCAGAATAAGGATGAAAGTAGCAATGCTTTGAAGAGTGGGAAAACTTTGAAGGAGAAAGCCCAGAGATTGTAGGCTATGACTGTAATCTAAGTGAAAGATGATGGTATTTTTCCCTGGGATAATGGCAGTGGACATTGAGTGATGTTGACATATACAAGAACTGCTCTGGAGGTATCAATCTGCAGGACCTGGGAAAAGACTCGTTGTGTTAGGTAAGGGAGATCAGGGAGGAGAGGAAGATGTCAAGGAGGACTGCTAGTTTTCTGACGTATTCAGCTAATTCTCTTAGCGGAGGAATTCTGGACAATGACCAGGTTTGAGAAGTTGTGGCCCCAAGTTTAATTTTAGGCTTGTTAAACACTTTAGAGCAATCCAGGTGAAGAAATTGAGCAGGCAATTGGGATATATGAGTCTGGGCTTCAGAAGAGAATTCTGTACTGGATGTGACTATTTAGAAGTCAGATTATTAGTGATAATGGATGTAATGAGGACTGATAACACTGCCAAGGAGAAGTATACATATAGGAAGAGGAAAGGACCTAAAACTCAGCTTTGAGGAGACCCAATATTCAGAGGCCCAGACAAGGAAGATGAGCTAAAGGAAGGAGTGACCAGTGAGAGGGGCAGAAAATCAGATGAGCTGGTGTCTAAACAAATGCAGGACAAGACAGTTTTGAAAAGGAAGTCTACAAAGCCAAAAGCAGCTACCAGGCCAAAAACATGATGACTGACAAAAATGTTCACTGGATGAAGTGACATGCAAATTATCAATGACTTCCATGAGTCTGCTGTTCTGCAAAGCTGTGGGCTAAGGGTCAGGTTAGATGTTGAGAAATGAGTGAGAAGTGAGAGAATGGAGATGACTTTCGAGAAATTGGCTTTGAAGGGAGGAGACACAGAGTTATGGAACAGGGGTGAGACATTTATGGTGGGATTTGGCTTTTAGGATGTTAAAGTCCTTGGTAAGCAAAGTATCAATGGGAAGTATCTGGTTGGAAGAGGAATGACTGAATATAGAAAAGAGAATCATGGATAGTATGAGGCTCCTGAGGAGGGAAAGGGGAAGAGGACGGACTACACGGCACAGACGGAGAATGCATTCACGTAAGATTAAGGCCCTTTCTCTAATGTAGCAGGTGAAAATTAGGACAAAATGAGCATAATCATAAGCAGTTTGTTTTGCAGCTGTGATGGCCAGAAGATAAGGGTGCCCATAACATGGCTTCAAATTTCCATGGCTGTAGGAAATGAACTTGGTCATTGAACATGGAGGGTAGAGGTGGTGGAAGGTGGAGATTTGAGGATAGGTTGGAAGTGCTGAAACATGTGGACTGAGCTGGTTAGGAAAATGCTAGACAGTGTTGAAAGCACATGTGATTTGATGGTCAGGAATTGTCAGTGATACCAATCTGCCCCGGCTTCCTCCAGCAGCACCTGATTGCTCGGCAAGATGAAAGACAGTGCATTAAAAGATTCTTCTTGGGATGGGGTTTTGCCAGACTGATACTACATAAAGACAGGGGACAGGGGACTTTAACGTGGTCGCAAGGAAAGAGTTTAAATGATTAACCATAATGTGCAAGCTGGGATGGTTGTTCCATTTTTTCCTATTATATGGTTGGGTTTAAAACGCAAAGAATAATGTGAAAAGTCCCCAGCCTAACCCTGCCAGGTCTGGATGGGTCAAAAAAATGAAGGAATGAAGTCCTACTTCACCTCTGTTAGAATTCCCCTGTAAGAACTCAGCCCAGTCTCTATTTGGAGCTTTGCAGTTTTCTTCAATCTTTCAGGTGTCTTCTATTAACCCTGAGACTTCTCTGTGTGCTGAGCGGTGAGCGGTGATTTTTTTACCAGCCACACACCAGGATGACTCTAAATCGCCTCTCATTCTTCTCTAGTTTACGCTAATCATAGCTTCCAAGTAGGGAATGGCCAATCATTTCACATGTATTCTTTCATCACCATTGTACAGGCAGAGAAATGGAGTCTCAAAAAGATGAAGCACTTTGTCCAAGGACACACAAGTAGGAACTGTCAGAGCAAGACTGGCAACCAGGCCATTCTCCTCAGGGGTACTCTAGTCTGTCTCCCTTACTAAATATTTACAGATAAACAGAATCTCAATTGGACAAACTCATAATATACTTCTACTCTCCTGGTACAATGTTTGAATATGGTAAATAGAGTCTTCCTCTGGGGTACAGAAGGCCACTATTAAAATGATGATGACTTAATACAGTGTTTCCCACACTGTGATACAAAGACTACATTGGGATCACCTGGATTACAGTTGAGGCTGCCGGGCCCTCAAGCTTCTCTCCTCCCCAAATCCTACCACTACCTCCTATCAAGATTCAGTTTCAGGAGGTTGAAGTAGTGGCTCATCACTCACATTTTTAATAAACTTTCATCTGCTAAATTATCTTTTGTATACTGAAGTTTGAAAATCATGGACTTAGCAGAACTCAATTCTTGCCAAACAGACTTGAAAGAGTACTACATTTGGGTACCTTTATTGGGAAAGATCATTTATCTTATTACAAAAATCACAAATCTGAGGACATAAAACACAAATGGGTCAAACTGACAGGGTAAGGGAGTCCAGAGATTAGTATTTGAGGAGGAGGCCCAAGTGTTTTGTTTCATTTATGTGGGATGGCAGAGCAAAACAAGCTTTGCCTCTTAGTGATTTTTGTCTATTCATTCCCCTGTCCCCCCCAGCAATTCTTTGAGAAGGCGAGATTTAGCCACCTGTGTTTATTGGTAAACTGCTTCTGCCACTTGATGGAAAACCCCCCTTAGAAAGCAGGGGATGGAAATGGCCTCTGCAAATGATTATAGATAGCTATGATTCCATCCTGAGGGCAGATGCCAAGAATCGTGACCAAAAGCAACATTCTTAGCCACAGGGGATTCCTCCCGCTGTGCTCACGTATAATTTCCAAAATGCATCATTTTGTCTCCAGAGCAGCTGCAAATGCTGAACCCAAGGCAAATTCTGCTACAGCAAAAGTGCCTCCCTGGCTGTGAGTTGGGAGAAAGTTCCCCTTCTTCCCTGACCTTTGTTCCATCAAACTACAAAGATCACGTGGAATTTCTCCAGTTACCTCTTATTTTTAAAGCCTCCATGAAATACTTTGTAAAATGATTCACGAGTGGTGTGAGGGTATGAAAGGGTATGGGGTTTCTCAGTTCCTGGTGCAAAGGGGTAGTGAAGCTAGAGGGGCAAGGGGAGACACAAATAAAAGGGCCAGACCTTATTTTCAAGGAGCCCATGTACAAACTTGGGATTCACTAGATACTTTGACAAGCATTGGCATCAACACCCACCAGTTTTCCAGCAGTTGCTCTAAGAGCTTCACCACCAACCAGACAATGACTTAGGCTAGAAATTTAAGAGTCACCCTGAGGCTTCTCCCCATCCAGAGGGCACACTTTCCCCTGCATAAACTGGATATTCCCTCCTGATGATTGGCAGGGCCCAAAGAGCTCAACAAAAGCACTCACCCGTATAGACCTTGTCAGTCAAGTTAGACAGCCATGTGGTCCTAGAGACCTCTGCATGCAGAGAGGGGTAGAGGAGAAGCTTAATGCTGCTTTGACCAGCAGGGCTACACTCTGTTTATATGCCTCTGTAGCATATTAACTAAGAAGAGCCCAAGCTGCCAACTTCCTCATGGGTGAATGTGCCATTCTTTTGGTACACGGAAGGGCCCTTTTTTCATTTGAGCCTTTGAACTTTAAAAAAATTCATTACTCTTAAGAGCCTACGTGTTCAGACCAGGACTCCCCTCCCAGTGTATTAAATTTAATCCAATCCCACAAAAATGTATTGATTTCTTACTCTGGCCAGATATTGGAAATATTCTGATTTTCAAAATACTGTGTGCCTCAGAAATCACTTGGAAGTTGTGTTAAAACACAAAGTGCTGGTTCTACTCCCAGAGTTTCTGATTCCATAGGTTTGGAATGAGACCCAGAAATGGCATTTTTAAACAAGTTTCCAGTGAACGCTAATGCTGCTGCTCTAGGAACCGCAGTTTGAGATCCACTATCATAGAAGGCGAAAATCTAGCTCTTGCTTCAAATAGTTTAGTATAAGATACAGTTAATCTGGAGACAAGACAGTTTGTGTACCTGAAATGTAATAAGTGTCCAATAAATAGTTGTTGAATTGATGAATAAATAAATGAATGAAAATATAGAATGGATATAGTATTGCAGGACACAATAGGGGGGAATTTATTCTGGTGACAGGGTTTGCCTTTGAAGAAGTATCAAGCAAGGACCTAGTGGCATTGTGTTTTGAAGGTCAAATGGGATTTATATAGAGAAATGGTTGACAGGAAGCATTTCCAAGCTAAGAGGACAGCATGACAAAGGCACAGAGAAGGGACTGGAGCTGTGCATGGTGGGGAGTGGTGAGCAGGTGGGTATGTATGACATTGCATGAGCCTGAACTTGAGCCTTGCCTCACCAGCAGAAGCCACTTTGCAACTGATTCTCCTTCCTCTACTTCCTAGAAAGCATCTACTTCTCCTTTAATTACGTATTTCTTCCTCCTTTACCCTCACCGTTCTTTCCTCCTTAGGAAATCTGAATATCCCTTATCTGAAGAGCTTCTGGAACTATGGCCAGTGTTTTGGGGGCCACCATCCACCCACTTAGCCCACCTCTTATTTCTTGTACAGGGTTCCATGCACATGACCGAGACCCACATCAAACATGCTCTATAGCTTCTCTCTACTTTTCCATCCCAGGGCTTCCAAAGTGCAGAAATTGTATCATACCATATGCAGGGACAGCCAGAGGGTAGTGCAGTTTATATTCTTGGGGGCCATTATTAAACTGTGGGGGAGAGGATTCAGTGGATGCTTCACCTAGCATCTTGTCCTTTGGAGGTGGGTTCCTCAGAGGGTCTGCCATGGAATTAAACCTAAATGCTATGATACTTGACCTGGTTACAATGATAACCAGGTCAATAACACAACCTTCATTCATTATCATTGTTATTGGCTTATCCTCCCCTCTCTCACTCTACCTCTACCTCAACTCTGTTTCCTGGGATCACCTCCGAAATAAACTATCTGCATTTAGATCTTTGTTTCAGAAACCCAAACTGATATCTGTCCCTCATGGCAAACACACAACACAGTCTGAGGTATGCTGTTCTCAAATGCTTGTCTGACGGGGCAGGTGTAATTTCAAGAGCAATGGCCTGCAGCAACAATGGATTTGCAGAAAACAGATTAGACAGTTTCCCTTGAGACCACAAAGGCATTTACATCACTAAAGACAAAATAGGCTGTGTTCAATTTGAATGACAAATTTACTTACTTAACATTGACTCTTGATTTTTGCGACTTTAGTCTCGCAGTTTTAAATGAGAGCCCCCTCCCTCTGGGATAATCCGGAAGTTCGAAACCCCATCATCCTTCAAAGACATCCAAAATGATGTCAAAGTTATGATGTTATGATGTTAGAAAGTGAGATACAAAATATCTGCATTGTACTTGAGCTGAGAGACAAGGACACATCTCCAACCACAGGGAAGCTCCAGAAACAGAAAGCCAACCATGTCTTCAGGTGGGGGGGGGGGGGGGAGGTAGACACAACTAAAAGGGTTACAGGAAAGGCTCCCAGAGCTTCATCTAGGATTAGCTCCAAGCATCTGATTCAAACTGGAAACCTGATTTTGTGAAATCTATCTGGGTTTTGTTTTTTTTTTAACAAAAGCACAAGCATATTTAGTAGCAGGAAAATTCCCCAACTCCTTTTCAAGAGGATGATAGCAGAGGCTTTTAGTGGAGGGAAAATGAATGGTCACCAGCATGAATATTTCATCATTCACTCCCCAGGCGCCAGGATATCAGCATATACAAATTATACTGATGTGGTGCCAAGAGGAGGCTGCCCAGAGTTTTCCAGGTAGGAGGTTCCGGAAAAGCACTTGAAATTCCAACCACCACATGATATGATTTGAAGACGGCTGGAAACCTCCATAGGCATTTGAGGGTCTAAAAAAGCACTCTGAATTTCAGATGTCTGTACTTTTTGCTAAAATTGCTGAAGATATGGAATGGGGAATGACTATGCAGTCTTCCAGTGCACATTCTGATCTGAATCTATTATCCTAGTGAAGGCCTGATTTCTTCCCTTCTTTTGTTAAAATTCTCAGAACTCTCCCTTCCCTCAGGGGAAAAAAAAAAATCCCTTAAGTATGTGTTGGTAGAAATAAAAGACAAAAAATCATAAGGTAAGAAAGTGAAAACTAGAATAGATGGAAAAGATGTATCGGGAAGGTCACAAAAGATCTTCCTTTGTCCTAAATAAAGAGTTCAGTTCTCTCAACATAAATAATTTATCCCCTAAGCCCATCTCCCCTAATATTTGTAGAGAGCTTGATATTGCATAACATAGTTTCACACACATTACATCAATTGATCCTGATATCTACCCATTAAAAGTGGGCAGGACAGATGTCTTCAACCCTATTTTAGGGATAATGGAATTGTGTTTCAAAGGGTTAAATTACTTGCCCAAATTCTTAAGGCTGATTAGTGACTTGAGAACTGGAATCCAGAACTTGGGGCTACACTGACTTTTCCAAGCCAAATGACAGATGGACCTTCAGGTGGATAGTTTCCCTAGCAAATCGCCCTCATTCGTGGGTAAGACATGCCTCAAAGTGAGCTCTTGCAGTCTATTGTACGTTGATCTATCCTAAGAACCATGTCTTGTTCAGACCACCTAGGCTTGAATCCTAGATCCTCCATTTGCTAGTTGCATGGCTTTGGGAAAGTTACGTACCATTGCTGAGTCATACTTTTTCTATCTTTAAAACCAGAATAAATACAGTCCTTTCCTGATAAGATGGGAGAATCAAGTAAAAAAATGCAAGTAAATCATCTTAACACAGACCTTGGGATTTCATTGGTGCCCATAAAAATGAGTTGCTACGATGATGGCAATAATGTTGATGCTGATTGTTATCACAAAAGCCAACAGGGGCCAGAAGCCCAACACAGCCTGTGAATTAGGCAAATTCTTATTTTGGCAACACATGCCTCCCTTTGGGATTAACTTTTATACACACATATTGATTCAAGCTTTTATGTAATTCAAGTTTTATGGAAAAGGAAAACATAGGTACATGTAAGTTTTATGGAATCAGTTTTTGGGTTGAGTGTCAGTTTTGTCGATTCTTATTATCTTATTAAACAAATACATAAATAAATAGCATAATATAAATTTCAGTGTTGATAGTGGGCAATCAGTTAAGGATTTTAATCTATCCAATGTTTCAGGTCCAAAATATTACAATTGGAATGAAAAAGTACAAGATCAGATCAACATAATTTAATATATTTTAAAGAATATGTAAAGAATTACACAGAGGCAACTGGGTGGCTCAGTTGGTTAAGCGTCTGCCTTTTGCTCAGGTCATGATCTTGGGGGTCCTGGGGTCAAGCCCTGCCTTGGGCTCCCTACTCAGTGGAGAGCCTGCTTCCCCCTTCTTTACCCCTCCCCCCCACTCATGAGTACATGCTTTCTCTCTCTCTCTCAAATAAATAAAATCTTTTTTAAAAAAGAATTATACCTAAGGCATATGTATAAAGGTATATATTTATAGAATAATAGTATTTAGCAGAATAAATTATTCTCAAAAACCTTGAAATTTATTCCTTGGGCACATCTCAGTCCCAATTCAATGGTCATGTCACTGATGTTGACTCTTCTTATCCATCTCAGTGATGTTATGGCAAAGAATGTACTTCCACAGTGCCAAGTGGGTTCAAACATGGTTAAAAATTTGCCCACCTTGTCAAAACAATTATGTGAATTCTGAGATTCAAAATTCTCATTTCTAAAATTCCAGGGACATTGTATTTATTCTGTGAGCATGGCATGCTTGGCTCAGGTGCTTTTAAATTTAGAGGCTTAATCATTTAGCCTAAAGCAGCTACAGAAACAGAAATTATGAGTTAATATTTGTAAAGTGCTTAGAAGTGTGGTTGGTAAATAGGAAATGCTATATAAGTGTTTGTTAAATAAATAAATCTCTTTGGAAACAATGACTGCTTTTTCAACAAACTGCTATTCAACTCTTCAAAATTCTACAATTTATTTGCCCTGAGAACAATTTGTCAAAGAAAAATGAGGACAGCCTCTATCCTGCACTTTGTTGAACAAGTTAGCAATTTTTCATGACCTCCTGCATTTTCAAGTCCAGTGTATCATATCTGTGAAAAGGTTCAACTTTATAAAGTTCTAGGAAATCCAGCAAATTTGGACTCTGGCCGCCCTTATATTCCAAAATGTTAATGTCTGAAGGCTTAGCTCAGTTAACTATTTCAATGAATGTTTACAACACACATGTTTAGCTATTTCACACATTGAAATAAATTAAATATACATATTTTGCTCTGCAGAGGACGGTATGGTTACCTCTCCAAGGGTTCAATCTATGCCGTCCCCATTGTGTAGCAGCAATGTGATTTTTGCATAAGACTGACCCACCCCTAGCTCCAGAATGTATCCCAATGCATCTAAGCCACTTAAGAGAATCTCATACCTCGCCAAAGTGACTGAATTCGGAGAGGTTAAGAGATGGGGTGAAAACTTTTGTTCAAATGATTGTGGGAAGCTATGTTCTTCCCATCCCTGATATAAACATACAAGCCTATATTCTGAGTTCTTGCTGGTGGCCATCATGTGACCATAAGAAAGCCAGCATGGGGATGAACTCAACACATAGGGAGAGTAAAACAAAGAGAATTGTTGAGAAAGAGATTTAAGACCTCAGTTTAACTATACCCAAAGGCTGCTCCACTCTGGAATTTTAAATTAGTGAACCATAAATCTAATTTTTGAATTAGTATGAATTGAATGCATTTTAGTATTCAGATTTTGACAAGAGAAATGTGGAATTGGCTAAATTGAAGTAATAAAGGACAGTGATGAGGGCTCTTTTATCCATGACTGGGAAATTGATAATCCTTTTTATTTAGGCTCTTCTAAAAGTGAATAAATCATAAACAATCAAAGGAATAAGACATGCAGAGAAATGTCATCTAGTCTCTGGTGATTTCCATCATGACATCATTCAAGGATTCTGACTTGCCAAAGCGATGACTGATAAAATGGTAGCTACACATCAAATCTCTCCTTTTACACCAGTAAAATCTTCCAAACACCTCTGTTTTCCTGCTGAAAGGATATACAAATTCCATATTACTAGAAGGGTAGGTCCCACTGGTCTATGCATTATTTCAAAAATTTCACTCCAATACCACTTTGGTGATGTTCCCACATCAGAACTATTCTGAACTGAATAGAGCTATGCTTTCTGCCCCTGCCTCAGGGCAACTGCTTCACTGATGGGGGTATACTAAAATTCAAAAGGGAAAGTAACTTGCATAAAACCACCAAGATAGCAGCAGAATAATGATAAAAGTTCAAAACTCTGCATTCTTTACCCAGTGCTCTCCTGAGTATATCAGGAAAATAGAAAGAAAAATATTGTGTCAGTTAACTATTGCTTTGTAATGAATCACTCAAAAATTCAATTTCTTAAAATAATTATTTGTTCTCACAAATCTGTGGGTTTGCTGGGATGCCTCTACTTCAGGCTGCAGATGTGGAGAGCTGCTCTACTTGTCTCTCACCTTCCTTTGTTCATAGGCTCATCACAGAATGTTCTTCGGAGAGGGAAGGGGTGCAAAAGAGATCACCCCAGTGTAGAGGTATATTTAAAGCCCCTCCTTATGCTGCATGTGGTAACTTCCCATTGGCCAAGACAAGTCACAGGATCAAGTCCAAAGTCAAGGAGAAGGAATTGTAAAGTTACTGGCAAAAGGGGAAAAATGGGACCAATAACTGAATCTACTACAAATGTAAGCAGACTGAGGAGTATTAGGTTAAAAAAAAAAAAATTTACTTCCTAAAGTAAAGTCGACAAAACACCAGAATAATTTGTTATGAAGAGAAAAGCACCAGGGCATTGCAGTTATGGGTAATGAGTGTAAAGCGAACACCTCATCTGAATCAAGTTCATTTATTTAGTTTGAGATGAGGATTAATGCTATAAATTTCTCATTAAATACTAAATAACAGCTCTCTCATCTAGGCAAATTAGCCTGGATATCACTGATGCCAACGAAACTCCAACCAGGCCCTAATTTAAAAGGTATAGATTTGAACACAAACTTGTATATAAATAGAAGGCTTTAACAAAGACAGATAAGCAAAACATCCTTTTCTCCAATCTTTAAAGTCATACTACAAGTGGACTTTCAGATTTTATCAGGATCACTGAATTTACTGTGGGCCAGAAATAAAATCGTACTTATGTTGCTCACATTTCCAAAATGCCTCCCATTTCTAATACTCTAAGTAGTACCAGTGCTCAGGAAGAAAGTGTTTGTGAGAGGATTATTCAAAGAACAAATGACCAGCCCCCCACATTTTGATAAGGGAAGCAGAATGGGGTCAAAATGGCAGCGATATACGCTGAGGTCATAGGAAATATAAAAGCCACATTAGTCAGAGTGGGAACCTCAAGAGCAACAGAGAGATCAGCAAGCAGGGTGGGGCTCCTGAGGCTAATCAGCCCATAATGGGGGATTCTGAAGGTGATACCTGTTACCCCATGACCAGTGGAAACTCTACCAGGAGACTATGTAGGAAAAAACAATGAGCATTTATTAGTCTTCCCACCATGGACAAGTAGAATAGAGTACAAGTTACATAGCAAAATAGAATCTGGATTCAAGTGTGGATGCTACTATAGGAACAAGTCTTAGCCCCCACTACTTCACTAGCTCTGAGGATTCCGGCAAACCACTTTGATTAACCTATGTTAGCCTTAGTCTTCTCATCTGTAAAATGGAGAAATTAATAATACCTGTCCCTTAGTGTTGTCGAGACAGCTAAATGGAGGTAATGTATATCGAGCAACTAGCAAGATGCTTAGCAAGTGGCAGAGGTTCTTATAGGAAGGAGACCTCATCATTGCTGGGAGTGACCCAGTAATATTATCCAGTTCAAGATCCTCATGGTTACACTAGTGGATCACTAAAGTTGATCAGAGATAGAAAGTGGTGCCATAGACCACCTAGTTTATCAATAACTAGGCTGGAATGAGACTATAATTTTCAACTGGTTTCTTCTTGTTTTTCTTTTTATGCTAAACCAACGATTTTCAGCTTAGGATTCCAGGTTAGTGAAAGAGAAAAAGATCAGGCTTATGAGTTAGTTTCAGTATTTCTAGAGATCTGGAATTTGGAAATTTGCTCATAAGCTATGGAAAAAAAATTAAAAATCGACTTTCTTTGCTTTATATAAGCTCAGGATAGTAACATAGTTGCTCTCATGCTATCCGGAAACTCTGAAAAGATTCTTTAAAAGATTCCAGAAACTGGAGCACCTGGGTGGCTCAGCCGTTGAGCGTCTGCCTTCGGCTCAGGTCATGATCCCAGGGTCCTGGGATTGGGCCCCGCATCGGGCTCCCTGCTCGGCGGGAGGCCTGCTTCTCCCTCTCCCACTCTCCCTGCTTGTGTTCCTTCTCCACGTGTCTCTCTCTGTCAAATAAATAAAATCTTTAAAAAAAAAAAAAAAAAGATTCCAGAAACTACTGCTGTATAACAAACTACCTCATCGTAGGATTTTCTGGGACATGGACCTGACTCTGACCCAAGTCCAAAAGATACCTCTATCTAAATAGAACCTACTCATTCAAACCCAAATTCAGAGAGACAGCTAAAATAAAGTTACCCACAGCAATGAATGGTGTTTACTGCTGTATTTTTACTTAACTTCATTATGTAGTAGATTTATAATGAAAGTAATGATTTATGCATTTTCATAATATTATAATAAACTTGGATGATTGGTCTAAATCTGGATTCATGTTTAAATGGAAAACCAGTAATAACACAGATGGAACTAATTAAAAAGAATGCAGTTTAGGAAAAAAATCTTTCAAAATACAAGTCTTTAGTGGCATTAAAAAGAAAAAAAAAAATCGGGTGCCTGGGTGACTCAGTCATTAAGCGTCTGCCTTCTGCTCAGGTCATAATCCCAGGGTCCTGGGATCGAGCCCCGCATCGGGCTCCCTGCTCAGCGGGGAGCCTGCTTCTCCCTCTCCCACTCCCCCTGCTGTGTTCCCTCTCTCGCTGTGTCTCTCTCCATCAAATATAAATAAAATCTTTAAAAAAAAATCCTGAAATTACTGTACTATATCAAGCTACTACTTGCTATAAATTCACATTTTAGGGCTACAATTTTAAGATTTCCAAAGTGAATGGATCTCTAGGAAAGAATATCTAAATTCGTCTTTTCCAGAATATCTAAATTCACTTTTTGTTCCAGTGTGGCAAAACTTATGAATCCCTTCTAGGAAGCCATTTGGCCTTACCTGATCTTGCTTTCTTGTAGGATTCATAAAGAAGCACAAGGGAAGAGACACTGTGCATAAAAAAGATGTAGTAATCTGTTAAATATGAACCTCATAGGAATACTGTTTGCGAAATAAACTCAAAAACCAAAAAATGAATCACATTGCCTACCTAATATACTTTAAAAACTATGTGTCTCATGGAAAATGGAAGTTTCTGTCAACATATTAAATATTAGGAGTTACTACCCAACATACATGGTCAACTCTCTCTCTTGCTTCTTCAGAAGAAAAACTCTTCATATTTGTTTGGCTGCAAGTGGACACAAGTTTTGCAGATTTTTATATTTTGACCATTTCAAATGTTTTACATTTTCAGCATTTTCTGTATCTTTTATCTCAACTTCTGACAGCTCAAGCCAGACTTCTTTCTAAACCTCAAGACTTGTATCCCAAATCCCAAATTCCAAGAATATCCTACAACAAGCATCCAAGAAATGCTCTGAAGTATTTCCTTTAAAATGAGTTATTCCTTAGTATGTAAATGATGCAAAGGAAGAGAATTTACATTTAATAGGCTCTTATTGTATTCCATGCATCATCCTCTGTGCATTAGATAAAGTTTCTCAATATCTGTCATCCATGATATTACTCTACCCACTTTCAAGAAGGAAACTGAAGCTTGGAGAGATTAGTCCAAGGGTAAGAGCTAATAGATGGCATGCTAAAACAACCTGCACAAGAGACTCAAATTTGACTGCATTATCCTCACTTAATTGGATGCAGAGTTGTACTCAGTACACATATCCAATGTATGAGAGCTGTTAGGTTACAAGTGACAGAAGCCCAACTTGAACTAGTTTAAACAAAATAGGAGAATTTCTTTAACCCCATACACAAAGCCTAAGAGGAAAGAATTGGGACCGGCTTTTAGGGAGACTGGAATGAAGGACTTGAACAAAGTCAAGGCTCCTTTTCTCCTCTCTACACTGACTTCTCCAGATGGTGAAGGGCATGGTCCCAGGAATATCACTCTCAAATATTACAGTCTTGGGATATAAGACCCATGTTTCATCCATCTCATTTAATATTCACAATGGCCCTAAAAATAGGCACTATTCCTATCTCTATCTTTTAAAAAAAAAGATTTATTTATTCATTTTAGAGAGAAAGCACACATGAGCCAGGGAGGGGCAGAGGGAGAGGGAGAGAATCTCAAGCAGACCCCTGCTGAGCACAGAGCCTGATCTCATAACCCTGAGATCATGACCCAAGCTGAAACCAAGAGTCTAGCATTCAACCGACTGAGCCACCCAGGTGCCCAGCTATCTCTATCTTACAGAAGGAAAAAGTCTTAGAGAGGTTAAGTGACACGCCGAAGATCATTTAGCTGGGATTTCAAACATGTTCAATATTAAAGTGGATGTGCTTATCCACAAACAAATGCTACAAATGGTTTTGCAGGACTCAAAAATTGAAGAACCAGGAAAAAAAACAATAGAAGTAAACGTGGTTCTTCTTTTCCCTTTTCTCCAGTTGCTATCTCCCTATCACCTGCAATCTGCTCCTCACCCTCTGCCATATCCTTCTTTAAGGAACACAGAAAAAGTTACTGAGACATTTTTCAAAAGCAAATTGCTAATAAGTACAGACAATCAATTAACTCAAAACCTAAACATTGCAAAGGGTAGGTGAGGGTTAATCAGCATTCATTCCTATTCAATTATGGCCCATTTCAGTTGATGTTTATGAAGCAAGAGGGCAAAGGGGTACCCTAGATAACTGCTCTGAAATACAATGTCCGGAGGATCAGCATTATGACAGGCAGAATTCTTTTACAGAAATTAGAAATAGTAGTTGCAGATCCTACATGTTTCAGAGTGTTACAAGGAAATCCAAACAAAGCAGAGACTAGGAGAGCTCATCAACATCAATGAGCCCATGGACAGGATGTTTTGAACCTCAGAATAGTTACAAAAGGGGATCTCCCTACTTTGGACAGGCAGCCCTGAGCAGAGAGAGACAAGCTGGTGACTCAAGCTCTTCCCCGACAATTTGATTCATTTACATCATTCATCTCCTTGGATTTAGTGTCCTCAAGTCTAAAATTGTGGGTTATGTTGCACACTGAATCACTTTTCCCTGTATATTCTACAGCCCAGGGTTGAGACTGTGGTACTGGTGCCAAAGGACATCTCTTAATCCTACTTAGTCTAATCCAAAGAGATGTTGAGCATTTTTTTTTTTTTTTGGCAATCCAATTCAATCTGCTCAGGCAAAATCTACATGTAACTCAGCACTCTATCTGCAAAGAAGAGGTTTTATACCAGCAGAACCCCACTCCACATCTCATCATTCCCCCCTTTGATATTTTACCCCATTTTTTAATAAGAGCTGGTACTGCATGACCCTATTCTAATCCTCATGTTTAATTAGCTATATTATCCTTCAAACTACACATGGAAATCATCTTGGGCCATATTGCACACATCACCATCTTGTCACTTTGTCACAGTTCCTGGTCCTTCCAGTCCCTGTCCTCTCTTCCACTGGCCCCATAAACTTGTTTATGTTGAAATTGGGGTCCCCTTCTCTTAAACAATCTTCTCCAATGTTATTTATTTTGAGTATGTTTCACAGTTTTTTTTCCCCCACAGTTCTTGAAGCAACTTCAACACAAGCATCAAATTTAAAGCAAAGCATAGGACCTTCCAATGATACACCTCAGTGTGCCCAATAGTTTTATACCAACATGTAGCCCAATAGACTGGTTAATCTCTAAGGACCCTTCCAGTTGTAACATTTTATAATGTCATGGACACTTCAGCAGTGACATTAAACATGGAGTGTATGTCAGAAGTGGCTTGCTGCCATGAGCAGCAGTTAAAGGACTAGAACACGAGCAGAACTTCACAAATAGTCCTTCATTAGGAACAAAATGGTTTCAGCTTTCCCACTCTCAAGTAACTACATGATTCCACTAGTAGCAATCAAAAGAAAGGCATGGAGACCTGTGTCCCCAGCATATATGACAAAACTCACATGTCCCCTGTGGCATCGAGGTGAATTAGAGAATGAGAAAAATGCCCAGGGTCCCAAGCAGTATTCTGTATTCATATAGAATATGAAGGGAGTCCACCTATAGACTCTCTTTGTGATGCATTCATCACCATGACTTACACTTTACTGAACCTTTTCTTTTTACTTCAGATGGTGGGGGTGAGGTTGGGGTTGGGATTGGGGGGGTGATGAGATGCTTTTTGTAAAACAGTTAAGAACAAATACACCCAAATTAATGCACTTCCTAAAAGGGCGTGTCCTTCTAACAATGCAAACTCACATAAAGCTATTCTTTGGGATACACTTTTAACACCAGTTTATTAACTACATTAAAAAAGGCTCATCAGCTTATACCGTATCTTATATCTGTAAACAAAACAAGGAGAAAAAACATAAAAAGAGCCAACTTGATTACCCAGCTTAATGAGCCATCCAGGTTAGCAGGCTTCACCATGAAACACTTTGGGCTTTTTCCAAAAACCAAAATGACCCACAAAGTCTTATGACCATGGGAAATGTTTATACACTGTGCCAACATCTTTGGATGAGATTCTAAAAGAGAAGTTTCAAAGATGTTTCCATCAGTGATAACATCAATTGCAACTTATTTATGGTCTCTCAAGATAAATATTTTGAAGGTGTCGATACTCAGTAAGAAGTATAACTTATAGCTTGTATGTTATTATTTTTTATTTAGTCAAGGCCTATATTATTTATTCATCTTTATCACACTTTGTTTCAGAAATAATTTAAAAGGGTTTATGAGAAGAAATTAAAATGCAAGAGATAGCAAAAATTAAAAGTGAAGTGAAAGGAGAATTAAAAAGAAAAACACATCAGAGACATAAACAAGGAATAGAAATGGAGTGTAAAATGCACATCATAGTGTGAGCCTGTGACCCACAATGTGGCTGGCAGCCAATGGGAAAAGGAAAACCAGGTCAGCTACACAATTCACAGTGTTCATAAGAAAGGAAGCAAATCAACTGCTCAGGAAGAATTGTGTAACTTAGAGTTTCCTTTTTTCCCATTAACCCAAAGGCAAGGCCAGTCAAGCTTGTCCTCAGAAAACAGTTTTGAGTCAATTCTATGTCACAGGTGACCAAGTGAGTGAGGCCCCAAATTCTGCTCCATGTTGGATTATTCTATGGAATATGGATTGAATACTCATAGCCATAGCTTTAAAAATGTTGAGGCATGTATAAACAAGAATCTTGCCTTTATCAAAATAAGATTTGAAAATAAAATAAGAATTCCTAGTTTAGAATGGCATTAATTCATACAAAGGAAAAAAATATATATTTGCAAATGCTTTCTAAAGCTATTTAATTAGGTCACTGCTGTATGGGGTTGGGATGTAATAAATAATCACAATTTAAGGAATGTTATCACAGAATGTCTTTTATCATAGAATAGTTGATATGTCTCCTCTTTAAGAAACATAGTTAGCTAGTTGATGTTTTAGTGTGACAGTATCTTCTCACATTTCTCTGAAGATATTTATTATATTCACACATACATTCAAAGAGGCTTATACAAGGATCATTTTTGCATACTACATACAATAATGGAAAATTGGAAGTAGTATTCCAATGCCTTCAACAAGATAATGGTTAGATAAGGTGTGGCACATTTTAGAATACTATACACATATTTAAAAGAACAAGGTAGAGATAAGTTGACTCTTGAGAAAATTCTAAAACATGTGTTTCTTTTTCTGTTTGCTCTATTAATTCTTCCATTTGTTGATTGTGGTGGCTTTCTTTAATGATGTTAGCTTTTCCAAACTATTTAGTGATTCTCGGTAGTACACGCATCCTTGACTTTGAGATTCTTTATTAGCCTGCCTGTGAGTACTGCATTTGTCATTGTTCGTTGTGAAGAGAGAAGAATGTGCTGCCTGGCAGGGCAGGCTCACTTTTTGCCTTATTACCTTTGGGACCCTCCCTTCCCTGAGATGTCAGCAGCTACCCCGGACACTGTCCTTTCTCTCAGGCCCAAGTGACCGTACTCATCACTTCTGCTGGAAATAGGAATAGCCATATATTTCTGCTATCTACTGTTTGACATGATTTGAAGGAGGGGATAACACTGAGCCTCCTGGCTTTTTCTGTGGCACCTCACACAGTCATTCTGAGGGTTTTCCTGGGCCTCTTCCTCCTCCTCTCTCTGCCTCTCCTGACTTCGTACCTCTCTTGAAACGGATCCTACACTCTGTTGATGTTGTATGCTGTGGCTTTCCCATTTCAATCCAATCCAAACTATTTCAGGGATTTCTTGTAATATATTTCTATCTAGAGGATTCCTTCTGGTTTCCATCATTGTTATGGATTTGTTTTTAAATACTATGTTTCGTGTCATTTCAAGGAATTTGGAGTGGGAATGGGAGACAAGTGTGTATGCTCAGCTCACTCTCATAATCCAATCTTGGCAGGTGGACTGTGGAAACACTGTGTTCAGTCCTCTTCTGCACCCACCTACATAAAAATACAGTTGGGATTTCCATGAGGATTAGGTTGGCAGAATAGATTTAATTAAGGAGAATTTACATGTCTTACAATAGTAATATCCCCAATACATGAACACACATTTCTTTCTCTATATATTTTCTAAATAGAAGGTTATTCTGTTCACATAAGTCTTAGAAACTTATTATTTACGCCTAGGTAGTTTATGCTTTTGTTGCTATTGTGAATGGTATCTCCTTTTCCATTAAAATCTCTAACCAGTTCCTGTTGGTATATTAGGAAAGCTATTGATTTTGATATATTCATTTTGTAACTGACCACTTTGCTCAGTGCTTTTATTTTTTCTAATAGTTTTTCAATAGATTCTCCTAGGTTTGCCAGAGAGATAATCATAAGACAATGTGCAATAAGTGTATCAATATTTTCATTTCAATATTGTTTGTAATGGAAAAAAAGTAGAAAATAATATGAATCTCCATCAATAGAGATATAAGAAATAAATTAAATAAGTTATAATGCATAGTGATGACAGAGTGCATGCAACCTTTGAAAATAAACATATGAAAAGGAAAAAGAAGAATATAAGATAGCATAAATATTTTAATCCAATTTCCTCATTCTTACAAAAAAGTTCTTTGTGTATATATTTTTGGGTATAGAAAGGAAGGGAGGGAGGGAGGGATAGAGAGAGAGAGAAAGAAAGAGAGGAAGGAAGGAAGGAAGGAAGGAAGGAAGGAAGGAAGGAAGGAAGGAAGGAAGGAAGACAACCAAATATTTAAAATATCTGTCTCTAGGGGCTCCTGGGTGGCTCAGCTGGTTAAGCGTCTGCCTTCGGCTCAGGTCATGATTCCAGGGTCCTGGGATCGAGTCCCGTATTGGGCTCCCTGTTGAGCAGGGAGCCTCCTTCTCCCTCTCCCTCTGTTGCTTTCTATCCCTCTGCCTTTCTCTCTCTCTCTCTCAAATGAATAAATCTTTTTAAAAATTTTTTAAAAATAATAAAATATCTGTCTCCAAGTGGGGTGTCTTGTTTTTTTTTTTCCTTTTTCTAAAAGACCTATAATGACAACATATTACTTTTGTACTAGAAGTTATTTTCAAATGCACATTACTGGTGGCTCATTATCATCCCAACATTTTCTGAGGCTAGCTACAGTCTTCAGTTGACTGGCCACTCTGTTCTAGCCTACAGAGAGGCAGGATCTGTGGAAAGACTAGTGAGTAAGCTAACCAAATGTGGCTCTTCCATTGGAGTGGAGAACATAGGAGAGAATGGTAATGGGGGATTCTCAGGGATGATAATAAAGTGTAGGTTGAGGAGTCAGTTTATGGAGCCTTACTATAAAGTCATATCCAATATGCAATAAGTCCAGCCAGGTTGATTAAGCCAAGGGAATCTTAAAATCTAACAAGTACCAAGTATGTTTCACATAAATTATTTATGCCATAGTCTGGTGCAAGTCTTAAAATTAAATTTTGATGGAAAAGTATAACTAATTGTAAACTCTAGGATATTAGCATATGTAAGGTTCTCTGCTTTTAGAAATGAGCCTGATTATATGAGTAGACATACCCCCCAAAAGGTCTTATTCATACACTGGATATTAATCTTTATCTATGGCTAAAGTTCTATAACATAAATATGAAAAGATCTCAGATAATCAAATATTGCCTTTATTAGCTTAAAAGATAAAAAAATCACAGACTGTCATGAGTGGAAAGTGCTTATTGCTTGTTGAGTGTGGTCAAAGCCAGGTAAAGTTAGCATCTTTCTTATAACACCCTCACGTGTGATCATTGAGAAAAAGTCAAAATCTCTGCCATGGTAGAAGTTCTTTTTTGTCAATGTAAGGAATGTCAACAAGCATACTGTAAGGAAAAGAAGACATTCATTGATTGCACTGTCCTAAGGGCTTTATATACAGCACCCCATTGCATCTTTACAATAGACCTCTAAGGTATTCATCATTATTTCTGCCTATGGCAGGAAAAGAAAAGTTGGCAATAAGAAAGGATAGAACCTAGGGATTTAAAAAAAAAAATGTCCTTTTATGTGACTCTGCTTCTGCTGCAAAAAGAAAAGGGAACAGGCAACCAACAGGGATAAATAAATAACATTGAGGAAACAAGTCTAAGATGACTCCAGCCAGACAAGCTTACTAAAGGTCCCAAGCATTTGCCTGCCAGACTTTTATCTTTGGATCATGTTATTATTAATTACTTTGGGAGGAATGGCCATTTGCTACTTCTCTAGCAATCTGAATTTCACCGAACATTTTAGTTTCAGTTCAACCTCATCTCTAGCCTACTGATCTCTCTCTTTCTAGTAGGAGCTCTCATGTAAGGCTAACTTGGCATCTGACTAAAGAGTATGTATGGGATACAAACTCCATTGACCCCTACCTCTCAGACTATGCTACCACCACCAGGAGCTGACCAGGCACTCATTCTGGGAATGTTAACCCTCCCCCTGGGTTACTGCCATGCATTTAGCCTCAGTGGCAACACACCTGGAGTTTCTGGCTCTCCACCATTTCTGGACTTATATGAAACCCCACACTGGAGGTGAGAAGAGCTGGCATTCCAGGAGGACACCAAAGGGGCCACATTATGTCATCTAGAAGTGTGGGGAAGTTAACTTCCCATGAGATGAATTTGAACCAATGAGAAATAGGATGTGGGAAGGAGCAGGGTAGATAAAAAAAAAAAAAAAAAAGAATAACTTCCTCTCCTTTATCTCTCTCATAGACTTTTCTGAGCCCGACTTTCTCCAAACTAACTGTCTGGGATATCATTAAGGCTCAGTAGATGCACTAGCCAGGCTTTCCAGAGTGTCTCTTTATGGCTCACTATAAAATCAAAGCCAGCATGGTAATGTAGCACTTCACATGGCTTCATATCTTTTTTTGCCTTTCTCTTTACCTCACTCTCCTACCCTAGACTGTATCTCCCTAATAAAGTACTTTAACCCTTGCCTCAGGCTCTGCCTTTTAGAATTCAGGCTATGACAGACCTCACAGAGAGGATGGGATACATGTCTTTCTGAACCACCAGTCATTTGTTCTATCTAGTGTAGGACATTATTGTTTTTGCTCCACTGGTGAAGCTTGCATAAAGTATACAATAGAAATGGGTACATATTTTCAGGCCACTTTGGGGAAGATTTGATTTGTTTGGGGACATCTCAACAGCATAAATCATTAAACTGGCTATAGATATTTACCTACAAAAATGTAAAACTATTCTATAATATGAAAATCAATAAAACATATAACAATACTTCACTGCAGAGGTAACATCAAAATCTTCCTGCATATGTATCACTAGCTGACTTGCTGACATTTAAACTAATCCAAGGGACTTGACTTCATCCAATCAGGATTCAGAAGCACTCTGAGCCCCTAGGGTTACTTGTTAATATCAGCCATCAGAACTCAGTGACTAAATTTTGACAGCAGGTATGTAGAATTTTGGAAGCTATAAAAATCTAAAAAAGTAAATTTGCCATGGATAATGACTAATCGTCAAATAATCATAAAAATGACTATAGTCAGAGGAAATGTGACAAGGGTGGAAAAGTTCAATCAGATTAGGCAAAACTGATTTTTAATTGGTTGGCTTTAGGATGAATTTTGTGTCTTCTGTGACATTTGCCTGAGAACTTGTTCACCTAGAACAAATCCCCTTCACCTTCCTGAGTTCCCATTGTCCTATGACCTGTGTTATTTACCATGAATTGTTGCCATGCTTTTGTTCATGCTTTCCCATCTGCCTCACACATCCTTCCTTTTCAGGTGGTCTTATGCCTTCTTCTCAGTTCCCATGTTACCTCCTTTAAGGGTCTTTTTACACCACTAGGCAGGAGGTGACACACTATATCCCATGGGCCAAATCTGGTTTTTGCATGGCCCATGATCTAAGAATGATTTCTGCAGATGAAAATTTACAATCAGTCCAATGATAGGGAACACTAACTTTGAATCCCAATTAAGTGAGATGTTACCCAAACTCAACAAAACAAAACAAAATAAGATGATAAAAGAATTCCATTCTCCTCATTAAAAGATCTTCAATTCAAAAAAATGTACTTAATTATTATTAATTAATTTTGAAATATCTCAATAAAAATTTATGGACATTTCTTTTCTCTCTTGTTATATAAAGGCTGATATAAGATTTTGATTTTGTCTCTTGATCCACAAAGCCAAATATATTTGCTATCTTTATAGAGAAAAATCTATCAACACCTACACTAGAATCATGGAGACCAAAGCAGCCAGAAAAATGTCTTATTTAGTATCTCGATTATAAAGATTAAAAAACAACAACAACAACAACAACAAAAAGAAACAAAAAGCAAAAACAATGCCCAGAGAAGGAAAACGGCCTGCCCCTCCCATTTCCCAGCAGCATTAGGACTGCCCCCAAGTCTGGAGGCTGTGCTCTGCTCTTCCCCAAGTCACAGCTCAACAGACGTTTGTTAAGTGACTGGAAAGAAGCAGGATTTCTCAGAGAACCTATAAATCAGACAGCGTGCCCAATCTCCATTAAATATACCTTTCCCCTCCTGCCTTTTGCTCTTTGTCTAATTTAATGGAAATCCAATGCTTGGATGAAATTCAAACCCCACTCTGTCTCCAGCAAGTGCTCCAGGATGTTATGTGAGAAGCAGTTGTGAAGACCAAGTGTGATCAGTTAAACGTGAGCAGAGTCGAAAGCCTGGAAAGAATTCTATAGCCTAATAATGGTTTATTAAAAAGCCCTGGCAAGGCTGCCCCGGATTGACAATTGGCCGGCATCTTTCTCTTCCTTTTGAAACAGCTCAGTAAAACCAATCTGCCTCTGCCTGAGACCCGCCATTCCACATTGCAGAACTTCACCAGGGCGTAGTGTTTACACTAGAATTTGATTCATCATATTTACAAAAAGGTCAGACACAACTGCACGGCCTGCCTGGAGATTTTATTTAAATCTACTGTATTTTTTTAAAAGGCTTAAAAACAATTCAACCTAGGCTTGGAATGAAGAAGCCACTTGATTTGTGTGATTTGTGTTTCAAAGGTCATTAGCTATATGAAACTCATTCAGAGCCTGGGATGAGAGCAGTTGAGAGCTGACAAATAGTGGGACAATCTTCTCTCTGTGTTCATGAAATCTTGTTCAAAGGCATTGTTCATACACACTTCCAGAATATCCACTCTTCTAGCAGTTGTGTTTGGGGAAATTAGAATCCCAGTTCAAGTGTCTTAATGAATCAATTCAAGTCTGTAGAAATAGGTAGGTAGGTAGGTAGGTAAGTAGGTAGGTAGGGGTGATGATAGATAGATAGATGATAGATAGATAGATAAAAGGACAGATAGGTAGGTAAGTAGATGATAGATAGATAGATAGATAAATTGATATAGCTGAAAAAACATGACTCTAAGCAATTGCTTGATGATGTGGATCATGTATTAACCTAAAGTTCAGAGAAAGGATATGCCAACAAACACACTGTGCTTAATTGGTGGGGGAATTTTTACAAAGAAGGTTCACATTATATTGGTGGTTGACTAGGGGGTTCTTCCTATATACTCCTAAGTGCATTTGTGTGACATGCAACTTATTATGGATTATTGTCTACAATAGGAAGCTTGTGAGGACAAAGGCATGGTGATCATGTCTGTTGGGATTATTTCTTGAAACAGCTTCTTTCCTTCCAGTCCATTCAGGTAAATTCTGCACAAACAAATGAAGCTCTCAGTAAGCCACAAAAATACTGCTAGTGTTGATTTGAAAACAAAATCAAAGATCCAGGAAGGTTTTGACATTTTAAGATATACAGAATCCTATCTTAAGAATGAAGGAAACGTGCTTCACTAATGAGGAACTTGTAGAACTGACATAAGTCTGAGAAAGGGGGTGATGAGGAAGGAAAAACAAGAGTATCTCTCACATTTATCATTTTCCAAGATCCATGTCTAACATCCTTTGTTTTCAGAATAGCATAGTGCAGGCAGAAGACCAAATCAGTGGAGAGGACCAACTTTGCCATTAGATAATCTGGGCTTCCCAATTCAGCTACGAAGTCATTATCTAACTGCTCTGAACCTCAGCTTCCACAAGTATAATGTGATTCTAAAGATAAGACTTTCCTCATTTGTTTATTGTGAAGATTAAGTGAGATAATCTGTGTAAATGATTCACCAAGGTGCCTGGGTTTGATAAACCCTCTACGAAATCTAAGATAGACAGAAAGCGAGTGCAAGTTCACAGAGGTGCTGTTGGGATCTTGACCGTCCCCATATGGTCTTGTCTTCATTTAGAATCACAAAACTGAAGAGGTTCTCAAATTTGACTGCACATCTGAATCATCTGCACAACTATTTTAAAATCTAATTTTTTTTTAAAGATTTTATTTATTTATTTGACAGAGAGAGACACAGCGAGAGAGGGAACACAAGCAGGGGGAGTGGGAGAGGGAGAAGCAGGCTTCCTGCTGAGCAGGGAGCCCGATGCAGGGCTCAATCCCAGGATCCAGGATCCCAGGACTCATGACCTGAGCTGAAGGCAGGCACTTAACAACTGAGCCACCCAGGCACCCCTTAAAATCTAGATTTTTAAGCCCTTCCCTACATCTATTCCATTCGATTCTCTGGGATGGATTCCTGACATTAGTATGCTTAAAAAAATAGCTCCCAGGAGATTCTGATAAGCAACCATGTGTGGGACCTTCTGATCTAATTTAACTTCGATCCAATGAAGGAATCCCTTCTTCAAACTGGCAACCTTGACATTTACAACCATGCAACATTCTGAAATAGATCATTAAATTGTTTATGTATCTTTAGAAAAGGCAAGGATCCATAGCCACCTGTGTGTATTCATTAAGAGGAAAATATCTCAGGCTGACTTTAGTTCCTTTATAGATACCTTTATGAGGATGGTAGATCCAAGGAGCTCTCCAATTACAATTTTTCTTGAGGTCAGCAAAGCTAGTTGTAGCTGGTTTTATGGATCTACGTCCGCCCATTTGGAGGTCTCTAGTGGGCTTCCTCAGGCTTCAGACTTTGGTCCTGCTTTTTTTTTCTTTTTTCTTTTCTTTTCTTTTCTTTTTTTTAAGCCAAAGGCTGAATGAGATGTTGCAAGATATTAAGATCACTTCAAAATCCATGCTTTAACCTTTTCAGGGCGCTGCAGTGCTCTCAGGTAGATAGGATCTTCTCTGGTGTCATTTCAGTTGTTGGACAGTGTTTTCCATGAGGCCCCAAAATCCTGTAATTTCTATACCTCCATGTTACTTCTTAGCAGGGAACAACTTTTCTTATGCAATAATTTTCCTAAAATCTTTTAAAATCTTAAGGAAGACTTTCACCCACTCTGCTGTACATTTTTTGTTTTCTCCATCTTCTTCAAATATTTCTCCTAGGACATGGTTTCCAAACCAACTCAACATTATCTTCCTCCTCATCTTAAACACTAGCTCAGTCATAATATTGCTCTTTAAAAATCATACTAGAACATAATATTCTATGTGGCCTGATTAGCATAAACAATCACTTTCATGATCTCCCACTAAGCAGTCTAATGTTTTATTAGTTTATTTATTTTGACAGTTATCTCATGTTGTTCAGGTTGTGGTCAATTTCAACCACCTATGTTCTTCAGAAACTGCTAGCAAACCAACTCTTCCTTATTTTTACATCCATGTTTAACTTTTTTAGGAAAATTAAAGACCATGTATTCACCACTCCTAAAGTTCCTTTTGGAGATTTTGGAATCATCATTCCAATTTTTTGGGGGGGATAAGTAGAATTTTTATTATAATCAATATATGTGTTATTCTTCCTTGCTTTGCAACATCTCATTCAGCCTTTGGCTTAAAAAAAAGAAAAGAAAAGAAAAGAAAAAAGAAAAAAAAAAGCAGGACCAAAGTCTGAAGCCTGCGGAAGCCCACTAGAGACCTCCAAATGGGCGGACGTAGATCCATAAAACCAGCTACAACTAGCTTTGCTGACCTCAAGAAAAATTGTAATTGGAGAGCTCCTTGGATCTACCATCCTCATAAAGGTATCTATAAAGGAACTAAAGTCAGCCTGAGATATTTTCCTCTTAATGAATACACACAGGTGGCTATGGATCCTTGCCTTTTCTAAAGATACATAAACAATTTAATGATCTATTTCAGAATGTTGCATGGTTGTAAATGTCAAGATTGCCAGTTTATATCAACCAGAAGCTAGCCTTTGTGAGAATAATGGAATTATTTGACTGTCTCCATTTTTCTGGAACTTATTTATGAGCCCTCAGAGGTTACTGACAATGATGCTGAGACTCAGAAATCACATTTCTAAGTTCTGTTAGCATTATAGAGACACAGTTCTTTTTATTCTCAGATACTTGAATTCTTTTAAATCTACTGAATCTTCTTTTACTTACTTGTCAGATTTCTTAGGCCACAATATGCTTTATTTTGTTTTTAGTTTTCTTCCTTTCAGTTGGGAAATGCTTTTCCATTTTGAGACAATGGAAACAAAAATAGAAATTGTGAGTTCTCTCTTCTTTTTGTCATTTTAACACACAAATCTTTTTTTTTTAGGTTGCAGGCTTGATATTTCCCCAATGTAGGGACTTATTAAGATCAGTGAAACAGCTTTCTGAGCCACTGTAATTCTGGGAATGTCCCTCCCAACATAATCTTAACTGTATTGTACCCTGCTTTCACAGTCAACCTGACCATTTGACATTTGAGGACAGAGAATTCTTTGTTAGAGGGCAGAGGGCATATCCTGTACATGTAGGATGTTTAGCAGCATCCCCAGCCTCTGTCCACAAGATGCCAGTAGCATGCACCTCCTACACCTCAGTTACCATAATTTGAAAGTATCATCAGATATTGCCCCCAGTTGACACCCTAGTTTTTGGAAATTTTCAAAATCATATATCAAAACTTTTAGATTATAATTAACCTTCCTTGACAAGTGCCCATTGGCATCTCTAGGCTGGTTCACACTTATATTTGCTATTAATACTTCCATGTAGTTGGATTATATGTGGCCAAACCAGGAACCTTCCATGGAGGACCCGAACTCCCAAGTCTGTAGCTCCTAGAAATTGTTTCTCAGATCTGACATCTTCCTAATTTCATTTGCAAATCAGCCATTTTTTTAATTCACCAAAGAAAAATTGAACACCTTCTTCCCCCAGAGCTTCTCAGATTGCAAGGTTCAGATTGAAAATAGTGAAATCATGAGACAATATTCTGATGTTCTTGATGCTCCTAATTCCAATACCCATGCTGATTCTGGGAATGGAAGAAACCAACCAGTTTACTTTGGGCTATTCTTTGCAGCCCAAGAAATGCTTATTTATACCAGAGGTAATCTTTTTCCCTCACAGTTTATTTCTAGCTACTTTCCAACAAAGTCCCCCCCCCCCTTAACTAAATGTACTTTTAGTGATGTGTCCTTGTAATAAAGTCAACTGAGCAAAACTCACAGGGGAGGAGACTTTCAAATGTCTTTTGGGAAGAAAGAAAACAATTCACAAAAAGAAAGGCAGCACTGTTCTTTTAGAAATAGCCTGCTGTGGCAAAAAGAAATGCACAGAAAAGGACAATTTTCTGATTCAAAGGAAATGCAGACGTCAGAATTCCTGCCAATACAGAAGGATAGAGGTGCAAACACTGGAAAGGTAAGGTTGCCAGGCTCTCTGTCTATGCACAAAGAACTTCTTCTCTCACTCTGCCCCAGAAGACAAGCTATGGACATTTTGCACATCTTCCCCACCTAAGGTTAGAGGCTCTCTAAGACAAATTCCCCACCTAAGGTTAGAGGCTCTCTAAGACAAAAACACAAGTTCTTTCCAAGAAATTCTTGGGAAGCTTCCTGGGTCAACATCCCCCCACCCCCTAGAGTATGGTTGACACCTGCCAGTAGCTATTGGGCCAATGTTTTTCAGATTTCATTGTGCTTAAAAATCAACAGAAGAGGGGTGCCTGGGTGGCTCAGTTGGTTAAGCATCTACCTTCAGCTCAGGTCATCATGATCCCAGGGTCCTGGGATTGAGCCCTACGTTGGGCTCCCTGCTCAGTGGGGAGCGTGCTTCTCCCTCTGCCCCTCCCCCTGCTTGTGTGCTCTCTCTCTCTCAAATAAATAAATAAAATATTTTAAAAAATAAAAAGAATCAACAGGAGAGCTTATTTCAAATGTAGCATCCTGGGATCTGCCCACTGGAGATTCATTATGTGGACTGGGGCCCAGAAATTCATATTTCTTTAATAAGTAACACAGGTAGTTCTGATGCATAGTTGAAAAACACCATCCCAGGTGTCCCAGGGTAAAACTGGGAAAACCCTGCTACTGGAGCCTGGTCATGTGGGTGCAAAATGTGTTTTATCATGGCATTCAATACTTCTCTCCCCGAGGAAAGAATTGGCGATAAGCAACAAAAAATAGTGTTACCAAAGCTTGTGTGCAAACCCTTCCAAAAAGAGAAGAAACATTTTAAATGACTTGTTATTCACCAAAAAAAAAAAAAAAATGTGTTTAGCAAAAATATGCTGTTAGACTGTTAAGCTTTAGTTTCTGTATAAATTAAAATTCCTTTCCTCAAGGAAAAATTAGGCCACAAGTACATATTTTGTCTCCCTTAATAAACCATGAGGTTTGCATATGTGAACGAATGCGCAAATGCCTTGCCAACATTCTCCACAAAAGCTGTCCATTTGTGAGACAGCCAAGCCCTTGCAGACCTGAGCTAGGACCTAGCTGTCTGACCCACTGATGGCTGTTTTCATAATCAGTGATCGAGAAGAGTCCCCTGCCATTTCCTCTGCGGTGTCCAGGCAAGACAAACTGCAGGTTGTTCACCAGCTGACTTTCATTTCTCTAGAAACCGTGTTTTTAAGTCCTAGACACATCCCACACAAGCAAAAGTTCTCTTTCCCAAGGTTTGTGGAGCAGACAGCATTTAGCAGAGGTCATGATAACGTCATCTCTATTTGAACCCAAATTGACATTGCTTTTACTCTTGTACTACCAAAATAAATGAGAGAACACAAATGAGATTTTTTGTCTTCTATTAATAAATAATATACAGGAACAAAAGCACACAGATTATAAGTACTCAGCTGCATGAATTTTCACAAAGTTGAACACACCTCTCCAACCATTCTCCAGACCTAGACACAAAATATCACAGTATCCCACAAACCTCCTCCCATATTCTGCCAGTCACTGCACCTCCCAGGATAGAGGCAAAGGTGCGATTTTGCTTATTTGGGGTGCTTATTAAATGAAGTAATATTTTTTAAAGATTTTATTAATTTATTTCACAAAGTGAGAGAGAGAGAGAGCATGAGTGGGGTGGGGGGGAGAGGCAGAGGTAGATGGAGAAACAGACTCCCCCCTGAGCAGGAAGCCCAATGTGGGGCTGGACTCCAGGACCCCGGGATCATGACCTGAGCTAAAGGTAGACGCTTAACCGACTGAGCCACCCTGGCGCCCCTTCATGAAATAATATTGTATGTGCTCCTTTGTGTCTGGCATCCTTCAAAACAAGTATTTTAATATATGAATGCCCATCTGATACCCCTTGTTCTCCTGAAATACTAGCATTTATCAAACAAACATCTGTAAGGACCCTTAGAAGGTATTCAATAGAGCAAAGCAATTGATCTACCTCCTGAGAAAACTCAAATCTAGCAGCAGCCTATAGCATGAAACAGGCAGATATTCACCATAGAAACCACTGCTCCCTTCCCATCAGACAACAAATTCATACCAAATGCCTACTCTGTGCCCCCCACTGGGCTGCCAGCTCTGCATTAACTCTGTGAGGTAGGAAAGTCATGGCCTCTCCAGAAAGCACTCAGAATGTACCTGGAGAGGTTAATACACAAAAGAAAGAAAGAAAATTCAAGCTGTGTGTGTATATTTACCGGACTGTGTTGTGTGTTCTAGACTATTCAAGAAAAGAATGATAAGGTGCTACTTGAGTTACAGATAAGAATTTCTTGAGTGACAGGCAGTAACTGCAAAGTGAGTTATGGAAGAAGGAGCCCCGGGCATGGTTGTTACCAAGGGAAGGGCTCACAGGAGAGATGACACTGTGTCCTGTTTATTGCAGATATGGCTACAAAGGTTGTCTTATTAATGTCACGAGGGCAGGAGTAGGCAGCTCTGCAGGGAGATAAATGTTAAGCCTAGGGGGCAAAACAACAGGTAACCTAACAATGGGACCCTGTTCACAAAAACCAGAGACGTCAATGTTTGAGAGTCAATGATGGTTTGTCTCTGAAGCATTCCAACCCCCCCCGCCCCCACACTCAGGGAAACTCAGCAGCTCTTTATGGAATCACTGTTACTTGAGCCAATGACAGAGATTCCATAATTGAATTTCGTGTCTTAGTAATAGCATTTCCTGCCAGATAAGAGTTTGTTCCATACAGTACCACAGATTTTCTTTGTAGTTGGCAATAGTCAAAAAATAAAAGGATAATAAAATATCATTGATTGGGTGGCAGGAACCTTTCCATGTATGTGTTAGCTATAATCCTCACCACGTCCAAAAAGGCAGATTTACCAAAACCACGATTCAGAGGGCTGCAATACATTTCATAGAATTAAGTAGCTTGGAAGAATCATCTGGATTTGATCATCTGGATTTGGTCTATCTAGATATAAAAATCATCTAGAGAGCAGAGAGTGATCCCTTATAGTTGGATGTGCTGATATTGATCACAATGGCCCGATATAATAGATAATTATGTGGTATTTTCTATCCTCTAAATTCTTTATTTCGTATTGCTCTTAACAGTCTCACAAGTAGATTTCTCTGCATTTGACCCTCACAATGACTGTACTGAGTAAGCAAAACCAATCTTGGCCCATGTCACAGGGGAGCTCACCTAGTTTGTAAGTTGGAGGCCACAACTGAAGGCCAGATCTGATTCCATTATCAGTACTGTTTCCACAGAATAGAAATGCACAGCATTAGTACTTCAGTACAGATACGGAAGATAAACCATAATATGGTCTTGAGGCCAGGGGTGAAATAAAAATCCACGATATATTTACTGATGAAGTGTCTTTTTAACACCGGGGCTCAAAATGCCCTCCTTAAAAGAGACCTGGGGAGGAAGACTCAAAGAGTCCTAATGATTATTTCATCACCATCCCAGCCTTGTTCCTCAGCACAGAAACTTCTACGGAAATGGCTTTGCCTGCATCTGTCTGAGAATAAGAGAAGCAGAGGAAGGTTAAACATGCAAATGATGCTGCAAAATTCATGACTGTGGATGCATCTGATTCCCAGCCCGTGGCTCTAGGGGGGCACCTAGTGACCCCGGATAAAGGAGAGGAAGCATGAGAAGAAGCTGGCAGGCCATCCCACAAAATATGCCACCCTTGGGTGCCCTGCCTGAGAAAGAATCCCACAACACAGCCAGATAGCTGCTAACCTCAGCCTGAAGGAGCCTTGCGTTGGCAGTCTTCACACAGATTCTCGGGCTTAACAAGCAAGCCAGGCATCCCATACCACTAACAGCCACAGAAAAAGAGCTTCTTAGGAGAGTCTAGGCCAGACAACCCTCTCCACCTCAGAGATGCATGAAAACAGTTTCCCCAGCAAGTGGGATGAGTTGTCATCAAAATCAAATAAACATACGTCTTCAAGGATTCTCAGGCACCCCCTTGCCAACAGGCTTTCTTTACTTGCTAGCGGTCTCCGTGTTGTATCAGCAAGGTCACGGCCCCCCCAGATTCCCCAGGATGGCTTTTGACCTTGTTTGTCTCCTGTCCTCCCCGTGGTGTGTTTTACATACCACGGGCCAGCAAGTATTTTTAGGACCTCTCTCAGGCTCCTGGAAGGGAGAGCCCTGAAGCACCTCAAAATTCAGGTGCCCCCTTGAAGAGCCCTTAATTAATGCCTAACAGGTCTCAGCATATGAAAGACCCACTCCACTTGCCCAGGCCCCAGAACAAGTCTGTTCATGCCTAGAATGCCACAGAAATTTTCATTGAACAGTTCTTTCAGCCTTCTTCGTTGTTTTCTTATTTAAATTCCAGTTAGTTAACATACACTGTTATATTAGTTTCAGGTGTATGATACAGTGATTCGACACTTCCATACATCACTTGGTGCTCATCACAGCAAGTGCGCTCCTGAATCCCCATCACCTATCACACCCATGCCCCCATCCCCCTCCCCTCTGGTCACCAGCAGTTTGTTCTCTAGAGTTAAGAGTCTGTTTCTTGGTTTGCTTCTCTCTCTCTTTTTTTTCCCCTTTGCTCATTTGTTTTATTTCTTAAATTCCACATATGAATGAGATCATATGGCATTTGTCTTTCTCTGACTTATTTCACTTAGCATTATACTCTAGCTCCATCCATATCATTGCAAACGTCAAGATTTTATTCTTTTTGATGACTGAGTAATATTCCAGTGTGTGTGTGTGTGTGTGTGTGTGTGTGTGTGTGTACACCACATCTTCCATTATCCATTCATCAGTCAATGGGCATGGGATCTTTCCATAATTTGGTTATTATATTGGCTGCTATAAACATCAGGGAGCATGTGTCCCTTTGAATTAGTATTTTTGTATCCTCTGGGCAAACACCTAGTAGTACAATGCTGGATTGGAGAGTAGTTCTATCTTAACGTTTTGAGGAACCTCTATACTGTTTTCCAGAGTGACTGCACCAGTTTGCATTCCCACCAACAGTGTAAGAGGGTTCCCCTCTCTCCACAACCTCACCAACATCTGTTGTTCTTGTGTTGTTGATTTTAGTCATTCTGACAGGAGTGAGGTGATATCTTACTGTAGTTTTTATTTGCATTTGTTTGCATATTGATGATGAATGATGTTGAGCATCTTTTCATGTGTCTGTTGGTCATCTGTATGTCTTCTTTGGAGAAATTGTCTATTCATGTCTTCTACCCATTTTTTAATTGGATTATTCATTTTTTGGGTGTTGAGTTTTATACGTTCTTTATATATTTTGGATACTAACCCTTTATCAGATATGTCATTTGCAAATATCTTCTCCCATTCTGTAGGCTGCCATTTAGTTTTGTTGATTATTTCCTTCACTGTGCAGAAGCTTTTTATCTTGATGAAGTCCCAATAGTTTATTTTTGTTTTTGTTTCCCTTGCCTCAGGAAACATGTCTAGAAAGAAGTTGCTGTGGCTGATGTCAAAGAGGTTACTGCCTGTGTTCCCCTCTAGGATTTTTAGGGTTTCATGTCTCACATTTAGGTCTTTAATCCATTTTGAATTTATTTTTGTGTTTGGTATAGAAAGTGGTCCAGTTTCATTCTTTTGCATGTTGCTGTCCAGTTTTCCCAACACTATTTGTGGAAGAGACTGTCTTTTTCCCATTGGATAGTCTTTCCTGCTTTGTTGAAGATTAATTGACCACACAGTGTGGGTTCATTTCTGGGTTTTCTATCTGTTCTATTGATCTATGTGTCTGTTTTTGTGCCAGTACCATACTGTTCTGATCACTACAGCTTTGTAATATAACTTGAAATCCAGAATTGTGATACCTCCAGCTTTGCTTTTCTTTTTCAAGGTTGCTTTGGTCACAAAAGACCCCAAATAGTCAGCCTTCTTAAAACCCAGTCCAAGGAGCCCATTGGAGAATAGAGAAAAGGCCACTCCTCATAACATACCCCTTTTCCCTTGAGAAGCCTACCTACGATAAATTTCATCCATCCACCTTCTTCAGTTACATAAATCAAAAGTCTCCAAGCACATCAATGCAGGCACAGAGTTACTGGGGAGGGTGCTGCACACGCAGTGTTTACCTGCAATGTCTAAGGTGCAGACTGGCTAGTCAGAAATGCCCCACTGTAGAATAAGTGTCTGGAGAGGGGTAAAACTTCGAGTTGCAAAGAGAATTTGCAAGCACATATGCCCTGGAAAGAAAGTCTGAGCAGCTGAAGGTGAAAGGAAAGTAGCTGAGGCAGAGAATTAGGCAGAAAGTTCAGGAAGCACAGGACTGTTTCTCCTACAGCAATGGTTCTTCAGGTGTCGCTTCCAGTGCACCAGCAACAGCCTCCCCTGCGAGCTTGTTAGAACTGCCAATCCCCGGGTACCTCCTAGATATGGACCCAGCAATCTCTATTTTACAAACCTTCAGGTGATTCGGATGATGTTAAAACTTGAGCGTCACTCGTCTAAGGCACAGCTGGTAGAGGAACCCTGCCACCACCCAAGAGCAGCTGTCACCATTCCCTACACACTGGGTGCTGTGGGGACAAACGGTTTAGACGTTACAAAGCTGACACCATTCTGGCAAAGCTTGTTTTCCAGGTCTTTTTTCACTGTAGATTTAAGGCCTTAAAGAGAAAAGTCAAAGTTCTCACCTCCAGACCCATCACTCTCTAGTGGGTGCATAAGGGATGTGGGGGTACCTGTCTTTGCACTCATGGGTGCATCTGTTAGCCGGGGTTTGCCCCTCCTATAAACACTTTTTCCTACTAGCTGGAAAAGTCTTCCAATGATAGAATGAACGCCTCCTGTTTGGAAGAGAAGCCTCTTCAACTAGTTTCAGGTGCTGTCCTTGTTAGTTAACTTGCCTTTCAGATGCTGTCAGGAGATGGGGTCAAGGTAAGAGATGGCCAAACAGGAGGGGATTCATAGTCACGGACACAGGCCAGACTCCACTCCCTGGTGGAGAATCTTTGCCAACTTCAGGGACAGGAAAGAGGCAGCAGCCACCAGCAAGAGGTTCATTTGTCCAGAATATCTGGCCTGCAATCACCCTGGGGGGGGTCCTATAAAAATCACAAGAGATCCAAAGGTAGGAACCAATTGATGTAGAAGCTCCAAACGCTTGTACCAATCTAGCATGGGAAACATTCCAAAGAATATAAAAATGAAGGGGGGGGGAATCGGAGGGGGAGACGAACCATGAGAGACTATGGACTCTGAGAAACAAACTGAGGGTTCTAGCGGGGAGGGGGGTGGGGGGATGGGTTAGCCTGGTGATGGGTATTAAAAAGGGCATGTATTGAATGGAGCACTGGGTGTTATACGCAAACAATAATGGAACACTACATCAAAAACTAATGATGTAATGTATGGTGATTAACATAACTTAATAAAATAAAATTTTAAAAAAATGAAATGGAAATAAGGAAGATAAATAGAAAAGTGAAAAGTCAAGAGATGTGCTCTGAGTGAAAATGCTCTGAGACCTCAGGGACACGAGCAACCTCTCTGGACTTCCCTTCCCTCTTCTTTAAAATGAATGAGTCAACAGGATGACCTCCAAGACCAATTCCAGCTCTTTAACTATAAATCTCTCACCACAGTTGGTGCCTTTCTTCTCTTAGCTGTGCTGGGTCCCCATGGGTCTAATCACCACTTCTTAATCTCTGGCTACATTTTCCTGCTGACTTTCTCAAGGGCAAACTTCTACAGATTAAAAATAATAATAATAAAAAACAAAAGAAGAAGAAGAATCTCCCAAAGTCTCTGCTTTTGAGTTGGGTGTGCAATTGATGCCTACAAAGAGAGTAACCAAGGTAAGCATATTTGGGGGAAAAAAGCATTTCAGCAGTGGAGGAAGGAAAAGCAATAGATGTCAATGAATATTAAAACAAAAATAAAGTTTAATAAGTATTAAGACAAATATCCTCTCTCCTTTCTCTTAATCTGTATCATACTCCTTATTTTTTTACACCTGGCTCTCCTTTCGTCTGCTATTCATCAAACTCTGATTTCAGACTGTGCACATCCTTCCCTTGTATGAATAAATCCTCCCAACAACCAGAGGAGGCAGATACCATTATTATCTCCATCTTACCATCAGGAAACTGAGGTTTAGGGACATCATCACTCCCAAGACGACACACAGAGTAAGGGGCAGAATTGGAACCTACATCCTGGAAGAGCTGGGTCCAGAGCCAGCACGTAACCCCCCAGGATGCTGCATCTCTCAAATTTCCCTTATAAACTGTTAGTTTAGGATAAAAAATGAGCTTTAGGACACCTGTTAAAGGTTTATCAGTTTTTTAAATTGACCCTGACAGGCTGTCACACATTCTCGTAGGCGGAACAGTGGGTCCTGATACTGAATCTCAACAGACAGCTATCTGAAGAGCATCCATTGTACCCAACAAGGGATCGACGTGAATGAAACCAAGATAAGCCCAAGACATCAGGGTCTCTCATCCTCAGAGCCTGAGTACTACTCCAGATTCTATTCTGGAAAAGCTGTGTGACCTCTGGAAAGTCACTTGATGTCTCCAGACTTTAGTCTGTCTATAAATTAGGGGGAGAGTCCTTTCCTAAGAAAAAAAAAATCTTCGACCATTCTCATATCACCCAAATCCTCTGGGAGAACCGCTGACTCACAATCCAGCTCCTTTATATGTGCAGAACAAATACGGTAGTCAAGTTAGACAAGTAATCAGATCTTACAGGTTGGCTTCCAGAACTTATGTTCTCTAACATTTGAGGCTTGTATCAACCTTAAGTTTCTACATTCACATTCCATGTATTGCTTACTGTGGGGTTTTTTTTTTTTTTCTTCTTCCTTTAGCTTCACTTCCCATGAGTCAGAATATTGTAAAACACATTAACTGGTGATTCTGGAAATGAAAAACCTTTGCTTTCACATAGAGCAGTTACCTTAATCCACACTTTGGGATCTAACCTGCTCACATTATGGCTCCAAGTCTCATCATTTCACAAGAGTTTGCTTTTTCTCATTTAAGCCTTCGATAGAAGGGACCTGATCCTGGGATAACCCCCTCTCCCCTCCTCACTGTTTTCTTCTCCACTTTTCCAGAAACACATACTGCAGAACAGGGGAAATCTTCATTGATCTCTCCTCTACTTTGAGTCATGCTAACTAGCTCTCCGACTGCTTGTGTTTCCAGACTTTGTTGTTGTTTTTAATTTTCTTTTTTAGACTTGGTGAACTGCAGACAAAAAGGGGTGGCAGAGAGGCCATCAGAGTTACTCTGGCATTTGAACCTCAGCAAGGAAACAACAGTATTGGTGCAGCCACTGGGAATCAATTTGCCCTTCCGATTTTTTTCCAACAAGTTCAAAAAGTGAACCCAGGATATGTAAAATGACATCTCTGCTGGGCACTTGTATGGAGTCTCTCTCCTCCCAATCCCTCAGCGCACAGGTTGCAGTTCCATTTAGTTGTCAAGTTGTGGCAAGATTAATAACCGTTTAGAAGAGTAATCATCTTACCCAACAAACTGACGGAATCTCCCTCAGTGGGAATTCTGACTCTTGTAACTAAGTCATGGTCTTAGGAATCACGGAGCTGGAAAGAAACCTCTGAGCTGTTCTAGGTCAACTTCATGTCTAGATAAAACCAAGTTCAAAATAAAGAGAACAATGTGAACTTCACTTAAAACAGTCAAAGATTCCTTAGTCTTTTTTTAGTCATACAATGCTTCAATCAGTAGACAAACAAGACAATTAACTCACTTTATACTTTTCAGAAGGAAAGAGTAAAAGAAATTTAACTATCAGATTTTTAACATAATTTATACTGTAAGTGAAATGTGGACTTTCATTCATTAGGAGTCTTTTATAAAAAACATGAACTTAATATGTTGAAAAGAAATTGCTGAAATAAAATGTGGCATCTCTAAAATAAGTATACTGTTGGCATGGACAAGCAATGGCATTCAGAGCAACTAATTCAAACTGCCAGAAATATACTAAAATAACTCTGCACATTAACAAAGAAAATTCTAAAATTATTTTATATATTGTGTTACTCAGGAATCTTATTTGCAAGTATTACATTCTGGCTGATTTAATCAGAAAATGAATGAATTGAAATTATATCAGCTGCTTGCAGAGTTGAGTCCCTAGGAAGGTTGGAAATTGGTCAGGAACAAGGGATACTAGACCACACCCCAACCAGGGCCAGAGTCCTACCGCACGACTCATCCAGTGGGGACTCTGCTTCTGATGTCCCTGAAAACAATGCACAGTAGTTTACAAAAATTTCCACCGATGGCCTGAGACCCCAGATGTTACTTCCATACCTGTTATCCCTGATTTTCCCAGAAATACATTTCCTGCATTGCTATTGCCACCAGAGTAAGTGGGAATCATTTATCCACTATCCCTACTTCTTTCATTTCTAGCTCCCAGTTTATATATTTAGGTGGATGTACTGATTGGTCACCTTTGGATCAAGTGCCTATAAGAGACATGACAAAAGTAGCTATCCTTTTGTACCTCCAGGATGTGAATGGGGCTCTGCCAAGACTTGGAGGGTGAGGTGATAGGAGAGGCCAAATTATGCTGCTAAACAAACCACCCCAAAAATCTCAGTGGCTTAAACACAAAATATTTGTTTCTTTTTCTTTTCTTTTCTCTTCTCTTCTTTTCTTTTTTCTTTTTTCCTTCCCCCTCAGTCATACTACCAATCTGTAACTAGTTACCTGAGACCTCTTCTCATTCTCACTCAAGGACCTAGGCTGACAGGACAGCCTCTATGTGGAAAGCTGCAGGTCATCACAGCAAAGGGAGAGTGTGGTGAAACGTATACCAGTGCTTTAAAGCTTCTAACTGGAAGTGACAGTGTCATCCCTGCTTAAACTTCAGTGGCCAAAGCAAGCAACATGGCCACAGCCGAACTCAAGAGGAAGTGGGGTGTAGAGAAAGACAATTCTACCTCGTGCTCAGAAAAAGAAGCAGAAATACCTGATGGACAACACTAATGAATAGCATGTCAATGAGCTGCCAAATATATAAAGGGGATTCAGACATTAGGCAGTCAGAAGCAGACAAACATCTATTACATATATTAATGACAATTCGCATTAATCGAGCTGTTACCGTGTTCTAGGCACTGTTGCTACTGAGTTGCTTTATATACCTTGCCGCACTGAATTGACTCTGGCATGGAGTTTTTTTAGCATTATTCTCATTTATTGATGAGGAAACTGAGTTTAAAGAGATTATGTGACTGGCTCAAGGTCACACACAAGGGAATAAAGAGCTAAGAGTTCAACTTATAATTATCAACAGCTGTGAACAAAAGAAAAAAAAATCAGAGTTTTTCCTGAATGGACAATAGCCACGCAGAGTACAAAGAAAGAGACGGCTGAGGGTTTGTATGGGAAGTAAAGTGTTATCTTCCTCAGCTTCCCACCTCTGTCCCCCTTATTCTTTTGTTCCCCTCTCTTCTTGTTTTGCTTCTTGCCCTCTCTAAGCCTGTGAGCCTATCCCAAGTCTCCTTCATGGAGGCTCTGACCGTAAATTGTGGAGGGAGAAAAGCCTGTACCAGGAGCCAGAAGCTCCGGGCTCTAATATCAGGCTTTGGACTAGAAGCAATTCGCAACCACTCTGAGCTTTAGTCTTCTCAACTGTAAAATGGTAATAATAATCTTAAATTATAGGATTCTGGAAATAAGTTACAAAGAAGTATTTTTAAAAAAGCAAATATTACACACATAAAACATTATTAGTAGGAAGGAGATCTGATAAAGAACGTCTGCGGTGATAAGATAAATCTGAAGAAAGGATAAAAAGCTTCAAAACCCAAAAGGATGAACAACTGAAGAAATTCCTGGCCAATAGAAAGATATTTGGGTGAATTATAATTTTCAAACCTTTTTTGGAATAATAGATCAGACTAGTGCCCCTTGCAAGACTTGTCTTGCTCTCCCAATATACCCTAATACGTGAGAGCCTCTCTAGCATACTCCTTCCTAAATATAGACACACACACACACACACACACCCCACCGCTATTTAAGAGTATAGTATTCCTGGGATGCCTGGGCAGCTCACTGGATTGAGCATCCAACTCTTGATTTCAGCTCATGTCATGATCTCAGGGTCATGAGATGGAGTCCTATGTGGGGCCCTAGGGTCTTGGGAGATTCTGCTTGAGATTCTCTCACCTCTCTCTCTCTGCTCCTCTCCCCTCTCCCTGCCCCACATGCGTGCATGCTCTCTCTCACTCTCTCTCTCTCTCTTAAAAAAAGAAAGAAAGAAAGTAGAGCATTCCTATGAACATTTCATAAGTAGGAATGGCTTAAAGCAAGAAGTATACCCTCTTGGAAAAAGGTACTAACATAGGTTTTTCATAAAAACAAAGTGACAGTACTGTGAACTTCCAGAGAGTGGGGGATACCTGTAAATCGAATTCTTTATGCCTTTCCTTTTCAGACTCTCTGATGCATTCTAGGAAACAGTGACATCAAAAATGAAGTTATACCTTATTCATTCCGCTGATAATGAACAATCATCACGTGTACCTTCTAGACAACGTATTCTTAAAATGATTCTGTTCATTTGGGGTATGTCCTCATGAAGTTAGGATTTCTACATTCTTTTACTTTTATCAGGTTAAGTGGCGAGGAGAGGTCAATGTGGAACAAAAGTGAAAGCACAGCTGAATGGAGGGAAAAGTGAGGCTAATAATCGGAGAAAATGTCAGGGCCAACTAAAAGTTTCCATTAAAACATCTCCCATTACAATTTGTCTTGTGAGTGTCATGGCTGAAAGTGCCCTGGTCACTCCTTTGAGCATTTTCCACTAATTAAAATATTTTTCCATTGTGTAGATTAGAGGAGAACCGATTGCTTATAAGTATTCACATCCACAGCAGGTCTAAATTAATGATACAGTTTTTTTTTTTTTTCAAAGCAACTTTGTGCAAGGCAAACCCAGTGGTAGCAGATGGACATTTTCTGTTGCAAAGAGAGCTGTGTATTTATTATAAAATAGTGATTCTGTTGCTTAAGAAACAGTGCATTTTATGCTTCCTTTACCAAAAAAAAAAAAAAAAAAAGTAAAAGCATCCATCCTCTGTCACATATCTGAAAATTATCTTTGTTGGCATAGAAAAATAAGAAAAGGAAAGACCCACATGGGGGATAGTCTGCAGCTTTCCATTATTTATAAATTACCCACTTTTGTTTCTTAGGCTGCATTTTTTTTAAAAAAGTAACATTAGTTTCCTGGGACACTTTTAGCACTAGGCCACATCTCTACCAGATTGTATTCCTATTTCTACCAGATTTTAGTCCTATTCCAATGTGTTTCTGAAACATATTGAAGGAGATTAAATTGTTTTATCTTGCAAATCAAATGTAAGCAATTATTCGGTCCCAATATTAGGTTGTATTCTACTTCCCTGCCCCATTGGCCTGGATCACTGTCAGATGCCTCTAACTTATTTCTTTGTGGTTTTAGCTAGAACTTCTGGTCTTCAAAGAACAAAATTTTCATTTTGTTTTGTAGGACTTCGGGACCTATTTTAGCCCCAATTGTTTATAAATACTCCTATCAATGTGTCAGTTGTAAACTGGAGACATTATTCACTTCTTCTTCATTGATGAATTCTCCTATCAAGAAGCTGATGAAGAAAGGGCATTATTTTTAGAATGAGTTCCTCCAGATTTCACCTAAATACCTGCAAAGAGGATAGCATGAGATTCAATATCTCTGCTCCCATGTATATGCAAGGTCTCAAAAACACGACACAATTTCCCAAGTAAATGTTGACAGCCTGAAAATTATCAAGATGGTAAGGTTACTCCAAAGAATGTCTCTTGTCTATCCATATGGGCCACTGTGGTTGTGCCCCTTGGAACATGTACATCTATTCTGCAACCTGTCTTCCTTGGCATTCTCAGTGTGTGTTGGTGTTTCTGTGGGAAAAAGAGATCAGACGAAAGTCCTCTCTTGTACTTTTCTCTGTTGTCATTTCCTCTTGGTGTTACTTTCCCTCCCCTACTCCTCTATAACTTCTTTCTGTAACTAACCAGATTTTCAAACGGGAACATGGTATTTCTTACCTTTGTATTTATGTTTCTAGCTCTTAGTCTGGAAAGTAAAGAATGCTTTATATTTCTCTTAAAAAAAAGAAAGAAGAAAGAAAAATGTAGTCACTTTCACGTATATGATTTAGAAAAGTATTTCTTTCCCAGAAGTCCTTAATACAAAAGAAAAAAAAGAAAAAAAAAAAAAGAGACTCCTCCCCCTACTAAAAGGCTCCCCAGGAGAGAATGCAATCAGCCACATTTAGTTCCTTGAGGGAGAGAAAGATCAGGCAGTCATTACGTACCTCTTGCTGGGAGAATCTGGGAAATGAGGGCCATTTACAGATATTTGGTTAATTAAAAAAGTTAGTGTTGTATGTTACTGAATCTATAAGACTATTTCTTTTCTTTTTCTGCATTTTGAATATATGCCGTTGTACTGAATTTTCATAATTCAAGGCTTTACAAAAGCAATAGTACAAAACTTCTTTTAAATGTCCCCAGCTCCAAACCCTAATGCTATTTCCCCCTGTGAAGTAAGACTGTAAAAATGTGTGATTCAAGTTTTACAGGGCATACTGTTACTAGAAAAAAACAATATAAGTCAGCTTCTCATTAAGGAGATATACATTCCAAGTTATTACTTCTAATTGTCAACACTGAGTCCAACTATGACTCATCATTCCCATGAGTTTTAAGACAAAAAAGTAAGAAAGCCAAGGAGAAGAATTTTATAATCAGGGTTTGGGCAATAGTGGATTGGCCCATTGTACCAGGATTGGAGAAATCCCTGACACCTTTCCTGCCCTTTTTATGGGAATTAATTCAACACCTTGTTGTCTAAGCCAGTTTAAGTATGGAATTCCTGTTACTTGTAACAGATAGCATCCAAAGAGCATCCAAATATATAATATAGTACTCTTAGTCAAAAGCAATAGAACCCAACTCTGGGCCACTTAACCAAGAGAAGGTATATTAGACAGATACTTGAGGGATCACAGGCCTTATTAAAGTCTGAGAGAACAGGCTTGGAAACCAGCAGAAATCTAGGAGGTAATAGAGGGCCATGATTTAGAAAGCCATAAGGGTGCCATAACAGACTTTAGAGTCTCAGATGGCTCCCTCCTCATTCTTGTTTATCTTACCCAAGATTCAATATCTAGTTGCCCATGCTTAGATCACATTCTACCATTGGGGTATGCAGAGAACAGGAAGGAATGGAAAGATTGACTCCCTTCATTTTCATACTGGGAAATGAGCAGCTTCACTCCAAGAAGATGTAAGACAGGTAAACTCCCAAAGGAATTGGACTATTAAGACAAGTGGGGATGGACTCTGGACAAATTAAAATAACAAACAATCTGGCAAAAGAACATGGGCTTTGAAGTTAGACTCTACTTATTAAGTATATGACCTTGAGCAAATTACGTCCTCTCTTCAAATTTCAGTTTTTAAATCTATAAGATGATAATGAGTATGATGATGAACATAACATCTGCTTTGTAGATTTCTTCCAAAGATCAGATAACATAATGTGTACAAAAATCTTCAGCATAAAAATCATGACAAAATAGCGACAGACCATCAGCAGCAATAGCTGCATCATTCTCAGTTTTTCTAAAAGACATGGGCGATATCTGCTGGAATAACCTTCCCTGATTATCAGATTTTTCTTTTAAAACTCATGACTTCAATAGCAACATTCTAGAGAATGTTTTGGGTGATAAACCAGTCAAAAGCCTTAATCCGAATATCCACCCTAAGAAGAAGAAACCCCCTGATGCTTGGGAACCAAATACCAAATACACTGTGGGTCTCTCCCTACTAAAGTGAAGGAACATCTGCACAGTGGCCCTCAGGAAAGGTGGAAGGTGCAACTAACAAGACTGAGCAAGGTCTTAGAGCTCAGATTCAATCGTCATCTCAATCAATTCCAACCCTCAAGGATGGCTTCTGACTCCTTCACCTGAGACCTGGGACCCTCACAGCTGGGTTGATTTCACTTGCAAGACAGCAGCTTGTTCTCAAACTCTACCTAGGGAGAGGCTCCAGGCAGGATTTCTGGGCTTTCACTGCTCAGGAGCGGGGGAAGTGGGAACCTCAGAAAGCACTGACACCAACCCAGAGTTTCTAATGGACAACACAACCTCCCAAGGTATTAAAGTTAATGGCTTAGAGGTGCTTTGCTGAAACCCATTAACCATTTGTACTCTGTAGGGAAACTACTAGGTTTTTAGCCACCAAACAGCATGGTAGGTAAAAGCATAGATTTCAGAGTCAGAGACCTAGATTCTGATTTAGTTCCATTCCTCTTACTAAGTTTAACAGAAATAGCTAACCTAGCACAAATCTGTGCTTTGCCTTGGCATGATGGAAGTGGCTGCCCGGTGAAGGACTACATTTCCCAGACTCTCTTGCACCCTAAGTGGGGCCATCTGACTAGTTCTCACCAATGACATGCCGCAGGCTAAGAATGTTCAGAAGCAAGTTGCCTTCTTCATACTGTCTTCCCCATCAGCATTTGCGAGAGAGGAATCAGGGTCCTAGGGAGTGACAGATCCATGAGATAAAAGGAACCTGGATCACTATATGGAGTGATGCGTTCCTCTAATCACAAATATCTTCTCTGGACTATGATGTTGAAGCTACTATACGCTTTGTGGGTTATTTCTTACCACTGCCTACACTACCCTAATTAATACATAAGTGCTATATAAGCATTTACTGCACATATGAATATATTTTTTCTATGCATAGTTCTCATAAAGATATGCTCCTATAATAAATAGTTTGCTATACTGCTTTGATTTTTATACTTATAGTACTTTTTCCATGTTTCTATATTCTTGTAACAGAATTTAATGATTCTAGAAACTTCTGAATGGATATTCCATGATTCATTTAATCATTTACTTATTGGTGGATTTTTACATTTTTTCTTATCTTTCCCCTTCTTAATTTACTCCTGTAATTAATAACTTTGTAACTGAAAATAAATCTGAATGTGATATATTTTCTAATAATATCTTGGTGACCATACATCTTTTAACCAGAGCATGGTTTCAGCATCACACTTGAGCAAACTGCTTGCTTGGTGTCTCTTCCACCCTAAGCCTCATCAAGTAAAAAACAAAAATCAGCCCTCCCTGATGATTCAGAAGGTGGAGAGAGAATCTGTTAAGTTCCCTTTTCTATGTGACTCGCTGCACCAACCCAGACAACATTCCATATAATCTTGTCATATACGTGCACATACATCCAGGAGTTTGTAAACCAAACTTAGTTTCTGAAAATCAAGAATAAAACTCAGCTCCAGGGACTCAAGAGAGATGTTAGGCCAGATTTATAGAATGCACAAATTTAAATGGTACTCAGCTCCATCAGTTCACAAACCAGGCAAGAACTTACTCAACCACTAAACAAGACTATATCTAGAGACACTGCCACAGACATTTCATGCTAGTGAGTCTTCATGAGCTCACCATATGGACCATGAAAAACTTTAAGAACTGTGAATCCACTTATGAAAGCAAGTGAGGAAGAACATTTTTGTGATATTGCAAACATTATTTTTGTATCTTACCTAATATGCAATATTTGGGAATTCCCAATGCTTCAATGGGCTCACTCCTTAATTATGGATAATCCAGAAGATCGTTGTGGATATTTTCTGACCCTTTGAAAAGACACTAAGATACCTCAATGTTTTGTTTCCAACTGAGGCAGATGAAACAAATAGCTTCAGACTAATTTTATTGATGAAACCAGAGAATGGGACTTCTGGGCACACTATTTTTTTCCCCCAAAAGGTAACTTCCAAGCTCAGAGGTCACCAATCTGACTGTGCCTCTAAATTCTCACTCTATTTATTGACAAATAATACAAATTAACTAGACCAAATCAAGTGGTAGATTAATCTCCTCTTTTCTGTTTATTCCATTGTCAATCTTCTTCCTCTTTCTTGTTTAACTTAATGTCTGAAGAAATTTTTCAAGTGGTACAAGAGACAATAATTAGGTAATTGGGAAATTGAAAAAAGCAGAGAGCTAATTAAAAATCAGTCATCTGGGAAGGTCTCAGCAGGGTGGTAACTTATGAGCTGATGTCTACATGATAAGAAAGAGTCAGCCATGTGTCTGGAATATTCAGCAGCCAGTTCGAAGGCACAGCTTGGAGTTAAGTTTAAGCTACAGAAAGAAGGCTTCTGTGGCTGTAGCATGGTAAGCAAGAGGAGAGCCATGGGGAGTTGGAGAGTGGTCTGGGACATTCAGGACATGGTCAGGAGCTCAGCTTTTATTCTGAGTACAATTGGCAACTCATCTGGAGTATTTTAAAAGAGATAATGGTATGATCTATTTTATATTTTAAAAGATCACTGTTGCACAGAGAATTGATTGTGGAGAAAGAACAGTCTGATGAAAGCTAGTCAGGAGGCTACTGCAGCAGGTGAAGAAAGAGCCAATGACAGATTGAAACAGGGTGGTAGATATGGAAAGTGGGGGAGTGGATGGGTTTCAGATATGCTTTGGAGGTAGAGGCAAAAGGAACTTTGTGGAATTGTTCATGGATGTGAGAGAAAGTAAGCAATGAGGAATGACTCCTAGACTATGGGCTATAGAACATAAGAGATCGTGATTCTCTACACTGAGACAGAGGAACAGAGGGTTGAGAGGAGAAGAGAAACTCCATCAGAAGTCCTGACTTAGTCACGTTGAATTTTAAGGGCATATTAGTCAGTTAAGGTATGCAAGGTAGTTCATAAATGAATCTGGAATTTGAGGGAAGTTATGCTAGATGAAAAGAATATATACATTTAAAGAAAGAAGACTTGATGACACCACCTAAATATGGAGACCAAGAAGAATACAGAACCTATAACTGCTGTGAGACATTCCAGAAGAAAAGAAGGAAAGGAAATGGACATGGAAAAGGAAAGTCAATATGGAAGCCAGAGGAGTAGAAAAATAACCAAGTGCGTGGTGTCATGGAAACCAAGAGAACAAAGTGTGTCAGGAGGCAGAGCCAACTGTGTCCAAATCCACTGAGAGGTTGAGAAAGATCCAGATAGCCAGTGCCCACTGGATTTGGCAATACAGAGGTAATCATGACCTTCACAAAAGCAGCTTCAGAGGACTGGTAAGAAAAGAACTCAACTGAAGTCAGGTAAAGAGGCTGAGCTGGGAGGAAAAGAGAACGATGGCAATATTGACTCAATAAGTTTTTCTGTGAAAGAGCACAAGAAGGGAGTGGTGGGTAGAGGGCCGTAGTCAACACGTGTCTTTGTCATTGATACTAGTTGGAAATGGGAGAGCAGGTTTGAATACCTGTGGCAAGAATTCATTACAGCTAGAAACACTGGTTATGAAGGGGACAGGAGGGTAGAGCTGAGGAAGTGACTCTCTAAGAATGTGACAGAAATGGAACCCAAAGCACACTGGAAGAGTTGCCCTTTGAGATCAGGGATGTTTATCTTCCATAACAGAGGGAAGAGAATGCATGGCCACAACTCCAGAGATGTGGAATACCAGTGGAGTGACTCACTTATGAAATGGGATGCACTGAGGTATTGTTTGTTGTGAGGGCTCAGAGATTTTGCCACTGGGATTCAGAGGCTTTGCCCAGTCTCCAGCAGACCTGACTTTTCGCCACATTTCTGAACACTACCATCCTTTTCCCTCACCAAGTTTCCACTTTCTACTCCAATTTCCCATCACGTTTAAAAGTGTAATTCAACACCCATCTTCAAGAAGCAGCTTCAGCCTACAAGAATTTCTCCTTTCTCTCAATCCTAAAAGTCCTATACAATCTACATTTGGCAATTTATGATGTACTATTTTGGTCTCTAAATGTTTCTAACCTTTAGGGGTTTTTTTCACCATGGGATGATCCCAGCTCCATAAGACAGTGATTATGTGGTGGTGTTTTTAGATATCTGGTCTCTTGTGGTGTCTAAATGCAAGTGAAGTTACCATCTTGTCCTCAAACTACCTATTGCTTATTAACAGTAGCAAAGGTAAACAGAAGGACAGGAAAGACAGAACAAGCAGTCTTTCTGAGGAATATTCATCATCACCACCATCAACCCCAAACTCTAGTTAATTTAGGGTGAATTAAATTCTTCACTGGTGTATGGTATAAGTAACAGGGTGCCACAACCATTTCCACTGCTAGCTCTTTGAATATATCTGGCCAAGGCCAAATCTGCCCGAGAACCCTGAGATGGGACTGTTCATTCTAAAATCATTAGCCTTTCATTGAGGAAAGATTAGAACACTCATTATTGAAGGTCATGGTTATTACGTTTTGCAGTAGGATCTATCATCCTTATTCAATCCACATAATAGACAGGATAAACTAGTATAAACATGCCTACATCTCATAGTTCCCATATTTCCAAGTGAAAAGCTCTCTTTAAAAAAAGATTATACATCATTGTCATTTTCAGTGAAGAAAAGAGAATTTATTTTCTCAGAATCCCCAACTATATTGCTATTAAATCATGAATGTTCACTTAAATAATTTGCATTGTTATGAAGTTGGGATGTACTAAAACTACAGCTCCCTATGTCATCTCCAAGCTCTCCTTCATGACCGGTCTTTTTCCATTTGGATTTAAAGCATGTCCATTTCACCTAGGTCTATCTATGACAGTGCTGGGGCTGATTTGTTATAGGAAATCAGTTGAGCACTCATTTGGTGATGGCTTTAGGCCTCCAGTAAGGATAGAGTCAAGAAAGATGGAGGGGGTCAATTCTTACTAGGCAGCTCCAAATCTGTTATCCCTAAAAACAAAGAACAACAACTTAAAATAAACAAAAAGCTGATGTATCAGTGAGTTACCAGCTGGACTGCACTCTATTATAACATGAAATGCCAGCCAGAGATCCAATCCCCGATCTGTTATCCACACACCAACCCCACATGCCAATTGCTCCTTTCTCTGAAATGTACCGTTTGGATTCTTTCAGTTGTTTGTGCTTAATTATCAAACTCTCCAAGTGTGAACTATCAACCAATATATACTAGATGCCTTGGCCCATCCACAGGATGGGTTGGGAACAAGAAAATGGTAAGAAGGACTGGCAAGGGGCACAGAGTGATATGGCAGTAATTTAGAAGTCATTAACTCTAGTATAGAAAACAGAAAGGCTATCACACAAAATGTTCTACAGAACATAAAGCTAATGGGGGAAATGCTATTAACTCCTTGTAGTGATTTTTACTGTTTTACTAAATGTTTTACTAATTTTTCATCATTGTGGTGTATTACTTCATACAAAAGAAATAGAATAACTTTTAAGCCCTGCTGAAGAAGGTTTATTTAATGCTCTTAAAGCTATCCTAGTTAAACATGTCTTCTTGGTTCTTCTTACATTAATTCTCACGTCTCCTTTACCTTTATACCTATTCCCTAACCACAATTCTACCCAATCCCTCTCAAATCAACTGGAAAAAAAATCAGAAATTTTCTCTTCAGGGAAATCTACTCCAGGAGAAATGATAAAATTTTGTGCCATTTGGAGTTTACAACTAATTATTTTGTTCTCTGAAAACAGATTGGAGCTGTCTAAAGAGTCTATCTAGGAAAGAAAATTTCCTTTTCTTTGAATTTCTTTTTAGATGTGAACATGAAAAAGGTTACCTTTAACGCAATTTATAAGCAGTCATTTCACTGAAGGTGCAGGAGTATATTTCTAAATTGGTTTAGGATCATTGCATCTTATATCTGCTCTAATTCCCTGAGAGACACAATTTCCAATTAACATTGGAAAGCTTGACAAATAAAAAAGGAACATTCTTTTCCGTGGTGAGCAATACCTTTCTGATGCTGTTCCTTGGCCTGAAGTGCCCTCTCTGCCCTAGTCCATCTCTCTGTGTGAGCTTTAGTCGATCTACGCTGCTAGAGTTAGGCTTCCTGGGAAACCTCCATAGACCCATTCATGGAGGGCTGCCCCTCTCTTTTGTGCCACTGGTGGACTTGGTACACATCTGCATGAGCTGTCCTTACCACTTGCAGTGCCATTATTACTTTGCTGCTCAAAACTCCCCCACTCTGCCATGAACAACCTGAGAACAGGGCTTGTCCTCTGTTTCTCTTCACATTCTCTTTGCACACAGCAGGTGTCTGACAAATATCTACTGAATGAATGATTCTCCACTCCACTAAGTACTATGTGATCCTGAATGAGTTATGTAGTCTCTCTGTGCCTCAGTTTCCTCATATGTCGCTAATAACAGAAACCTTATTGGATTGTGGACAGGATTAGAGAGACGATACAAAATGTTTATTAGCACACCTGGCCCTTAGAAGGAGTTTGTGGCAGAAGGCTGATTACTTACTCCCAAACCATCCCTCTTGTTAATAAATGCTAGATGTTACTCTGCTATGGGGCAGTGGTGTGTTTCGAGAAGGTGAACCCATCCCTCACACTCAGACAAGGGAACTCTTTTGACAATAACAGGTTTAGGGGTGGGCCTAACACTTGGTTCCACTTCATACAACTTAAGGGGATTCTGCTGGCGGTTTCTTGGATTTTTCCTTTTTTATAAAAACAGACTCAGGAAGAAAAAGACTATCCCCTTTTCCCTCCATGGACATTGTTTTATGAGGTGTGACCTCCGTCTCATTACCATGATGGGGAAAGCTAAGAGAATTACAGAGAAGCCAACTCAAGGAACTTGACTCATTTGAGTTGCTGTATTGACAACCCTGAAACCACCTCTCTGTAGACAATTTAGTATATGAGAAAATTAAATGACCTGTTGTTAAGCCACTTTAATTGACTATTCTATTACTTGAAGGGGAAAAAATCCTAAATAATAGGATGTTTAACAAATGCTAGCTATTCATTTCAGCCAGTACTAATGCTCTCTGAACAATTTCTATCACAGAAAATAGGCTCTTGCTGGAAATTATACAATACATTCCCTAGTGTTATTTACAAAATAGGAATTCCATAAGCCAAGATTTTCTTGTTTATTTAGAAAATAAGTTAAAAGGTACCAGGTACCCACTTCCTTACTCTCTAAAAGCCCATGGAAACATAGTGCAAATAAAGATTGGTCTGGCTTATAAAATCTTTCAATATTGAATTGATTTTATGGAACCTAGTAGAAAACAGGTAGGTTATGCCCTGTGTCAAGCCTAACTCACAAAAGCGAACTCTGACTGAATCAACTCAGTCATCAAACTCTTCTTCATACCCTACGCAAGTGAGCTTTGCCCCCTCCATCTACCCTAGATCTCAGGAATTTACAGCCCAGAGTAAACAGTTGGTAGGTTAGTGATAGAAACAGGGTGGGTTGATGTCTGTTTTTTGGGAGAATGTCTTAAATTCTCATATTCTTCTTCAGATATATTGGCATCTCTCGTTCTCTAACACTCTAAGTAGGTTGTTAAAGTTTCAGACTCCTCCAGCCATTCCCAGACTTTTAGGTACCTAGAATGTTATCCCAGACTTTTAGGTACCTAGAATGTTAGCCCTACTCCTCTTCCCTAGAACACCCACCACAGTACATCAAAGACCTCCAATAGGAATACATAAAATATATATATATATAATATATGTATATTATATATATATAACTCATTTACATTATGTATATTATATATATAATTGTTGTACACACTGGATGTCTTTATCATGATAGATAACAAAAAATGAAGGGTTTGGGGGTGAAAGGGGAATGGTATTCTCCACCACATGCATACCCCATAGATCAGTCATCCCAACAGAAGACAAATGGCACACTCAGAACTAGACATAGAATGAGATACTTTGTGGAGGATTTATAAGAGTCTATGACAAAGTGTAAGAGTACGGTAACACCAAGGGATAATGCAGTAATTGGGATCAGTAGCAGCGAAGTCATTACCACCCTAAGACAGAAGGAAATGGGGGAGAATTAAATACCGTAGAGAAAGCTGCCTTTGAAGTGACCTTCAGTGGATGGACACAGCCAGCCCAAGGAAATTTTTCATGGAAGGATTTAATGCCGGGACCTCTCCTCCTCTTTTCTAACCTTGGGCTAAGCCTCCTCATTGACCAAATCCAATCAGAATCCAGAGGCTCTGGGAACACTGTGATGAAATCTGTACATATCAGCCTGTGGGACAGAGAAGGCAGGGAGAAGAGTGGATAATAGATCTGAAGAGGTATGGCCTGGATCCAAAGCAGGGTTACTATGAGAAGAAAGGGACTGGGTCAGAGCTGCTGAACTTTGGAAAATACATTTCATTGTACAAATCATGGCAAGGTCTAAGGGCAGTGAGAAAAAAGGAAAAGCAAATCAAAACCCTTTTACCTTTCACTTATATTTGCTTGAATATCATGTCTCCAGATTTCAGGCCAATTATTAGTCCTCTAAACATTAATAGAAATTTGGATTTGAGTGAGAGATGCTGACAAAACACAATTGGAGGTAGAAGAATTGGAGGAAAATTAGATGCCAATTTCTCTCTCTCCCCCTCTGTGGCAGTTCAGTAACTTTGAAAAAGATGTTCCTTGATCTAAGCTGTGGAAACATTTTAAAGCACTGTCTTAACTTATTCTCCACTAGATATTGACCTGGCTGTTTGCAAAGCAACGCACATCACTTTACAAAAAATCCACTTCTACGTATATGAAGAGGGCATTATTCATTTCTGCCTCTTTGTCTACCTATCTAAGTTTTTTAGTAACTTCTTACAAAGAAAGTTATTAGTTTCATTTTCCCCAAAGTACGCCACCAAGTATAAGTGGGCTTTAGCACTTAAATTGTTCAAATATATTTTGTATATTCTTAATTTTTACTTAGTCAAGTAAAAACCAATTTTCTTTTCAAAAAAAATTGGAGACATGACATAGAAGTCTAAATCTACCCTCCCCCCCGCCCCAAAAAAAAACTCCAGTCCTTCTATCACCAAACATCTCAGTTTGTGGCATACCTCCTTCCAGGCCATTTGCCCGTGCTTTTAAATATACATCTATGACTATGTATTTATAGAGATAGATTTCATGGAAATTATGTAGTATTACATAGAGTTGTACTATACATACAATTCTGCAACTTCTTTTTTTTCTCTCAATAATATATATTGGATATATATTGACGTTACTTTACATAGATTTAGTATTAACATAAATTTACCACAGTTTATTTAAGCATCCACCCATTGATGAGTATTTCAGTTAATTTAGGGGAGGGAATATAAACAATGTTACAATGACTATTTTTATACATGTCTTCTTGAGTACAAGTGCATTCATTTTTATAGGGCAATTAGAAATACACGAGACTGCCCATCCATAGATAGGAGTGGTGAATAGTCTCTGAAGATGGCTACACCAATTCCTTACACGTCCCTATAAACTCATGCTGCTCCTCACATCAATGGGTAGAATCTAATTTCCCATCTCCTTGAAAATGAGCAGACCTTACTTATTTACTTGACCAACAGAATGCAGTGGGAGCTGTGTTCTTGAATTTCTGAGGCCAGGTCATAAGAAGCCTTACAGTTTCCACCTGGGGAAAGCCAGTCACTATGACTATCTTGAAACTCCCATGCTGTGTGGAAGCTCAAGCTAATCAATTGGAAATGCCTTTGAGTAGAGAAAGAGAGAAAGAGAGAAACCAGTCAACTCACATCCATTCCAGATATTTAAGCTGAAGCACCATACATGCTATGAGTGAAAAAGCCAACTTAGATGTCCAGCCCAGATGAGTTTTTGGGTAACTACAACCCTAGCTGTCCTCTGACTGCAACCACATGAAAGACCCCAATGAGAATGACCAGCTGAGCCCAGTCCATCCATAGAAGCCATAAGAAATCATAGTAAATTTTAACCATGAAATTTTGAGGTATTTTTTTTTAAAGATTTTATTTATTTATTTGACAGAGAGAGACACAGCGAGAGAGGGAACACAAGCAGGGGGAGTGGGAGAGGGAGAAGCAGGCTTCCCACAGAGCAGGGAGCCTGATGCGGGGCTCGATCCCAGGACCCTGGGATCATGACCTGAGCCGAAGTCAGACGCTTAACGACTGAGCCACCCAGGCGCCCTGAGGGATTTTTTAATGTAGCTATAAATAACTAATAAGTAATAATAAATAGTTAATAATTATTAATTTTCATTGTTAGTCAGTTTTTCCCAGTTGAGCTCCAAGATGGCTATACCATTTACTACTCTCCAACCACTAGTATATGAAAACTCCTATGTACCTACAACTGATTTTTTTTACAGTAAGAAAACTAAAAAGGGCATTTTTTTTCTGGCTGACCTTTCACTTTGACTCTAAAGCCAGAAAAAAAAAAAAAAAAAAACACTTTTATGTTTTCCATTTGTAATAAAGAGATTTTGCTGTTCTCGTGCCCCTCATACAGACAGACAGGGTCAGACAGACTCATCTTCCTTTCTTAAACAAATGGGTTAGAGATGTTTTTTTAAACTCAAAATGTGAAAACAGCTCAAATGGTAATTGTAATGTCTGGTTATCTGGTACCACATGTTTGCAGACCATGATATTTAAAGGCATAGTTTGAAAAATGACTCTAGATTGTTTCCTAGTGGTCAGTCTGAGGCTAACCCCAGGTCCACACATACCTGGAGGGAGCTCATCTCCATGCAGAGATCGTTCTAAATATATAATTCCACTCGTTTCATCTCTCCAATCCAATTAAATACTAGCAACCTAACCACTGTCAGAAAATGACTGTAGAGAATTGGGTCAATGCACCTCTGTGAGAATTACTTCTGGGCCAATCAGAGGGTCAGTCCAATTATTTTCAGTGATTTGGAGGGTGACAGAAAGTCTATCCTTCAATCCTACCATTTAACTACCGGCAGCTAGACAGTCTCAGTGCTAAGCCTATAAAATATGGTGTTCCCAGCGTGGACAGAGTATGCATCTATCAGTGATCCTGGCCAGGAGAACCTGTCCTTTCTATGTCATCCTCCTTTATGCACCCAGAGAAATCCATCACTCAGCTTCTCCAGTCTTTTCTATCAATTACCCCCCAAATGGCATTATTTTATTACAAATGTAGCACATGGTTGTTTTATAAAGAGATACAGTGCTGAATCATGTATTCCTCAAATCCTTCCCTCTTGGTTCCCCTTCCCTGGTTATAGCACTTTCGATAGTAGGATGATTTTTTTTTCCCAGAAACATTCCTATGCATTGTTGCATTGTTATTCCATTGCATTACTGTTGTTGTGCAAATATGGTATCATAATACTCTTTTGCAGCCACCATTGTTTACTTAATCATGTATCATGGACTCTTGCCATAGGCACAGAAGTTTGTCCACCTAGTTTGTCCTTTCTAAACAATTACATGGGATTCCACTGTCTCATTTCTTTCTGGTGGGAATTGTGAAGAATTACTGGAGAAAAATGGGTTCTTACCTTTTTATACCAATGTCTCATCTCAGAGTAGAATCAGTAAGGGCTGGACAGCAAAGTAGAACAACAAATAATTTGAAAATGGGAAAAAAAGAAGCAATGGCAAAGCAGTTGGAGGGCACAGACTCTGTGTGAATCCTGTGGTTGTTGATTCAGGTCAGGAAGGAAAAAGAAAGAATGACGCTGTCAATGCTAATAATGTCACGTTAGCATCAGCATGGCTTAGCTGGAACTTGAGAATACTCATATAACCATCTTTTCTTTTAGACCATGGCAGGCTGTTATTTAAAGGAATATGATGGAACCCCATTAAAGTACAGGAATTATTACATGTTCTCTTTCTGATATGCACTGTACATTGAACTAAGTTCTTCAAAATTGAACTGAATAGAATCCAATACAATCCTTATTTTTTAAGATTTTATTTATTTATTTGAGAGAGAGAGAGAGATCGAGAGCGCAAGAGCAGGGGGAGGGAGAAGCAGACCCCCTGCTGAGCAGGGAGCCCGATGCGGGACTCGATCCTAGGACCCTAGGATCATGACCTGAGCTGAAGGCAGCTGCTTAACCAACTGAACCACCCAGGTGCCCTCAACCAAATCCTTCTTATCAGAAGAACTGCCAGTAAGACATCTATTAGGCTTCACTGACATCACCATTATTAAAAAATACTAATAGGTAAATTCACCTCTCAGCATTATGAAGTCATCAGAAAAGTCTTTATGTACCCTCTGCAAGACATTTACTTAATACAACTGGTATTAATAACAAAACAACAAATTACCACCATGGTTTTGGACTGAGAGTCTTTGGGCCAGTGAGGAAAGAAGATTTCTAATGGTTGGAATTTTTTAGTTATCATGAGAGACGCAATAAATTATAACCACAGATTATCTAGAAGCATCCCTTGAGTAAATTTGGGACCTACTCAGGAGTCAGCCTGACTATTTCAGTAAACCAAAAATAATTCATTGACTCTGAAAAAGATATCTGGCTCCTCAAGTCAAATTAATCCCAATCAAAGCAAAGCAGAAGGATAATGGGAGCTGCAACATCTCTGAATATGTATTTTCTACAAAAAACAAACATGGTGAATGCTGACAGTCCCTCCAGCACTCATCTAGCAACCTCCAGTGTCCAAAAGGCAGACAAGAGCCAGAAAGTAAGATGAAAACAAACAAACACAAAAACAAAAGATTCCGAGCATCCAAAAGAGCTACATAAAATCAAAACATTAAATACTATGCAATTTATTCAGGGGGCAGCAAAGCCTTCAGGCAAAATTGTGCCGTTTGGAGCCAATTTTTAAAGGCTTGCTTATCTGGCTTCTCAATTCATACTAGATTAGAAATGGCAATTAAGAGGAAGTGGAAAAGACTGGCTGCTAATGATAGACAGGCGGACATTTGCAAGAAGTGCAAGAAAGAAACACCACCACCAACAACAAAAAACCATGAACGAAGACACACTAATTCAAAATCCTTTCAGCTTGGGGTCATGTAGTGCAGACACAAACAGCCTCAGAGGCCTCATAGCATGGAGAAAAGTTTGTTCATATTTCTCTTCACTATACTCTGTGTAAGAAGGCTGAGAACTGTAGAACTCATTTTCAGAAGATGTTCATTTAAATGTCATTTTATATAGGAGTGCATATATATGCCATATCATATACATATATATGCTTGGTGCTGAAGTTTTATTAGGGTGCAACTCCATGTGATATTTCATGAGGTGCTAACTTTCCATATCTCATTTATTTGAAAAAGGAATGAAGGAGCTTTCATATACAGAGAGAGATAACCTAGTGATGTTTTATCTACTCCAAAGTACTCTGTTAGATAAACTGTTTGTCTACATACCAAGTATCTCTCCTTGTCAACTGAAATAAGGGCCTTGCCCACTCACTTCCTTATAATGTGTGTGGAGCACTGAGTAGATCCACTGAAGATACCAAAACAAGATCTTGCTCACAAAGGTTAGTTGGCCTGACAGAAAGTTCAGATAAGCTTATGTATACCCTGCATTTCATACAAGGATAGATCTTGGAAAAGGAGTAGGAGTATGATTTCAAAAGCATCTAGTCCAAGAGTTGCCATATCATGTTCCAAAGAGCCCTCAATTCAGAAGAGACACTTCAGAGACCACATTAGGGAGTAAGGGAAAGACCAAGCAGACTGAGGGGGGCTCCAGACCCCCACACACCCACCTTAGCCAAAGCAGCCCTACTTTCACTTGTCCATCCTGTCTGATGGTCTATAAAATTCTTTTTTAATAAAGGATTCTAAAGCCAAAACAAAAGTTTCAAAATCAGTAATTATGACCTAGATATAATCAACTGTAAATAAATATCGTCAAATGTCTACATTAGGAAAGTAAATGAGATTTCTAAATAATACCATTTGTGTACATTTAAGACATGTATGCTCATAAAGTCTACACATTTTTTAAGAAACGGATATTTAAGGAAAAGTTACACATACTTGAGTGAGTTCCCATCTGAGGGAATAAAATGAGGGAAGAAAGGGAGGACCAAATGAAAAGTTTGAAAAAAAAAGAACTCTTGTTGTATCAGTTAGGAAGGACGTTCTGTTTGAGGTTGGTTTTGAGGAGAATAACTGCCATGACTTCCAGGGTTTGACGATATCTCAGATGCGAGGCCTTCAGACTGAGATATCATACTGTTGGAGCAGTCACCGTATCTCTGGGGATTGCAGCTTTCTCTAAATTTGCTGTGACTGAACCAAGAAAGAAGGCATATTCAGCTTTCTACAGAAACTATGATTCATGAAAGATTTTGAGGAGATGAAGAAGGCTGGTATCTTGCAGAGTGCAAAGTGATTTTGGAATGTATAGAATTTCTTTGGGTTGAGTTCCATGGAAGTTTGTCACTCACCTATGTTCCTGAACTATGAAACATGAATATTGGATTATGGAATGATTTCCTTGATAAATGAACAACTAACAAATACTGTGGACTGTAAAAAAAATAAATAAATAAAAAACAAAACAAAAAGAACTCTTGAGTGGATGGTGATGACCGTATGCTATGAAGAATATAAACTCTGAAACTGAGATTTAAAAAAAAAAAAAAGATGAAATAAACTACTAATCTAGTTCCAACATATGCAGTAAAACATCCTTTAACTACACACAGTTTCCAGGTGGTGAGGCAGCCTCATTCTGAGCATTTTCAACCACAGTGACTCACACTGGCCCAAGTTGTGACCTGGGGCTTTTTCACCCTTAGAGAGTTCCTCCATATTTGAATTCCCTGCACTTTCAATCATTGGTAAAGATTTTGAGGTCTGAAGAGGACACCATCTTAGGTTGAAAATAAAATGTACTATTTAGCAAAATGTTGTACCTCTGCTTAAAAAAAAAATTGACTATGTAAATAGATGTGTGAAACCATGTTGGACTCACAGTCCACTGATAGCCATTCGTTGCTGTTACATATGAGATTTATATCAGGGAGACAGGGTTAGCTTGGGTCTTGGAAACATATGAACTGTGAACATAAGGTGAAACTGATGTTCAAGGGGTATAAATACAACAAAAGGTGTACAGAAACTTCTGAAAACTTCAGAACTCCACGGAATTTTCTCAGCTTTGTAATATAAAGAGAGGCAAAGGTAGAAATGCAGTAAATTACATCAGCCAAAAGTTTTCCTTATGCCTAACTAAGGTAGACCCATCTAATTTTGTAAATATATATATTGATATAAATATACTTATATTACTTATTATACATATTATTAAACATTGCCTCTGTATTTTCAGGGACTAGTCTCTAAAAATAACACATTTTCTAACTTTCCAATGAATTAAACCAAGAAGAAATAACAATACTACCTCCAAAACTCAGTCTTCCCCAGTTTAAATTATCATTCAAAATTTCAGATATAAAGTATTAAAACTGAAAAACATTCACTAATTGTTTTTATTCTCATATTTTTCCTTAGATCATCTTGAATAGAAAGTGTGAGAAATAAACACAATCAAAATCATCTCATTATGCCCAAGAACATTTGTCATTAAGTCCCTGGGAATTTGTGAATAAATCATCATTGTTGCTTCTTTTTCTTTCTTCTTTTATTAACAACATAGGTGTTGGTTTTTTTGTGGGTTTTTTTTTTCCTATTTTCTTACCTGAGTTCACTATTAGATTAGCCAAAGGAAACACACTGGTCATTGATATCCTGAGTTGTATTTTTGCCTAATCCCTTTACTTGTGAGATTTCCCCTTTCTTTTCTTGTGTATTATTTGTTACAAATTAAAGTATAAAGTCTCCCTAATCACTTCCCCCACTTCCTGCTCATGTTCTCGGAGATTTTGATACCAATGGAGATTATTAATGCAAAGAGACCTCAGTACTTACACCTCCACTAAGATATTTTCTTGATGTTATAACATAATAAAAAATAAATTAAAAAAAAGATATTTTCTTGAGTTAAAGATATTTTGTTACAGTTTAAATTTAAGATCATGACAAAATTGCATATTTCATAGTGCAAAATAGAATCTAACAGTACTCATCAAAGGCTGGGGATTTCCAGTTTTCTCAATCAAAGGACTTTTCAGAGCTGAGATACCACCCAAAGTGAATCCATTACAATATTTTGGGGGCTAAAAATAAAGGTTATCACATTTGCATTGCTTTTTTGCTCAGTGTACAAATCCTTCACAGCTGTAATCTAGTTCCGTTATCTTTATATGTTTTTATATAATCTGTGTTTACTCTCATTTAGTAAATCTTATTTAACAGTGGAAATTTTGAATATAAGAAGATATTGTATGCATTTTTCTTTAGAATACAATAATCCTTATGGATAGCCCCAGAATTGACTTTGAGAAGCTCTCCGTGAAATCCAGCTCCACCAGCCCTACAATTCTTTGAATACTTTCACTTATTACACTGGAAAGGCCAGATAAAGCAGGACTAAATTTCATAAATAAGGATCTGAGCTGTACTTATTCATTAAATTCCCAGGTTCTTGTCTATTTCTATAATAAGTTATCACAAAGCAGTTTTGAGATGGGGTAGGTAACAGCAGCCCAAAATTGAGTCTCTGAGGAAAATATGGGTATTCAGTGTGTGCTTTAATGGGTAGGCCTGGAAAGCAAAAACAGTAGACTCTTAGATTATCCATGTGATGAAGTTAGAGACCATAGCTAATTTATTAGCATTGTATTCACAGAGCTGAGAACAGTGACTAACACATAGTAGACGCTCAAAAAATGTCGAATTCATTTATGAGCCATAAAACAGAGTACATGGCATTCTGTTCAGAACGAGAGGTGAAAATTATTACAATCCTACTTAGAAAGAGCTTATATACTTGAAGCACAGAATAATACTAAGTGGTGGTTAACTGGCTCCACCAATTACCCTGGAAAAGACAGGAGTAATTCGGGTTTGAGGAGAAAGGTTACCACTGGGATATGCTGTACTTTTGGAGGAGGAGAATGCTTGGAATGCCTTTCCGGTTCTTTGAAGGAGTGGTGGGTGGGAATGCAAAAATACAGAATCAGGAATGAGTAGGTGGTGTCATAAGGATAGGACATCAACCTAAAGAGATGTAGAAGGGTGATGTTGGAGGGTAGTGGAAATCCTATTGGAAAAGAAAGCTGAGGCCCTGTGTGTGTGCACACATGCTTACACACGCACTTGGGGGGAAGGCAGCAGGCAAGGCTTGGCTGTAGTCTAGAGAGTTCAGCTTTAGCAATGAGGCCTGAGTGTAGGTAAGAGGTTTCCAAGCAGGAAAATAACAGATGCAAACAAGGTTTAAGCAAAATTAACTTAGTAGAATGACAAATGGATTGCACACAGAAGCAACTAGAAAAAGGAGTACAGGGCTCAGAACATAACAAGAACCTCTTGGGTACTTACTCAACTGATGCATGAAGCCAAGCAGATCCCCTCTGAGCAATGCTGATTGGCCATTAAATACCTTAAGGCTCTTTGAATCAGTGCTTTTACTTCAAGGAATGTATCCTGTGGGGAAAAAAAAATTAAAAAATAAGCAAGCATTTACCTACCAGTCTGTGAATTGCAGTATTCTTTGGACAATGGTAAAAGAAATTATGGAAAATTACATAGATGCAGAAAATGATAAATACCCAAAATAACAAATTGTAATTGAAATTGAAATTATTTTTATGAAATAATAATCAAGTTATAAAATTCTAAAGTTGAGGACTAGGGTTAAGTAAAAATCAGAATGGAAGGCAGGTGCCCCATAATCTCTTATGTGTTCACTTTTTTTCCCATGGAGGTGAGGGGTAATCAGCAGGAAGAAAAGAAAATGGTGCTGCACCTTGGAAGCTCAAGTCCAATTCTGAGAGACATGTGCATTGATGTAAGACACTGTGCTACAAAAATTATTTACCTTCGGTGGGGGTGGGGCTTAAAAAGCAAAAAGAAAAGAAAACACATGGAGAACTAAAGACTGGAATCTTGGGAAGAGCCCAAAGTTAGAGAAAAGAAAAGGCTGATGCATGAGAAAAGCATCTTTACTTTAAAAATAGAATGATGTAAGAGGTGGGGTGCCTGGGCAGCTCAGTCAGTGAAGCGTCTGCCTTTGGCTCAGGTCTTGGTCTCAGGGTTCTGGGATTGAGCCCCATGTCTGGCTGTCTGCTCAGTGGGGAATCTGTTTCTTCCTCTTCCTCCCCCCCCCCACTCATGCGTGCTCTCTCTCTCTCAAATAAATAAACACAATCTAAAAAAAACAATGATGAAAGACGTGCTGAGGTGCTCAGAGACATAAGAATTTAAATAAACAAGAGGTAGACCATAGAACCAATACTGTAGAAAGAAGTATGCAAATTGAGGAAAAGTCTCTAGATTTGAAGTCATCAGTCTTTTATGAAGTCCAGGGATCTTAGTGTAATTTTTATGAAGCTGGAAGACCACAATTTCAAAATTTTCAGCAAAGATCAGTGGTTAAAAAAATAAATCCATATGTTGCCTAGGGACTCTCTCCAGATCTAAAGATACACACCGAGTGAAAGTAAAAAGGTGGAGAAAGATATTCCATACAAATGGGAATGAAAAGAAAGCTGGTTCAGCAATACTCATATCAAACAAAATAGACTTTAAAACAAAGACTGTAATAAAAGACAAAAAAGGGCATTACATAATTATAAAAGAATCAAATAGGATATAACATTCATAAGTATTTCTGTACCTAACATGAGAGAACCTAAATATATAAAGCAAATAATGCAGACATAATGGGAGAAATTCACAGCAATACGATAATAGTAGGGGACTTTAATACTCCATTTACATCAATGGAGAGATCATCTAGACAGAAAATCAATAAGGAAACATTGGCCTTAAGTCACACATTAGACCAGATGGACTTAATAGATATATATAGAACATTTCATCCAAAAACTTTGGAATACACATTCTTTTCAAGTGCGCATGGAACATTCCCCAGGACAGATCACACATTAGGCCTCAGAACAAGTCCCAATAAATTTAAGAAAATTGAAATTAAATAAAGCATCTTTTTTGACCATGCTGGCATGAAACTAGAAATCAATACAAGAAGAAAACTGGACAAAAGCCACAAACACATGAGGACTAAGTAATATGTTCCTAAACAACCAATGGTTTAACAAAGAAACCAAAGAAAAACATTTTTTAAAAATACCTTGAAAAAATGAAAGCAGAAACACAAAATCTCTGGGACACAGCAAAAGTAGTTCTAAGAAGGAAGTTCATAGCAATACGGGCCTACCTCAAGAAACAAGAAAAATCCAAAGTAAATAATCCAACATTATACCTAAAGAAACTAGAAAAAGAACAAAGACTAATGTTGGCAGAAGGGAGGAAATAATAGAGATCCAGAGCAGAAATAAATGAAATGGAAACTAAAAACACAGAAATGATCAGTAAAACTAAAAGCTGGTTCTTCAAAAAGATAAACAAAATTGATAAACTTCTAGAAAGACTCATCAAGAAAAAAAGAGAGAGGGCCCAAATCAATAAAATTAGAAATGAAAGAGGATATGGTACAACTGATACCCCAGAAATACAAGGATCATAAGAGATTACTATAATTATGTACTAACAAATTGAAAAATCTAGAAACACACAATTTTCTAAAACTGAATCACAAAGAAATAGAAAATCTAAATAGACTGATACAATTAATGAAATTGAATTAGTAATTCAAAAACTACCGAAGTTCAAAAGTCAAGCCTTCAGAGATGAATTCTTCCAAACATTCCAATAGTTAGTGCCATCCTTTGCCACTTATTCCAAGAAACTGAATAGGAAGGAAAGCTTCCAAATTCATTTTATGAAACAGCATTTTTATAAATGATATCAATACCAGACAAAAACAGCATGCATGCACACACACACATACACACACACGGATTATAGGCCAATATCCTGGATGAAATAGATGCAAAAGTCCTCAACAAAATATTAGCAAATCAAATTCAATAATACATTAAAAGAGTCATTCACCATGATCAAGTGGGATTTATTCCAGGGATACAAAGATGTTTGAACATCCACAAATTAATCAATGTGATACACCAGATTAACAAAAGGAATAAAAAATATATGATTATCTCAGTAGATGCAGAAAAAGCATTTGACAAAATTCAACATTCATTTATGCTAAAAACTCTCAACAAAGTATATATAGAAGGAATGTACATCAACATAATAAAGGCCATATATGACCAATCCACAGCTAACATCATACTCAATGGTCAAAAGCTGAAAGCTTTTCGTCTAAGATCAGGAACAAAGACAAGAATGCCAATTCTCACCACTTTTATCCAACGTAGTATTGGAAGTCTTAGCCACGGAAATCAGCAAAAAAAAAAAAAGGCATCCAAATTGGAAAGGAAGGAGTAAAATTGTCACTATTTGAAGATGGCATGATACTATATATAGAAATCCACAGAAAAACTATTAGAACTGATAAATGAACTCAGTAAAGTCACAGGATACAAAATTAATATACAGAAATCAGTTACATGGCTATACACAGACAATGAGCTATCAGGAAGAGAAATTAAGAAAACAATCTTATTTATAATTGCATAAAATACCTAGGAGTAAAGTTAACCAAGGATGTGAAAGAACTGTACTCTGAAAACTATAAGAAAGTAATAAAAGAAATTGAAGATGACACAAATACAAGCATACCTCAGAGATATTGCAAATTTGGTTCCAGATACTACAATAAAGCAAATATCACAATAAAGCTAGTCAAATGAATTTTTGATTTCCCATTCTCAATGCATATAAAGTATGTTTATACTATAACATAGTCTATAAAGTGTGCAATAGTATTATGCCTAAAAAAGACAATGTACTTACTTTAATTAAAAAATATTTTATCACAGGGCACCTGGGTGGCTCAGTCAGTTGAGCATCTGACTCTTGGTTTCAGTTTAGGTCATGATCTCAGGGTCATGGGATCAAGCTCCACATTGGGCTCCACACTTGGCATGGAGTCTGCTTGAGAGTCTCTCTCTCCCTCTCCCTCTGTCCCTCCCCCCTGTTCTCTCTCTCTCTCAAATAAATAAATAAATCTTTAAAAAAATACTTTATCACTGAAAATGCTAACCATCATCTGAGCTTTCAGGAAGTTGTAATTACTGATCACAAACCACCATAACAAATATAGTAAAAAGAAAAGTTTGAAATATTGCAGGAATTACAAAAATGTGACACAGAGACATCAAACAGGTAAATGCTATTGGGAAAATGGTGCTGATAGTCTCACTCAATACAGGGTTTGCCACAAACTTTCAACTTTTAAAAAACACAATTATATGTGCAGTGCAATATGGTGAAGTGCAGTAAAATGAGGTATGCCTGTAAATGGAAAAATATTCCATGTTCATGGACTGGAAAAATTAACAGTGTTAAAATGTCCGTACTACCCAAAGCAATCTACAGATTCAGTGCAATCCCCATCAAAATACCAATTGCATTTTTCCACAGAACTAAAACAAAGAATCCTAAAATTTGTATGGAACCACAAAAGACCCCTAATAGCTAAAGCAATTTTGAGAAAGAAGAACAGAGCTAGAGGTATTATGCTCCCTGGTTTCAAACTATATCACAAAGATGTAATCAAAACATCATGGTACTGGCACAAAAACAGATACATAGATAAATGGAATAGAAAAAGGAGCTCAGAAATAAACCCATAAATATATGGTCAGTTAATCTATGACAAAAAGGGCAAAAGTATACAATGAGGAAAAGATAGTCTCTTCAATAAATGGTGTTGGAAAAACTGAATAGCTACATGCCAAAGAATGAAACAGGACCACTCTCTTATACCATATACAAAAACACATTCAAAATGGATTAAAGACTTGAACGGAGGACCTAAAACCATAAAACTCCTGGAAGGAAACATAGGCAATAAGCTCTTTGACATCAGTCTTAGCAATATTTTTTGGATCAGTCTCCTCAGGCAAAAGCAACAAAAGCTAAAATAAACAAATGGTATCATATCAACCTAGAGCTTTTGCACAGTGAAGGAAATCATCAACAAAATGAAAAGGGGAACTAGTGAATGGGAGAAGATATTTGCACATCATACATCCAATATGGGTTGGTATCCAAAATATAAAGAATTTACACAACTTAACATTCAAACAACCAGATTTATTTTATTTTATTTATTTATTTACTTATTTAGGTTTGAACAAGAGAGATGGGGGAGGGGCAGAGAGAGAGGGAGAGGGAGAATCCCAAGCAAACTCTCCACTGAGTGTGGAGTCCGACCCAAGGCTGGATCTCATGAACCTGAGATCATGACCTGAGTTGAAACAGAGTCAGACGCTTAACCAACTAAGCCACCCAGGTGCCCCTCAAACAACCTGATTTTAAAATGGGTAGAGAACTTGAAATTATTTTCCTAAAGAAGACATACGGATGGCTAACAGGTACATGAAAAGATGTTCAACATCACCAATAGTTAGGGAAATGCAAATTAAAACCACAATGAGATATCACGTCACACCTGTCAGAATGGCTAAGATGAAAAGGACAAGAAATCACAAGGGTTGGCAAGGACATGGAGAAAAGGGAACCCTTGTACAGTGTCGGTGGTAATGTAAACTGATAAAGCCTTTATGGAAAACAATATGGAGGGTCCTCAAAAAATTAAAAATAGAACTACCATATGATCCAGCAACTCCACTTCTGGGCATTTATCCAAAGAAAACAAAAATACCAATTTGAAGAGATGTATGCACCCCTGTTTTTATTTCAGCATTATTTACAATAGCCAGAATATGGAAGTAACCTAAGTGTCCATCAATAGATGAATGGATAAAGTATGTGTGTGCATATATATACACACACATACACACACACAGGCAATAAAACATTACTCACCTGTAAAAAAGAATGAAATCTTGCCGTTTGCAACACATGGATGGACTAGAGGTTACTATGCTAAGTGAAATAAGTCAACAGTGAAAGACAAATACCATGATTTCACTTGTATGTGGAATCTGAAAAAAAAAAATGAACAGAACCAAACAGCTTCATAGATATAGGAAATTTTGGTCAACAGAGTGGAGTGGGGAGGGGTTGGGGTGCAGGCAAAATAGGTGAAGGGGATTTAAGAGGTACAAATTTCCATTTATAAAATAAGTTAAAGGGATATAATGTATAGCATAGGGAATATAGTCAATAATACTGTAATAAGTTTCTATGATGACAGGTGTGATTACACTTTTCATAAGGAGCACTTGAAATGTAGAAAAAATGTGTAAAATCACCATGATTTGATCGAATCACCTAAAAATAATAGGATACTATATGTCAACTATACTTCAATTAAAAAAAAAGAAAAGAAAAAAAACAGATGTAGAAGAAGAAAGGAGAACCAGATTTGAGCTGCTGCAGGTAGAAGAATGCCAGAAGGTAACAATGAACGCAGAAGTTCATAGCCCTGATGGTGAGAGACACCTGACAGTTGTCCTGAAGGTACTGTCATGTCATCCTACCAGACTTTAGCATCCAAAAATACAAATGCAGTCATATCAGATCAGAACAACTGAGGATTACTTAGGTGTCATACAAATGAAGAAACTGAGCTCTATTAAAAACAAACAAACAAAAACAAACAAAAAACAACAACAACATAAAAACAACTTTGCCCAATGAAGGATCCTGGATCAGATAACTTTTTTTTTTAAGATTTTATTTATTTATTTAATTGACACAGAGAGAGAGAGAGACAGCAAGAGAGAGAACACAAGCAGGGGGAGTGGGAGAGGGAGAAACAGGCTTCCTGCCAAGCAGGGAGCCCGACGCGGGGCTCGATCCCAGGACCCTGGAACCATGACCTGAGCCGAAGGCAGTCGCCTAACCAACTGAGCCACCCAGGCACCCCCAGATAACATCTTTAGCTACAAGAATCCATCATTTTCTGTGTGACTTGCAAGAGAAGTCACTGAATATTTTACAGCAGTGGTTCTCAACCAGGGTCTGATTTTGTCCCCCAGGGGACATTTGACACTCTCTGCAGAGTCTTGGTTTGTCACAACGGGCAGCTAGGGTACTATTGACATCTAGTGAGTATAACGAGGAATGCTGTTCAACTTCCTATGATGCACATGGTAGCTCCTCACAGGAAAAAAAAAAAAAATTATCCAACCCAAAATATCCATAGTAACAAGAGGAAGAAACTGTTCTGGAGTATTATGTGAGCATCCATAATAAAATTTGATTTCCCAATTTTAATCAAACTAATTGTGAGGCTAATCTAAAGCTAGTTTGACTTTGACATTAGTCCATCATCTTAGTATATTTACTTTTTTGAAATCTCATTTTGTCTATATGTGGAATCTCAAATGTCTAGAGTGAATTCCTGTGGAGAAAAACAAGCTTCCCAATAAAGTATGTATTAATTGAAGAAAGGCCCCCGGGATTTGGGCTGATACTTACAAATTTGCACACCATTGAAAACTGAGGTTTACCAAGGACAAAAGTCACTGCACAAATCAATAATCCCCTGAGGTAAAAAATGCTCAGCTCTGCATGGATGTTGTTTTCACCTTAAGATACATAATTGTTTGCCATGTTGGTAACCTCTGCAGGGAGGGAATAGGGAGAACAAATCTATTGTGTCAAAAGGAGTCATAGAATTTTTTGACTGACTTGAACAACACTGAGGTGGAAGCAGTAGAAGTCTATTTTGCTGGTAGAGATGGAGGACAGAAGACTACAAAGGACATGCCATCCTCAATCAAAGTCTAGGTCGGTTAGACTTCATGCTGCTTTCTTGAAAATGTCTTCTTAATGTCCCATTATTAATCTCAGCATGCTAAGGAGAATTTCATTTTCCCTCTTTTCATTTTGCCCTCATTTTTAGTTGCAGGAAAAGACATTGTTTATAATATTAATTCTGACAGGACTATGCATTCAAATACCACATTGGGGTTTATGTGCCTTTATGTTCACACTGCATATACATGTATATATTCATAGGGTTGAATAGCCTGGCACTATGACACTGGCAGCATTTCATTCTTTTCTGTTAATAATTTCAGAAGAAATCCTAAGATCTATTAAATACTCTGATTTCGGCTTCACAGACACTTAACAGAAAATTTAATTATGATTTCACTCAACTTGCTAAATGTTTAAGATATATATTTTATTCTTCTAGGTTCCCATGGATCTTTCAAGTCTCATCCCTTTATTAAATTAGACCACCAGCCATACCTAAAATAATTTTACTGAGGTAACGTTTAATGATATCACCTATGTTTTTGTAAGGCGATTAGAACAACCAGTTGTTTGAGCAATTTATAAGTCAAGAAATCATTCCCTATGTCACCCACATCCTTCCTTTATATTGATGTCTATCTGATAAATGCATCTTTATGCTTAGCTTTAAGGTGAAGAATATGAAACACTGGCCCAGGTTATGAAATGCTAGTTTTTCATATTCAACTTTAAGAAACCTAGATGTGATAGTAAAATTGTAAATAGGTTTACAGAAGAAAGACAAGGAAAATGAAGAGAACGGGAGGGGAAGGGAAGGGACTTTTAAGGATTAGGAGAGCATGGCTTGTTACTAAAATACCTCTAATTACTTGAAACTTAAGACAACTCTGAAAGCTCGCTTATTTTCTAAATAAGGACAATGGTGTAAAACAAAACAGAAAAAATTGGAATTGAGAGCTCTTAAGAAAGTCACAAAAAAAGTTCACGAAAGGTATAATCTCCAGAGTACAAGTTGATGAGGATGCAAAGAAAGCATGTTTAGCTCACACTCTATAAGAAATATTTAATTGGTTTAAGGGAAAAATGAAACTCTAATCCTGACCCAAAAAAGGGGGGTGGGGTAGGTAGGAGAGCTCATTGACAGAATTGCAAAGAGCTTGAGTAAATAGCAAACCAATGTTGGAGAAAAATTTTAATATTAATGAAGTCAGAAACAATTCTAGTTTTTTTAATGTTTTTCATTCCCTTGTATGTTCAAATCAGTTCATTATTTATTAATCATTATATAAAGATGCATCTCGGAATCATAAATACATGATTTGATTTTGTACATAACCAGACAATATCTTAATCATTGCTTTGAATTATTTCCAAAAACTGATTTCACCTTAATTATTCAAGCACCTATGTTGCAGTCACAGTTCAGAATCCTGTCAGCATGGTCACTTTGTAGTGTTCCTAGTTGAATTTTCATAATCAGGCCATATCAAGCTTCTTAAAATATAAATTATTATCACTTGCGAGGTGTTTTACTCAAAGCTCTAAATTGGGGATTCAAAATGGATGATGACATGACCAAGTAATCCAAGATGACTTCTGTAATTTCTTTAGCCACTTCGCATTTACAGTCAAACTCAGTGCCTGAGATAATTATCTTACAGGATGCCTATTATCATCTACTCCTGTTTCCTTCAGTCTTCTCAGATTTACTTTTGTTATGTTTAAGTGTCTGAACTGCCTCATATAGAAAACAAGTAAAATAAATACTGTGCTTGGTATTTTCAAGGTAGCAACTATACTCAGATTAACATCTCTAAGTGATGAATAATTCAGATATAATCAATATTTCCATTTATATTAATGCAAATGAGCCATGCAGATTAATAAAGCCCACAGGTTCAGGATTCAAAAGAAATGGGCTATACTTAAATATATCGTACCCTGAACGTCTAGGAACATCAGTAATAATTGAAATGATGACTCAAAGCAATAATATTATAATTATCTGAACTCTAACAATTTCCTTCCATAGGATACATTAAAACTCTGATAAACTAGGTAAATGTGGGAAGCCTAGTGAAAAATTCATGCACTGTTTAAATTATTTTGCAGGACAATGGATTTTAAAATATATTTGCAAGTTTCTACATGTTCACATAGAGTAGAATTTCACGGACTCAAGTACTTGAGTATGGAAGACATACCTCAATTAGCAAAAGCATATATATTGTAAAGATACGTAAATGAGTGCACCCAAGTATATATAGTAACTACAACCAGAATAACAATGAGCTGTCTTTTTAGAAGTCCCAAGGGAGACCTATTTTTAATGACGAGGAGAGAAAGATTTGCAATTAGCATATTCATTATGTGTATGTAAATCGATGATTCCAACAGCTGCTTAAGGGTGTTAAAAAACAATTTGTTCTATTAAGCAGTTTAAACATTCTTCTTAAAATCTTGTTTACCTGTTTAATTTGCTGAACAAAGTCTTTCTTCAGAGGACTGGGGGCGGGGTGGAAAGGAAGATTCAGATTGCCTTCCCTGCTGTCATTCCTCTTCTGTGAGATTCTTAAGCAAAAAAGTGAGAGGCAGAGGCCATGGTTCAATGTTAATATTTTGGTGACTTTCTATGTTCTTTAATTAAGTGCTGCAGCATTTTTCGTTTCTGGCAGGGATATATTTTGCAGCAGTAAAGATCATTTTTCTACACAGCGCCGTCTCCTCTCATCATGAATCCTTTAGTGAAGCTCAGACTAAAAAGGTGGAGAATGTAAGACACAAAGTAAAAAAAAAAAAAAATTTCTCAAGGATGCTTGGTCAACAATCAAGGATGACCTTCCTCCTGGCACCTGATCAGCTCAAGTCTCAAACTGGACGCTGGGAGAGTACTCAAGGCTTTGAGGTCTGTCTCCTACTCTAAGATTGCAATTCCAAGAGCCTTTCATTTTATTCTCAAGCCAACATAAGTGAGGGTCTGGCACAGAAAGCCCAGCTGTGGGCCCCAGTACTTGCTCTAAATTCTCTCATCTCCCTGTTCCCCTCCCTGCAGGAAAACCAGGGCAAACCGTCCCTTCTGCCAGTTCCTGTCCACCGGTGAAAATAAACCAGTTAAGTCTCCTTCAGGACACTGATCTCAATCCTTTAACCTCCACCCCACACCCTTTCCCTTGCTCTACCTGCAGTCCAGGGCTCTTCAAACTTCACTGTGCACTTGAATCATTCAGAGGGCCTTATTAAAATGCAGATTTTGAATGGGGAAGATGAGTGGGGCCTGACATTCTGCATTTCTAACAAATTCCCAGGCAGGGGGCTGGTTGCAAGGCCCCACCTGAGTGGCAACTGGGCCGGAGCTGAACCTCGAGTCCCTGGTTGTACCTCTGGGAGCAGTCATGATAATAATAGTAAAAATAGCACTAGCAGCTAACAGGTATATGAAATACATATATATCACTGAATTTGCTATTTTCTCCTTAAATGTGGCAATTTGAGGTAAAGACAGATTCATAATACTAGAAAAACCACTAAGGACAGAGTCAGGATTCAAACCGAAGCAGACCAGCCACAGATCTGCTCCATGGTGGGGCCAGAGGTGCCCAATTGGGAGACTTTTTGGCTTTCCTTTCAGCTTCTGGGTTTCAGCTTTCTGACAGGTTTTCCGTTTTCTTTGTGTTTCGGGCCCAGCATCAGCTAGTTCTATCGCAAAATGTACCTTCTTAGGCTTCTGGAACCACTGTACCAACTACTCCAAGGAGAGGGAGAAATAACAAAGAGGAAAAGGTTCAGACTCACTTCGGTTTAGACTGAGACATGGGATAAACTTTTAGGATCCCCAAATATGTACATCTCACTAGTACTGATCAGACATAATTGACATAAAGGCAATTGATGACTTTGTTGTTTCTACCCCAAAGCTACGGCAGCTCACTCAGACACGAAGTCTGGGATTTATTGGAGAAGATACCCTAGGATCCCAACACGTCCAGTTACTGGCAGAGTCCTTTAATGACATTGACAGTTGTGATTCTTTATGCCCCGAGAAACATGTGTGCCAACCTCAACTTTGACCAACTTCTCTATTTGAAAAATGTTTGAAAAATGATGCTACCTCACAAATCCAAAGACTCAACTTTTCAGTTTGAAATTTCTATTGCCCCTGAAATATTCCAATGGTTCATCTTCTTTTCAAAAAGAATCCCAAGACTGTGTTTGGATGATATCCTGAGTGTGAAAGCAGCAGAGAGGGAACTGAAGGGGAAATTTTAAACAGGCCACATTCTTTTCAGCTGTCTCAGAAAGAACTAAAAGAAAGAGATGAAGGGATGGAGGGAGGAAGGGCGAGCAGGAGGAAGGGGAAAATGAATAGGATCTTCTAAAGCAGTATTGAGCTGTTTTCTTAGACAATACTGCTGGTATTGGAACAAAGCTTCTAACATATGTGCAGTTTGTTCCTTCACTCAGTAAATATTTACTGAAGACATTCTATGTATGGGACAGTTTTTTCATGTGCTAAGGATACTGCAATGAACAAGGCAGACATGATCCTTGCCCTCAGGAAACGTACAGAACAACAATTCATGCAATCCGTCTTCAATGTATGATGAAACCACTTCAATTTTTTTTTAAAACTAGTTTAGTTCTCTTGGAGGATTTTTATTTTCTGCCACCATTTTCTTTTCTGAGAGAGTTGTTCTGTAGATCCTTACAAAAGTCTAGCGAATATTGAATAGTACATTTGCACTAAAGCATTCTTATTAAACCTATCCTATTTGGGGCAATTAGCAGAGAAATGGGCTGGAAGTCCTTGATGTTGGTAAGGCAGAGTTAGAATGGCAAAGCTAAAAATAGAAAATGGGCCAACATTACATATTTAAAACAACAAGAGCAACAATACAGGCTGATTATAGCATATTATATACAGTATTTTTTAACTCCCCTAACAACCTCTGTGCAAGTACATTTATTAAAACCACTTTTCGAGCAACACAAAATGATGCTCAGAGAGGGTGAATAATTTGCCCACGATAGTAAAACAAAAGCCAAGGCTTAGATCAAGCCTAAGTGATCTAGGCCAAAGACAAAGTTCTCAAATGCCATGTTATGCTGGCCTCTCAGAACCTGGCATATGGCGAGAGAAAAGTAGAACATGGGACAAAATCATCTCTTAGTCAATTAAAAGAAGATGTCAAATTCATGAATGATTGAGGATAATAAGTCAGATACAAAAAGCTCATTTAAAATTGTAGATGATGGGGGTTGGAAAAGAAGTGAGGTAAATAGCGAGCCAAAAAGTCCAGACAGACTTTCTTGGGTTAACATCCTCTGATAGGGTCTCTTCAGAAATCTATGGTGTTAAACCTCAGCATGTGCTCCAAACAATCTCCAAAGCTTCACATTCCTGCCCCAGCATCCGATAAATCCATAATTCCTCACCACTAATGTTCTGCCATATGATATTGGCACTGAGCTTAGTCACAAAGTACTATTAGCACTGTAGCTGCCACCACTTTTCCCACAAGGCCACTTACCAAATACAGCGGGACACAAATGGACTTTCCCGTTGTGGAAAAGATGAGGGGGTCCCTGACAAACTCTACAATTGTCTTTTAAGTCTCTGCCAATCGTAAGTCTATAATAATGGAGGGGTGGAATTCCTCACCCTTAATTACTTGACAGCATTTGTAAGCCTGAGGACTTTCCCAGGTGCTTTGGATAATGCAATTGTCTATGAACTTGGGAAAGAAATGTAACCCTGAATCATCTAGGGCACTTCCTTTAGCAACTTTAATATACAGACACCTCCCTGACGCCTTTTTTGGTTGAGCAAATGGTATAAATAACTGTTTGGTATCTCAGATAGGCCTTAAGTTATCTGTGGAAAGGGTGACCAATAGTTAAATTTATAAAGCATCAACATGAGTTATCTGTCTATAAGGATGCCTGCCATAGAAGAATCACGTTATTTCAGAAAACATTATCTTGGTCATATTAGATGCTGCATATCCAGAAATAGACCACACAAAAACACTGAGAGACAACAAGGCTTTCTCATTAGAAATTTAACCAACCCCAAGTCTTTCTGATTCCAAATCCTTGACTCTTGGCTTTTATACTGAACAGTCTGATCTGACAAAGTAAGAAATCTAGGCTGTCTTCTGTGGACATAAGTGAGTGAGCAGTATTTTAAAGTAAAAGGTAAAATGATGGAGTTGATTTTAAGTAAATGTGTAACTCTAGAATTGGAGAAGATTGCTGAAGGGGAGAAGGGAATGGAGACATGATTAGGAGCTATTGCAAAGATTCAACATCTTATCTGTAGTTGTCTTATAATTTAGATTTTCCTACCAGTTTGTTCTCAGCCCAAGTCCTTCTCTACCTAGGCTCCAGAAAACTCTGTCATTTCATCTCTTTGAACCAATTTCTAACTAGCCTCAGATCAGTCTGTCAAAGTTCTCCCCATCACTCAGATGCAGGTCGTTTCTCCGCTGGTCTTGCCTTAGGGCAAAGGGCAACCATATGGTTATCAAGTGGTCAGTGACCACAGTTGTGTAACAAACCACCCCAAATCTGTTATCCTTCATGATTCTGTGGGTCGGGAATGTGGGCAGGGCTTGGCTAGCTATTCTGTTCCTTGGAATATTGACTGGGGTCACTCGGTGGCACACAGGGGATGGCTATGCTGGTCTAGAGAATCCAAAATGGCTTCACATACTATATATGTGCCTTGGCAAGGATGGCTGGAAGGCTGGACTCATCTAGGACTGTTGACAGAAACCTTTAAGATGGTTTTTCCAACATGGCACTTTCAGGGTAGTGAGAATTCTACCATGGCAACTGGCTTTCCCCAGAGCATGTGTCCCAACAGAATCAGGCAGAAGCTTTATGGCCCTTGGGCCTTTTCTGATCTAGCCTTGGAAGTCATGTAGTGTCACTTCTGTCATATTTCAATGGCTACAAGTGAGTCATAGGCCAGCCTAGATTCAAGGGGAGGGGAAATAGATACCATCTTTTGATGGGTGATTGGCAAGGTCGCATAGTAGAAGAGCCAGTGAGACTGGAGATAATATTGTGGCCACTTTTGGAAAACACCTTCTGCCACAAAAACAAAGAATTGAAGTCAGACAGACCTGAGTTCAAATCCTACCTCCCCACCCCTCAACGTGCAACTCATAGAAAGTTACATAATCTCACAGTTTATATGGTGTCCTGTGAAGTAGGATTTAGAAAATGCTACTTCTCACGGTCAGTTGATAAAATTAAATGAGAAGATATATAGAAAGCAGCCTGACTGTAGGAAATGCTCAAATGTGCATGTTTTTCTCTCCCCCATGCCCCCTCTAGAGCCTGTAACACTGCAAACCACAATCCTAAATAATTCTTACAGAACAGAGGTCTTCATTGCTTTCTTACATCTGCTGATTCCCAATAGCTGATTCATTTCTACTCCTTTCTTTTTTTTTGATTTCACCTTCTTTTCTACACATTTTTTCAGTACCTTATCACCCAGAATGGTGACAAATGGATCGTTCACTACAAACCAGCCCACACAAACATATCCATTTCCTCAGAATATTGTCAGTAATCTTGGGCCAATGGAAAAAAGAAATAATATTCAAAAGCTTATATACAGAATAAGGAATCTGTTTATCCCCTGATAGGGAGCAAAATTTCAGATCAGCCCCTCTCTAACTCATCACAAATTCTAAATATACAGGTGCATATTCCAAAAGGATACGTAATGATGTTAGTTTTCCAGTATGTGGGAAAAGGACAAATTCCACTTTTAATAGTGAATGTAATTATTGAATGATAGTGTAAGATTTTGTGTAAAATTTCAAATCCGGTCCTTACAAAGCACTGACAGTAAATTTGTTAGGGTAGGTCTATGAGTCTCTTACAATAAGAGCACCATGCTTGTTCGTTCTATTGTACACTGACAAAGTGTTTTTATTCTTCTTCCCTTCCAATCTTCCCTCTTTCTTTCACTTTTCTTGCTTGTGACAATCTGCTTCATTGTCAATGATGTATTTATATTCACTCATTCTCTGGAGCACATAAAATTGTGATGAAACACAAAATCTGGGCCAGCCCAACATGGGGCAACCCTAGACTCGATTTTTCTTTTATTTGAATAAGAAAGCAAGGAGCGCTGATGCAGGTAGATCTCCTGTAGCTTGGCTCTCTAAATGTTCCGCAACATGGTGGGAAACCTGAGTGAAATGATGCAGATCAATACAACTGTCCTAGGAGAGCATTGTGATGTTTTCCTGCTGCTACCCATGAAACAAGCTTAAAATCATTGATTCTTTGTGCTGGAGGCATGAAGCTGCATTCGGTTACTCTAAAGAAACCAGAGAAAACTCACTAGGACATTGGGCCCGAGATATCTTGAGCCTTATTCTTCACAGAACAGCATGGGCTCTAAACACCAATCAGATGAAAAGATGACTTCACCAGTGGGGGTCTCAAGCCCAGAGATGCTCAATGCAATCACGAACAACACTGAACAGCAGAGTCATGTAAACTGTATAGAGTCTCTGCCATCTTTGCGTTTTTCATCTAAGAAAAGCAAAGATAACCATGCTACTTTCAATGACTCATCTGCATTTTGTCCCATCAGAGTGTGCTGGCAGTCCTGTTTGAGCAGAAATGCTGTGGCCTCAGACAGACCAGGAATAACTGGAAGCTAATTTACCATGGAAATCGTAATGATATTTGAAATCACAGATGAGTGCTTTCGGGAGATAACAGGAGGGACGTTCAGAGCAGGCAGCAGGCACATCACCAGTGACAATCAAAGTTTTTTTCCTCATGAGCTACAACGAGCCCCTGTCACTCTCTCTATATCAGGCAGGGCTCTCCTATGCCCAAACCTCTTCCAAAAAGATTGATGCTATTTTTTTTAAACTAAGTTTATTTTAATTGTGCATGCATATGGAAAAGGAATTACGTACGGACACTTCTGTTCTCTCTACCTTTTGTTCACCAGATCTGGCCTGTAGTCATTTGTTGACCCAAAATGGGTTCAAATGGCTGTCCTTTCTGCTTTTACATTTCATAGACTCATAGGCTTAGAAGGGCCTCAAGAGCTGGGCTGGTACAGAGATGACCCTCTGGCAGCTTAGTTCTTTTTCCTTCCCTCACCTAACAGCATGCCACAGAGGCAGGTCCTGAACTGCTCAGGGCTGCCCTGCGGAGGAGCAAAACGGAGACCGGATCCCAGTCCTCCTGTTTCCTCCTGGCCTGCCCAGATCCTCCATCATAATGGCTCCACATTGCATCTATTCAGTGTGAAAGCCAGCACCATCTTTTTCTTCTCAGTTTGCTTCAGTACCATATCTCAGCACTGGAGGAAGGACAAATCAACACCGATGTTTGGTGTTAAATCTGGAAAATTCCTTTCAGTAGCCTTTCTAGAACAATTCTCTCCTTCTCTGCACTTTTCTTATTCCATGAAAAAATAAGTTAAAAACAGGGGCGCCATTTTTCATGTCAGCCCTTCTTTCTCTCTGTGTCCAAGGAAGAGATCCAGATGTGAGTTTCTGAGAGTTCCATGTTTTCTGTTAAGTAGAAGCTAAGATGCTCAAAAAGTATTAATTGGTGATGCAGAAGAGAGAGTTTACTTGCTATGGCAGTACTGTCAGGTGGTTAAGAGCTTAGGCCTTGAACTTGGCCTGCCTGAATTCAAAACTGGATTCTCCTACTTCCTAGTCACCGACCAGCTATTTCACCTGACTTGTCTCAGTTTCCTTATTTCTAAAATCAGGGTAATAACATTGCTTTGTGGGGTTATTGAGAGCATTGAATGAGAACGTGTATAAAATCTTGTCAGAGTGCATGGCACATGATATGTGCTCAACAATTTTTTTTTATTTGAAGTGAGTGCACAGTGCATTTTATTGGGTGTGACAAATATATGGGCATATTACGCAGGATTTGAGAACAGAAAATGAGGCTCCTCAGTTACTAAATACTAAGAAAAGTTGTGTGTTGAAATTAGAAGGCAAAGTAGGCAAAGTGGGGGGTATAGTTAAGGGGCTGGTGAATGCAAGAATGAGGCCTGATCTCCAGTGTGCTCAGCCATATACATCATGGGCTTTTGTGACACGTCACCCTTGGATCAGTGCCCCAAGTCTCTCCTGGAGGAGATACATGACCCACAGAAGGGAAACATGAAAACATTACCCCAGAAAGGCACAAAAGCCTTCAAATGGTCAGAACCAAATCCACTGGGACATAATCCACTGCAAGAGAAATTCTGCCCAGTCACAGACTTTCAAAGAGGGATGTTCATGCAACAAATACTTGGCTCATTCTCCCACTTGGTCTCACACCCAGCAAGGGCATCCTGAAAGGGGCACGAGATTTCACATTTTATCTACCCTTATCTGTGAAGTCAATCTTCCAAGTGTGGCATTCAGGGTGGCATTCAGGGTGGCTTCTCCTTAACTTCCCTAATGGGAGAGGGGAAGGATAAATTTTATCTTAACATGAAAGATACAAAAAAATATCAAAGACTATCAGGGAAAATTGCAATGTAATGATGCAGTATTTTAAGCTATATTTAAGTTTCCTTGCTACTGTATCTGAGTCAAAAAAAAATTTGAAGAAAATAAAAATAACCCTCAACTTTAGCTGTCTTTTCTAGGCAACTAATGAGTCCACAGACACCCACAGAAGTTGTCTTCACTTTTGCCCCATCTACAAACAAGTGATTCATTTATATAATTTTTCTCTTCTATGGTGACCACGAGGACATCATCAAACTGTGCCTACTAGAATATAAGCATTCAGACGTTTCTCACATTAATGCTAGCTAATAACTACAGTAGGAAAGAACAAAAGACAAATTTTTATTTGCTGTTTATATTTCTACTTTTAAAGCTAATTCTAAACCTACCAAACTACATTTATTACAAGCCTTTGAATATGAAAAATTATATTCTCCACTGTTACACCAGAGCCCTGCAAACCAAGGTGATCAATTATTTCCAAGTGGTAATAATATCACTGGTAAAAATAGGCTTTAATTTGACAAATAATTAGCTTTGCATTCAGAAGTGGATAGTATAGCACCACACTAAAAGGCAAAAGTGCTCCTTTTTCTTTCCCTGCTATGGATATTAGGAATATTTTTTTAGCCATATGCAACAATGCATAAATCACTTACTCTATTACTTCTCCAGGAGAGGGAATCTCAATTATTGGAAAACTCTTGAGGTAAGAATTTGCCTACCTAACTGGTGATTCAGAACTGAATCTATTTTCCTGAATGTTAAGGTTGCGGGGTGCTTCTAAAGCCCGAGCTCCTTTTTTACCCTTTAGTATCCTTCCTGATCTGGCCTCTGCCTCCCTTTCTATTCTCACATCTTACATTTCTGCTTCTTGTACTTCCTGCTTTGCCATCTTGGCCTTATTTTTGGGTTCCTGGGACAAGTAATGCTCATTCCACCATGAGCTCTATGCACATACTCCCTTCTTTTCTCTGAACCAACTGCCTCCACCACAGACCCCTCATTGGTGTCGGTGAAATCTTAGCCTTAGCCTCCAGACCAGTGGTCTTTGTTTAATACCATTACACAACTTTATATATCATACGTATTTATTTGTGTCATTATTTTATTATCTATCTCTCCCACAAGTCTGAAAGCTTTATGAGAAAATGGGTTTTGACTATTTAACATTTTATTTTAGATGTGGCATCTAACATGGTGCTTAATACACATAATAGAAACTCACTAAATACCTGTTGAATGAATAAATGTCTTTCGTTTTGGGGGAAACTCATCAATAGTCTGGCATCTTTTCCAGATAGGAAGCTAACCAATGCCATTCTAGCTATACCAGCCTTAGCAGAAACTGAACATTCTACAAATTATAATTAAGTCCTGTGAAGCAATATATCATGTCCACCCAATTTCATCTCCCCTGCTAAATGTATCTTTTGTTTAATGATGCAAATTTTATGGGGACATGGGATCAGGGTTCTTAAGTAGCCTATTTCAAGCAGTGCAATAATAGAATTAGTTCTTCTGTAGGTTAACTTCTATAATAATGTTCCATAAGACAGAATGTGATTCTGAGATGGATAGAGATGAATCATTTTATATATTCACTGATGATTCTCAGGGCACTATATTGACTCTGGGGAACTCTTAGTGCAAAATCCAACAGAGTCCTAGGAAAAGAGAAGGTATTCTGCCCTCTAAAACTCTTTCTCCAACCCCATGGCTCCTAAAGAAACTTCCACAAGTAGTAAAAATTGTCAGCCCACAATCCACCATTTTTGGTAGTCCTGCCTCCTCACACAACAGCGGAATGCATGAAAAACCTTTATTAAGCTCACCCCACATACACACAAAATTTTCCCCTTGTCTTAAAATAGCTGTCAAACTCCTCTGTACTCTTTTCTCCTACCACAAAATGAGACTAACATCCACTAACCTTAAAGGAGTATTTCTAAAGTACAATGAATCAACAGAACTGAGAAATTACATGTACGTGTTATTAAAGAAATGTCAAAAATGATTAAGAAGGAATTTATTTCAGCTTCACAAATCTTTGCAGCTCTCAACATCATGGAAAAGTTAGCAGAAATAAAATACTTCATGACATTTCTCAGAAAATAAAAGAGAAGGATATAAATTTCAAAGAAATAAGAAATTGTCATCAAGAAAAATGTAGAGCAAAAGATTTAAAATAAAACTTCTGAAACTTAAAAACAAATCCTTGTATGCCTTGGTAACAGTAATGATAATATTCAGGATGATTAATAATAGAGTCAGTACTCAAATAATGTGAGTACCAAGCAAGGGATTCATGGATAATATCAGGTAATAATAGAGCCACAACTTAATCTGGGAAGAATGCTTCTTTTTAAGAGTAAAGTCTATTACAAAAACAATCTTCTGTCTTGTCTAGACAATTGTCCTCTCCTCTTTTTATTCTAGCTTTATTTATTGCGAACAATGCAAAAATGAAGCAGCACACTATTAGATTTTGTTTTAATTTTTCTTTGTTGAATTTGCTGTCTCCCTCTGGTTAATACGTAATTTAGTTCAAACTTCACAGAGACATAAATTTCAAGGTATGCATTTCCAAATACATAGTTTTGGTAGGAAATTTAATCATAGGTTTGAAATTCTGACCTACAGTACAAATTGGGCCAGTAAATTTGGCCCCATATTTACCCAATGGGGCAGAATCATCAGCAGTTACAGAGGATTATCTGTTTTCTTAAAACAAGTTATGCAAGCATGAATGTACCCATTTTGGATGTGTAAAGATTCTCATTGAATTTAGCATTCCCAAACCTAGGATATAGGTTGTTGGTCAGGATCCTACTTTATACTTGAATTAAATTTTCTCTCATCTGGTCATAATCAAACTCCCCCTAAATACAGGGAGAGGCCTTGATTTCCAGGTTAAGAACTGGCCTGTCTTCTTGGCAAAGTCTCTTTACCCTTGGTGAAACGCTCTTGATGAGCTAACTCATATGTTTGGAGCTCTTGGGAAGAGAGGAAAAGAACATTTAAAACATTAAAAGGAAATCCTTTGGCCTTAAATGACACAGGTGGTAACTCAAATACAGAAGAAGAAATGAAGAACTGGAAATGTAGACAAATATAAAATACTTTAAAAGCATATTTTTTTCACATTTCTTCCCTTAACTTCTTTAAAAGACATAAGATTGTATAAAGCAACAAATATAACACTGTATTATTCAATTGATAACAACAGATGTAATATATGTAACAATAATAGCACAAAGAAGGGGGGAAGAATAGAGCTACATTGGAGCAAAGTTTCTGTATTTTACCAAAATTAGGTTAGTATTAATCTTCAGGAGATTGTGATAAATTAAGATGTATTTGATAATTCCTAGAGAAACCATTGAGAGAATTTTTTTAAATAGTTTTAAAAATCAAGAGAATTTCAAATGGTTCACTAAAAATATTTTCTTTTAAAAGAAGTCAATAAAAGAACAGTGGGATAAAGAAGTAGACAATTCAACAGTGATAGTTGGAGATTTCAATATCCAAGAGCCAATAACTGATTGAACTACTTTACAAGAAACAGCAAGGGTACAGAAGACTTGAACAACACTATCAATCAACTCAAATTAACTAACTTATGTAGAATATTCCACCCAACCAATGCAGAATGCCTGGTCTTTTCAAGTGTATATGGATCATTTTCCAGGATGAAACCAGATGGTAGGCCATAAAACAAATCTCAGTAAATTAAAAAATCAAACAAACTATGTTTTCAGCCACAGTGGAATTAATTTGCAAACCAAAACAGAAAGAAATCTGGGAAATACCCAAATACTTGAGAATTAAACAGCACACTTCTAAATTAAAAAACAAAACAACAACAACAAAGAAAAGAAAAGAACAATAAAACTAAAAGTTAGCTCTTTGGAAAGATCAACAAATTGACAAATCTTAACTAGACTAACCAATAAAAAGTGGACGGATAGAGGATACAAACTACCAAATTCAGGTCATAGAAGAAATCATAAGGTAAATTCAGAAATATGTTGCATTGAATGAAAACCAAACACACTATACCAAAATTCTGACATGCAGCTAAAGCAGTACTTAGAGAGATATTTACAGCTTTAAAGGCATATACCAGAAAAGAAAAAAAAAACTCTCAAACCAGTAATCTATGTTTCTACTTTAAAAGACTAGCAAGAGAAGAGCAAACTAAACCCAAACTAAACAGAAGAAAGGAAATGATAAATATTAGAACAGAAGCCAATAAAATAGAAAACAAAAACAAGAGAAAAAAAGCAATAAAACTAAAAGTTGGTTCTTTGAAAAGATCAACAAAATTGACAAATCTTTAATTGAACCAACTGAGGGAAAAGAGAGTGAAAATACAAGTTACCCAATTTGGGAATGAAAGAGGAAACATCACTACCATAGCTACAGAAACTTAAAAGATTATAAGGTAATTTATAAACAACTATGCCAAAAAATAAAACAAATGAGATGAAATGGACAACTTCCTAGAAATAATGGACAATATATTTAAATAGATAATATGCAAAAAATAAACAAATGACCCACACACATATGAAGATATGTTCAGTTTCATTAGTCATTTGGGAAATACAAATTAATTAAAATACAAATCTAATTAAAATCACAATGAGATATTAACACCTACTAGAATGGCTGTAATCAGAAAAAAAGATAGTCCAAAATGTAGGCAAAGATGTGGAGATACTGGAACCCTTCTTGATTGTTAGTGGGAAGGTAAAATGATACAGCCACATTGCAAAACAATTTTTAGTTTCTTATGAAGTGAAACATTGACTTACCATATGACCCAGCAATTTCACTTCTTGGAACCCATCCAAGAGAAATGAAAACATATGAACACACAACTATTTGTAAGTGAATGTTGACAGGAGTATTACTCACAATAGCCAAAACTGGAAACCATCCAAATGTCCACCAAATGATGAATAAATAAAAGTGGCACATCCATACAATGGAATACTACTCAGCAATAAAAAGGAACAAAGTACTGATATATCCTACAGCTTAGATGAATCCCTAAAACATTATAACTAAAAGAGGCCTGATCCAAAAGACTATATATTATATGATTTCATTTATATGAAATATCCAGAAAAGGTATATTTGAAGAGAAAGAAAGCATGTCAGTGATTTCGTAGGTCAGGTGTGGGATAGAGGATTTTCTGCAGATGGTCAGAAGACATTTTGAGGTATTGCAAATGTTCTAGAACTACAGTGTGACAATGTTTGTATAACAGCAAATTTTTTTTAAAAAATCATTGAATTGAGGGTCACCTGGGTGGTTCAGTCAGTTAAGCGTCTGCCTTCAGCTCAGGTTTTGATCCCGGGGTCCTGGAACTGAGCCTTGCATCGGGCTTCCTACTCTGCAGGGAGTCTGCTCCTCCCTCTGCCCTTCTCCTCACTCGTGTTTTCTCTCCTTCTCTCTCAAATAAATAAATAAAATCTTTAAAAAATATCATTGAATTGAATTGCACATTTACAATGGGGAGAATTGTAGAGCGTATAAATTATCTCTCAATAAAGCTATGTTTATTTTAATGGCTAATAAATAATACAAAAAAAGGAACACAAATGGCTCTGTTTGGATGAAAATGCCTGATTTCTTTATAAAGAACTATATATTAAAAGCATAAACAGATGTTTTTACAATTCAGGTTACTAAGATTAAAAAAGTTTATAACACACCCAACTGATAATGATACGGACAATAGGCACTCTTATTTATGGCTCGGAGGAATATTAATCTGGCATATCCTCTATGGGGAGCAATTTTGCTTTATCTATCAGAATTGAAAATTACATGTTCCTTGACTCAGTAATTACATTCCTACTCCCACCGATGCCAAGTGATGAATTTACATTATATTTGCTAGAAGTAAAAGATTGCAAACAATCCAAAAGTCCATCCATAGAAGACTAAGCTAAATTGTAATAGAACCAATGAGTAGAATCTAATGCAGTTTTAGAAATAAACAGCTCTCAGAAAAAAAAAAAATAGAAATAAACAGCTCTCTTTAGCATATTAGGAAAAGATCTGCACTCTTAAGTGCAAAAAAGTGAAAGCAGAACAATGTGTATACAATATGTTGCCATTGTGAAGTATGAGCAAACACAGTAATAAATAGTAAAAACATTAAAGATATGTTCTGTGCTTGCTTGCTTTCTGGGAACATAGGTGAGGTCATTAAAAATAGGGAAGTGATAAAACTTTATTTTCTCTGTCTATACTTTTGTACTTTTTCAATTTTGTATCATGTGCAAAAATTTAAAAACAGTAATACCATGTAAATTATCTCTAAAGGAGGGCTTTGAATAAGCTTAAGAGAGATATCGAGAAAGAACACTGGGCTCATACTAAATGAAATTATCTTTCCATCTGATTATAAATCTAAAACATTGAGTCATTCATTAATATAATGGTTATAAATTCTTGTTCGTTGCTATAGCAATAACTACAAATTTGACTTTAAAATGCTTTTATTTGGGAGAAATTTCTATTCAATTACCAGGAATGTTATTTAATTTGAAGCTGATTTTTTGCATCATATAAACTATTTTAAAAAACCAAGCGAAGAGCATTTTAAAGTGAATTTCTTTTTAAGTTGAGGATTTGTTTTCCTATAATCTATGATTTTAAAAAAATCAGTCAATTCAGAGTATTACTTTTAAATGCTGAAGTTTAGACAATAATTATACTAAAAACTAGATATGAGTCTTTGACACAAACTTTGAGAGCAGAAATAAATGATTTCTGCCAATAGGATTAATGGTAATTCGGCATACTTGGAGCAAGGCTTTCCCCCTGGATAATCTCATTTAGACACATGTTCCTTTTCAAACTTCATTACACATAAATATTTCAAGGTCTCTTAAGCTTTTTTTGTTGTTGTTATCCTTTCTTTCTTACCCAAGATTTTTTACTTTGGTAGCCATGCTGTGCCTTCTATCAACTTTATTTCCTGGTAACTTGAAATTTTCTGATTCACTTAGCAAAACCTCCAACATTGTAATACTAACAAGCTGAAGAATGTCATACAAAACAAAATGCCAAAACTCACACAGAGTAGGCAGGAAGACAAGCTGATATCACCATCTCTCCAAAGGGCCTTTTCTTTTCTTTTCTTTTCTTTTCTTTTCTTTTCTTTTCTTTTTTTAACAATTTTGAAATGCTTTATTTTTGTGTGTGTAATGGTTATTAACAAGTCTAATAAAGTTAGGATTCCAATGAAAAGAGGTGTTTTCACGAAAGCCTTCGGGGATCAGTTGTATGTCATATAGAGGGGAGTAGCACTGAATTTGGCATAAGACTTAATGACCTTATTTACAGCCTCCAAGAAATCCTTTTCAGTAGCAGTTTTTCGCTGTGCTCTGATGGCAAACATACCAGCTTCTGTGCAGATGCTTCTAATCTCAGCACCAGTGCTATTTGGACACAGTCGTGCTAACAACCCAAATCTGATATCTCTTTCAACACTCACTGAATGAGCGTGAATCTTAAAAATGTGAGTCCGACCCTCTAGATCAGGTAAGCTAAATTCAATCTTTCTGTCCAATCTCCCTGGACTCATCAGTGCTGGATCCAAAGTATCAGGTCTGTTAGTGGCCATCAGCAGTTTAATGTTACCTCAAGGATCAAAACCGTCCAGCTGATTGATCAGTTCCAGCATCATTCTCTGCACTTGTCTCCTCCAGCACCATCATCAAAACGAGCCCCTCCAATAGCATCAATTTCATCAAAGAAAATAAGGCAGGCTTTTTTTGTTCTGGCCATTTCAAAGAGCTCACGAACCATTCAAGCCCCCTCACCAACATACTTCTGTACAAGTTCAGATCCAGTAAGTCAAATGAAGCAAGCGTCAGTCCTGTTGGCAACTGCCTGGGCACAGAGGGTCTTGCCTGTACCCGGCGGACCAAAGAGCAGCACACCCTTGAGAGGATCAATGCCAAGGTTAACAAACCTCTCTGGATGAAGTAATGGGGTTTCTACTACTTCTCGAAGTTTCTCAATCTGTTCCTTACAGCCACCCACATCACTGTATGTGACATCAGGTTTTTCTTCCACCTGCATCATGGTAACTGTTGGGTCAATCTTGGGAGGCAGCAGAATGTGAATCTGATACTTATTTCTGTCCACCCCAACTCTCAACCCTTCTTCAGTGTCAGTAGGTGCTACCTGATCACTGGGGTCCACCACAAACTTGGCAAACTGCTTCACATTGATAATGTACTTTGGGTCCTCTGAATCAGCATTGATTATCTTCGTACACCTCACAACCTGCAAAGGCTGTTCACTCTGCAGTGTTTGCTTATCTGCAGCCAAATCCCAGAGTGCTGGTGGGGCCAGGCCAGTATCAGATTCTTTAATACCAGTGAGCTCATTAATTCTCTTGAGAAGTTGCTGAATGTCATCTTCAACCTGCTTTATCTGCCTAGAGTAAGTGCTTTGACCATAAGTTTTCAGCAAGGCAATATCCCCCTCATCCAGAGCTCGGATGGGCTTGTCGTCCTTCTCATCCTCTTTGGTTTTCCACTGATCGGCACTGAGGTAATCCGGCATTTTAGGTGCTCTGAGTGCCTCAATTCCTTACTGATTACATAGCACCTCTGTCGCTTCCAAAGGGCCTTTTCTACCACAAAGGTCCTCATTGTCTCCTAAAGATCTAAAACTAACCATGGACTCCGAGCCTCAAATGTTTTTCTCTTTTAAATATAGCCAAATTCACTTAGAATTTTCTCCTGTGCCATTTAGCAAACATTAGTCAAGGGTCTAGATGACAGAGATTAGCATTAAAGATGGGAAAACAAATAAGTTCTAGTCCCAACCCGCCAGCAACTTAGAGACCAATAGGGAAGTCAAACATGTACACACACAATTATAATAAATTGTTATTTGGGCAGTAACAGAAATGTGTACACGGTAGAGGGCATGCAAATAAGGTGATTAATTCTGGAAGCAGAGGGAAGGTGCTTGCCTAGGACTGATGATGTGCGAATAGGTTTTAAAAGATGAGTAGAAATGTGTTCGGTGCTCAATGCAGAAAAGCCCCGCTGGCAGCAAGCAGGAAACTGGGAAGCAGTCTGATGTGTCAGGGGAAATGCCAAATAGTGATGCACTGATGAAAAATAAACATGGCAGCTGGAGGTCGCAATGGCAGGCGTGAGAATAGGGGGTTAGCTCCCCACAAGGTCTAGTATCCTACTTTCTCCTCACTGACCTTTGAAGTTGTGTTTCAGAGCCAGGAGAATTGTACAGAACTTGGGGAAATTCAGATGTGATATTTATAGATAGATGACAGGCTGTAAATTAATATACAAACATTCCTTGCAGCTTTGTCTACAGTTGTAAAGGGTAAACTAGATATTCATAATTTGGGGTCTGATTAAATAAAACATGATAGCTTCACAAGATCCAGTAGCATGAGTTATTTTTTTTTTTAAATAAGGCCCTGCTACATGTATTAAAATGGATCTCATTACAGTATAAAATACTCAGTGGAAAAACAAAAGACAAGAGGCTGATCAGGTATACACTGCCTTTTATGTGGTATTTGAAAATATATACATATTACCAGACTACGATCTTTTAAGCATGTAATGGTATCAGTTTTTAAAAAAAACAGACAGCCCAGGAATTCATTTTCTTCCCCCATTCCCTTTCTTTCATCTGTGGAAATGAACAAGATAATACTAATCAGGACAGTGAGAGGAGAAGAGATAAAGCAGTTAAGAATTCATACTTAGAGGCACCGGGGTGGCTCAGGTGGTTAAGGTCTGACTCTTGGTTTAGACTCAGGTCATGACCTCAGGGTCCTGGAATAGAGCCCCGCATTGGGCTCCATGCTCAGCGGGGAGTCTGCTTGAGGAGTCTCCCTCTCCCTCTACCCCCATTTGCGCTCTCTCTTTCTCTCTCACACTCTCTCTCTCAAATAAATAATACTTGAGAGAGAGAGAGGGAGATAGCAAGAGAGAGCACAAGCAGGAGGGAGAGAGAGAAGCAGGCTCCCTGCTGAGCAGGGAACCCGATGTGGGGTTCGATCCCAGGACCCTGCGATCATGACCTGAGCCAAAGGCAGATGCTCAACTGACTGAGCCACCCAGGCACCTCATAAACACATAAATCTTAAAAAAAAAATTCACACTCAATTGTAGATTGTCTCACAGAATTAAATATGTTCAACAAAAATACTACATATAACACTTCAGTTAGAGTTTGCACCAGCACACTGTACTTTTGATCAACAAATAAAATCTTATCTTTACTGCCTGGGTATACACACGTTTGTGGTGATGTTGGCGTAAGGGGGCAGAGGCATGGGGAATGTCAAGCTGGAAGACTATATGTCTCCTGAAACATGGAGACCCAGTCCTCCAAATATAAGAATCTAACATTAGGGAAGCAAGTCATTCTATTTAACAAAAGCCTGATGCTAATGGAGGACAAAATGAATAGTGTGGACATTTTTATAGATGCAGCAAGATGCTGCAGTCCTGTAGATATAGACTGTGTTACAATTATTTCTGTCTTGGCTCATGTCATTTTGAATTTTGTGCTAGCAAAACATCCTAAAATTTGATATCTGTCATGTACCGAAAAGCTTGAGTCCACTGCGTAAAATCATCATCCTCACTTTCCACACTAACACTTTTAGACATTTGACCTATCTTAAATTAATCATGAATATATTTGTACATATCCATGGAACTAAGCTGAATTTAAAGGAGGGAAAATGTGTGTTATGGGTGCAAGGGCAGGACCTGACCACATAATACCCAGAAGTAATTTGCAAGTGCACCAAATTCAATGTCCAGAGCTCTGTAATCTGCTCTGAAGGAACCGAGAAAAGAAATATACTGTGCCCATCTCACGACTCTCCATTTCATAAAACACTGTTGTAAATGCTATGAAGAGTTATGGGCCAACACAACGTGGTCGGTTCCCTGTCTGTGCTTTGAGGTTGGAGAGCCAGGCTTTGTAGATGTGGAGAGGCGGGGCGGTGACTGAGGACACTGCCTCTGTCTTGGCCTGACAGGGCTCTTCCCAGGCTGTCAGGACGCCAGCTGGATCTGTCTGATCTTCAGCAGCAAGCTGTGGATGAAGTTCCTCCTGCTGTAGAAATCCTAGGTGCTAATGACCTCCCTCTCTTTGATTAGTTTCTTTCATTTCCAGGTTTCAGGAAACCTAGGGAATTTTTCCTGCCGTGACTCCTTTAAATACCAGTTCTTGCCCTAGTGGACTTCAGCATCCAGAAGGAGCCTAAGACACCACTCATTTGTCTCTTTATACCTCCCTTCATCTAATGGATTCCTCATTATAGACCTAAGTTTACTCTCTGAACCAATTTCTGTTCATGTCCTTGGCTTGGAGGTTCAATTGGCTGCCTCCCAGAGGTCCAGTTCTTATCTCTTCTGAGGTTAGGTGTGACCTAAACTAGGAAAGGTCAGGGCCTTTGTCTGCATGTCCCTAAGGCCGTACACACTTGAGTTTTCCCATGTAGACAATCCTTTTTTACTTGTTCAGCACTGTAGGCCATACAAGGACATGAAAGACCATTATACCTTGAGCTTCTAGTTTGCTGTTTAAGTTTTAAACTTATTTGACCATCCTCATATCTCAGTCCAGGCTGTTCATAAAGACAAATTTCAAACATGAAAGGGGGCTTTAGCTGACTGCCCCTGATTGAGTGCCCCGGAAAGCAGTCTCTAAAACAAAGATGAGCATGTGGGATGTTTATTACAGAATGCTTTTGGAATCAGCACCTATGGAATGGGAAGGAAGGAACAGGATCAGACAAAGGGAGAAGCTGGGCTGTGATACAGTCCCAATGAAAGGCTCAGTCAACTCAACCCAGTGGGTGCTCTGGAACTGTGAGGGCCCCTGAGCGTGGTTCTCAGTTGGGGTGAGTGGATGGAGACTTTTGGTCAGTCATTGAAAGAGAGCTGCCCAACCCCAAAGAGGACCGACAGCTGAGGGACATTCTGAGCAGCGCTATTGGCAGCTGGGAGAATAAGACCTTTATTAGCAAAGGGAGGTCTGAGCAGCAGCATGGCGTCTAAAACAGGGACCACGCAGGACCCTTCCATTTCTCTTGACTCCCCATTGAGTTCATTCATTTCCGAACTCTGTTGCTTTCTCTCTTCTGGTTACAGACGTCCGTCTGTACCCCTGACTCCCTCATGTCTGGCAACTCTCCACTGACCCCCAGCCCACACACACCCTGCCTTTGACTTCTTGGACCTTGGCTCCCATCCCAGCTTTGACATCCTGGGGTCCTTTTCCTTTCTTGGGACCACAAAACACCCTCCTGCCAAAAGGGAAATTAGGTTTTGGATTCTGTGACTCACCTAAGTCAAATTGTGGAAGGTAATAAAATACCTCCTCCACTGAGAAAACAATTCTTTCAGTCACTGAAAATAGGCGACTTCTTTCACTACATTTGGGGCTTAGATAGAGTGAAGAAGGCAGGCCAAGTTCACGTATAGATTTTTAAAGTTCTTGGTACATAGCTCACACCAAGAGACCTACAATTTGGAGATTCTGAATATCAAATATTCCAAGGGTGAAATATAATTTAGGGACAATCCTGAAAATCTGAACGATAAGTTATCACGGGATGATTAACCAAGGTGAGAGAATTCACTGCAAGCCCAGGCAAAGAAAGCCTCCAGAAATGTATCTTTTCTTCTGAAAGGTCACCAGCTACTCTCTGTTACTATTTCTCCTCAAATTTACTAAGATAGGTTCAGTGTTTCAGCAAGTACAATCTTCTAGAAAAATGATGTGGCCACAGCTATCACAAACCCCATGAACTGGTTGGAACGGATCTAAAACATGGCTCTGTTGGGTTCAACAGTGCATCACTCTGGAAGTCAGACATGAACTACTATTATTAAGACTTAACTGTAAATCTAGGAGAGAAAGCTACTCTATTAGAATGTAGTAGACATGAGGCATTTTGTGTAATATCAAACACTTTACAGGCAACAATAGCATTGTACTATCAATACAAGTCCAAACACTCATGATCATGGTGATAATTTTAAATCATCCCCCCAAATCTCTATTTTTTGTTATGTTTTTAACAGAGGAAAAAAAAAAACAGAATATTCTATTTTTCTAAATCCCTATTTGGAGACATTAAAATAAAAGAAAATTTAAAACAAGAGGCAACTCTTAAAGGACAACTGGAAAACTGAATTTTGGTTGGAGGCTAGGGAAAAAAAGTATTCTGGAGTGTAAGCTGAAATGTGTGCCAGTTGCTAGGTAGACAAAGGTCTAGGGCTCCCAAAAGGAGATTCACTCCAAAGCCAGAAAGGGTGTGGAACCTAGTCCTACTGCAGGTAAGATGAACGGGAGCTCACATACGACTACCCGGCCTTTGGGCTCAATTCAGAAATGCTCGCTTGCTGTAACACAGGAGTGTCCAGATAGCCCCCGAGTTGACCAGGCACTGACAAAGAAGGGCTGGGAAACATGGATGGTCATGCACTTACTGGACAGGAATAACAGCCACATCTGGATCATGAAGCGGGCTTCTCAAACTAATTGAAATTTTGGTGGGAAAGGGTGTGATCAGGGATGAGAAGTAGCCCCCCCACCTACAAACCCCAGTCTTCATGCTCAAACTTACTCTAAGCTCAGATGCTTTTCCAAGGTTTCTTGGGTCTTTTCTCTACCTCAGGGAAGCCCCCCTTCCCACCTCAAGCAAGGAGAATGGCCTCAAGCAAGGAGAATAAGAAATTAGGGGTACTGTCATTCTATAAAGGTACTATTTGAATTGCTTTCATCTGCACTGATTTTCCAGTGCTAACAAATCCTTCTGCAGAGGGCACATCTACACTGGCAACTATAGGCTCTCAAGCTGGAAAAAGCATTGTTCTGCCTATTCAGAGGACTACTTTCTACAAGCCCTTTGAACCAATGCCCTGATTGCAATCCCCACTGCCACGATCACAGTGCAGGCCGCCACCAGCGTTCACTGGAATTAATGCTCAGCCTCCATTCCTGGTGAAAATTCTTTATGGTTTTCCCAATGCCTTCGAGATGAAATCCAAACTCACTTATAGGACATGAGAAGCTTTCCCTTGAGTCTGTGCTGTAACTGTGCACTTATGTGTTGATTTTGCCATTTACTTGTGAATTTCCTGGGGAAACCACCCATGCCTTTATTCCTTTCCATCTCAACACCCTAGCTCCTGAAACACTGAGTAGCAGCCTGGATTAATGCCCACAGAACAACTGGCAATCAGTCCAAGTATCTGTGAATCCGTGGGCAAAAGGTGCTGAACCTTAGGATATAACATGATCCATTTTAGCCTCCGGAGAGTGAGCAAGTTACTTAACCTCACTGTAAAATGGCATGGCATTTACCTACCTTATAGGGTTCTTGTGAGGACTGAATGGGATCATGTGTGTGGAGGGCCTAGGTCACTGCCAACCCATGGTCTTTATTCAGTCCATTTGTTTCCTTCTTTTGGCTTCAGTTTATAATCTGTAAAATTAAAAACTTAAACTAGGTAATTTCTAACGTCCCTTCTGTCTCATAGTGGGAGATTTTAGCACACCATTCTCAGTCAGTGGTAGGGAAAAAATGAAAATCAATAAAGATAGAGAAGAGTTGGACAACATAACAAAGTACATATAAATTCCATGAGGTGTCTGTGACCTAAGCGCTATCTGTAGAATACTGCACCCAACACCTGCAGGGTACACATTCCAAGAGCATGTAGAAAATTACCAAAACTGACCCTGTGTTGGGCTACAAATAGTATTATATACAGCAACAGAAAAGGAATGGAATATGGCCACATGAAGCAATATGGATGAGTCCTTTAAACACTAAGCTGATGAAAAAAGCCAGATATTTATATAAAGTTAACAAAACAAGCAAAATTTGTTTATGGCATTAGAGGTCTGGATAATGGTTATCTGGGAAAAGAGGGCATGGGGAAGGTGTCTGGGGTTCTATTTCTTGATCCGGATAGTGGTTAAATGGGTATGTTCACGCTGCATTAATTCATCAGGGTGTACACTGATGATGTGTCAATAAAAGTATATCAATAACACACACACACACAAAGTATGGCTAACATGCCCAGCTAGATAGTGGTGAAGCTGGGATTAGAATCAGGTGTGCAGGACCTCGGCATCCTGGGCGTTTACAGGGCCTTTGAGTCTTGGTGGGCAGTGACTTCTGATGTCTGTACCTCAGCCCTGTACATATTCTGAAAGCTCTTCTCAGCTTCTCAGGCTCTGCTCCCCTTCTCTAGAAGGCACCTTCCTCAAGGGGGAAAGAAGGCATCAATTTGGGGCTCATGTCCCTATGCCCGCTTTCAACTCAGGACGTTGTCTCTTTATGACTTCTCTGAAAAAGAACTGACTTGGTGACTATCTGTTTCATATTTCCAACAGATTATGTTATCAGTATTTCATCCAGTCTGAAGGTGTCTGCAACAACGTGTTCTACCATCATAAGAAGTAACAAGAAGATGTGCCTGGGTGGCTCAGTCGGTTAAGCGTCTGCCTCTTGATTTTGGCTCAGGTCATGATCTCAGAGCTGTGAGATCGAGCCCTGTGTCAGACTCTGTACTAGGCGTGAAGCCAAACTGTTGAAGATTCTCTCTCTCCCTCTCCTTCTGTCCCCCCACTCAAAAAAAAGAAAGAAATGGCAAGAAAACTTACTCCATCTTTCTTATCCAGAGTTATGTCATCATTTTATAAATTATTCAACAAATATTAATTGGACACCGTCTATAACGCAGGTACTATTCTAGGATAGGTGCAGTAGTGAATAAGACCAAAAGACACAACTCTTATGGCATGTGCATCAACAGAATGAAAATAGTAATTGTGTCTCCTTCATTGAGATTAAATCAGATAATGAGCATATTACACACAAGTTAATGCTTGGTACATAGGAAGTGTGAAATATATGTTAGTCATTATTTATGCCTTTTATAACTTAGACATCTCCATCAGTGTTCCCAGCTCAAGAGGAGAAAACTGGACTCCATTTTAATCATCTGCTGTACATGAGCACAGAATAAAAGGAAAGAGAAGAAACAGGAAGATATTTTTAATTTGGACCATTTGGAGTACATAAATGATCAGAGCAATAAGACATCCTAATTCGACTCATAACAAATGATCCAGCTAGAAGCCCATGAAGACCCTTGTCCCTACCTCCCCGCAACTCTGCGGAAATCACGGAAGGCCAAGCTAGGTCTCTGGTTCCATGGGATGTAGGGCCACTTAATGATGACGAATGAAGAAACCCAGTGGGGTCATTCCTCCAGACCCTCCAGCTGTGAATTATAAGCACGCTGCTCTAAAGGGGCAAGGCCCTGACTCGCCTTTATCAGATCACAGGGTTCTCTCCTTTGTTACCTCAACCTCCACTGCCTGCACTTTCTGAGCAGCAACCTGACCCCAGGGCACCTTTGTTTTATGTGAAAAAATAACTGCAAAGCTGGGGTGTGTGGCCATGTAAACTAGAGGATTATCACGGCTATAATTCAAAAGGGCTTTCCCGGCCTGCCCGCAGCCTGCTGTTCCAGGACGAGAACACGGTGCTGGGGTTTCCCTTCCCCTAGCAGCTGTGGCGTGTCCCCGGGAGGAAACGTGTCAGCACAGAGGTTGTGCGGGCTAAAAATACACCACCGGGTTTTCAAAATAGCAGTCAGAACGCTTTCCACAGCAACCTGTTCTGTCCATTTGATTCTCCGAGGAAAATCCCTCCATGCCTCTGATTCTCCCCACAGCCCCCAGGTTCACTCAGGAAGCCAGGTCTTTGGATCAAATTTCTGAGCTTGGAAATACGCTACCAGCATAATCAGGTGAAAGGGACACCTGGAGAATTATCTACCAGACGTTAGCGAACAGTGTTCCAAGATTATAGATTTCAAATACTCAAGACAGAAAAGCAAATTTGCATTCATTTCCTCTCTCTTTGTAAATTCACCCCACATCCATTACTCACCACATCATGGAGACACAAAGACATAATTATAGTATGTGGCTTCTCCCGAGAAAGATTCCCGTGAAAGCCACAACAACAAAAACAAAACACTAAGAAGAGAGACTGAAAAAGTTGAAATTCTTTGAGACCATATGCAATCTGAGAAAATTCTCTCCTGTCATTACAAGTGATGCATTGCTGTGCTGAAAATATCTATTTGGGATGATGAATGTGACTTGTCATGATCTGATTCAAGCGGCAACAGAATGGACTGCGTCCAGGATGTCCAACACCGCAAGAGGAGAATCCCAGGGTGGATCTGAGATTCTGGGAGATTCCTTGAGGCAAGCAGCCAGAGGACAAGGCTAGTGGGGTCCAATACCTCTGTCGGCTCCCTGACAGCAAGGACTGGGCCTTGACCATGGAGCCTCCCTGACATCTATGTGATGCTCAGCTCAGGGCCCCTAATGTATGGGTTTGGAACAAAGAATGAATGAATGGTGGCAAGTGCTAGTGCCTGGGAGACAGGCAGATTATAATACCTAAAGCAGTTTCTCAACAGCAGCACTATGAAAAAACACACCATTGTTATCATTTACATGACATACAATACTCGGAATGCTACAAAAGTACCTCTGACACTTCTGATCCCAGATGTGGGAATTTTCCCCCACACCAGCTGGGTGTCCAACAACGGAACTCAATTCTGACACTGTCTACCTAGAGACAGCATTGAATCCCACAGGTTAAGGTCTTGGTCCGACAAGATTCCCCCTTCCCCACTTCAGATGCTAGTTTCAAGTTCAGCCTGTCACCTGTGCTTCTGAGCAAAGGGCCACAGATCCGAGGTTACCACGACCCCCTCCTCAGGTCTGACTGCTTTGCTAGAGTGGCTCATAGAACTTAAGGAAGGAGTTTCTTAGAAGATGCTTACCATTTGCAATGACATGGATGGAACTAGAGGGTATTATGCTAAACGAAATAAGTCAGTCAGAGAAAGATAAGTATCATATGATCTCACTGATATGAGGATTTTGAGAAACAAGACAGAGGATCATAGAGGAAGGGAGAGGAAAATGAAACAAGATGAAACCAGAGAGGGAGACAAACCATAAGAGACTCTTAACCTCAGGAAACAAACTGAGGGTTGCTGGAGTGGAGGGGGGGTGGGAGGGATGGGGTGGCTGGGTGATGGACACTGGGGAGGGTATGTGCTATGGTGAGCACTGTGAATTGTGTAAGACTGATGAATCACAGACCTGTAGCCCTGAAACAAATAATACATTATATGTTAATGTAGTAAAAATAAATATAAAAAAATAAATAAATACAGATAGGCCCTCAAAAACAAACAAACAAACAAACAAAAAAATGAGATTACCTATTTGTTATAAAAGGAAAAACAAGGAAGAGCCAGATGGAAAAGATTCATAAGGCAAGGTACGTGGGAAGGGGCGTGGAGCTTCCATGCTTTCTGGGCGGACACTCTCCCTGCATCTCCACATTCACCAAAGGAAGTTCTTCAAACACAGACCTTTGGGGTTTTTACGGCGGCTACATCAAGTAGGCATCAATTGATCAAATCATTGGCTATCGGTCAGGGGCCTCAGTCTCCAGTCCTCCCCACTCTTGAGGTCAGAGATGGGGCTGAAAGTTCCAACCTTCTAAACACATGGATGATTTTACTGGTAACCAGCCCCCATTCTTATGCTACCTAGGTAGGGGCTGTCCAAAAGTCACCTCATTAACATAACAAAAGACACCTTGCTTGCTCTTATCAGTTAGGAAATTCTAAGAGCTCTGTGCTAGGAACGAGGAGGAAGATCAAATATATATTTCTTGTTATAAATCACTATATCACAGTCACTAGTAACATTTACCTGGATAATCCTTTGTTGTAGGGGGCTCTCTTGTGTATTATAGGATGTTTCATAGCACCCCTGGACTTTGCCCTCCTACCCCAATCAAAAATGACAATCAAAAATGTCTCCAGATATTGTCAAATGTCTCTTAGGGGGGCAAACTCACCCTCGGTTGAGAGTTGAGAAACACCGATGTAAAGGAACAGAGTAGAAGATCTAGGGAGATCCTCAGAATCAGAGAGGTCTAACAGCAGGAACCCTGACAAGGTGGCCGAGGTTTAGGGACAAATCCTAGCCTCCAGAAAAGACTTGAGAAGTACATTAGCATCCTACCTATTCATTGAAAGTGGCCTAACCCACCGTGGCTAGAGCAATAAAAGAGAACTTATTAGAATAGTACCTAGAAGTGCAGAGATAGCTACCTTCAGGTATAGCAGGATCTAGGAGCTCAAACGCTGTCATCAGAACTCAGCTTCTCTCCATTGCTGGACTCTGCTTTCCTGCATGATGGCAAAGTGCTTATCACTCCAGGTCTACATCTTACCAGCTCAGAAACCAACCCTGACAGTAAAAGAGCTTCTCCTTCTCAATAGTTCTAATAAAAAAAACAAAAAATTCTCATGGCTGAGTCTTTTTGGACCAACTGGGTCATGTGTGCATCTGTGACTAATCAGAGTTAGAAATTTTAGCAGTTTTGGAACATGCCAAGTGGTTGGGTCTAAGTCTGATAGCCCTTCTGGATCAGGGAGCAAGGGAATAGGACAGTTCCACCTGAAGTACCTGGATTTATTGGGGAGGGGGCAGAATAGTTACCTAAAGAAACTCAACCTGATAGTATCAGAAAGGTGTCATAGTAGGCACTGGGCAGGTAAAAGAGTGTAAATTAGCAGCCTAAATCTGGAAACACTGAAATACTGAATCAGAAACCAAAGAAAAGGTTCCTGTGCTATAGTATAAATACGGAGACCCAGTGCTGGCCTCAGGATATACAAGCTGCTCAGATACGAGAGGATGCTATTTATAACTGTTTTCTCTGACACTTTCTTTCCTAGATCTGTGAGTATTTATTAAACATGAAGAAATTTATGCATTCAAATAGCAACATTTAATCTTTCCCCCTGCCTGGCTCTATTTGCATACCTTTGCTTTCCTTCTTGCCCTTTCTGAAGATCCCCTTCAGTAAATTCAGACTTGGGACAGCTCTCCCCAACCTTGATTACAGACACTTCCTATTTGGTGCTGCTCACAGACACCGAATTATGGGTCATGGAGTGGGAGCTCCTAACTGCTAAGGCCAGGCTGAGGACAGGGAAGGGAGCCTTGCAATATCTTGCTCTGAGAGTAGTCCGAGGAGATTTCTTCCTGGACTAGCTAGTGAGCAATTTACATCTAGAAACAGAATGATGACCCCTAATAATGTTTAGAAATTGTGGTCTCCCTGACATGACCACAGGTGCTATTTTTACTTGCTTAAATGCTAATCCCTTTTATAAATCTCACTGAGCATTTCTCTACAGACTCTATCTCATCACATCAGTCTTGGATGACATGTTCTAAGGAATATGAAAAGTCCGGCGCATGCCCCTTATAAACTTGCAGTCTTTTCATCTCATTGTGTGACAACCTGCAGGAGTTTGCGTGGAGATGTGAGTCATCTGGTCTGTTCTCATAAACTTAAGGTGGTTATTCATCAAGTGGAAGTTCTTTGAGGACAGCAACTTTTGTTTGTTGAAGGCAGCTTCAATGGTTGGGGGAATGAGGCTTGGGCTGACAGTAGTCTGGATCAGCGTCTGCCCATTGAAAGGTTTGGCCCACTTTAAAGACTTAGAATCTTGGATCCCCAGAGTTGAGCAAGATCAGTATCTGTCATAAGACTTGGAAGAGATTCTTTAAATGCATGCATCCCTGAATGATAAAAGTAGACTTATTAATTTATAAGCATGACGGCATTTGATGGATTCTAAGACCAACCCGGGCTGATCCTTTATTAGGGACCTGATAACAACCCTGAACTTCTATTGTGAAAATTGTCTGGTTTGGATTCTTCTATTTTGCAAGCCGGCTAACCCTCTTTGACATATCAAATAAAGTCTTGTCCTGCTCTATTCTGTATGAAGGCACTACACGGCAGTGTCCTGCAAAGACCTCCCATCTGGAGAATCACACAAACCTAGTTTTGAATCCTTTGTTCTGCCTCTTATAAGTTTGTGACCTGGAGCTCACTTCACATCTATTATCTTATCTCCGATCTGTGGGCACACCTATTTGACAGCATTGTGCTAAGGTTTACTTATGAGGCACGTGTAATGTTTGGTACGGAGTAGGAGCTCTCCTCATGGTGGCTATCGTATTATTTCAGGGCCCGTGCTAGCATTTGAAAATAATCCTTGGTTTCTGCATCAGCGAGCATATAACATTCTTTTTCAGGGTCATTTTTACAGAGGCTTTGTGTCTCCAACACTCCAGATGAACTGTGGGCCACCTCTTTTATGTGTTGACTAAAGAAAAAACCGGGGTCTGCCTGTGTGGTCTGTGGCCATGTTCAGCAGAGCACGCCCTCCCATGCCCAGGATGGCTCCTGACTTTGGGCAATATAGTGTTCCTTTCTGAGTAACACCATGAAGCATCCCACAAGAAGAGCATGGCAGAGACATGGCGATCATTCCATGTGTGGTATGGTATTGCCTGTGTCATTGTTTAACGTGATACTAAGAATCAGTTATGGACACACATACCTCGGGGGTAGAACAGATGCTTTTTTAAAGTAAGGGCGACCTCCACCAGAAACTGAGCTCCATTTGATACAGAGCTTCCCTCACTACTGAGCAGAACACACTTGCCAAGACCTCTTCACCCCATTTCTTTTTCCTCACTTCTTTACTCCCCAGATCACGTGTTAAAGGAATGCCATCATTTGCCCACCAAGTGAATAGGATCAGCTTATAAACAATCTCCAGTAAAAGGGACCTAGACAAAGCTATGATTCTTCAGGGGCTGTTTGCATATCTTCATTATGCATACTTGGAATTTTTAGCATCTGATTATGTGGCTTGTTTTCCTGGGTGATCACCCTCATCTTTCAAGTGTATATTCAACTCTAAGCTTACTCCTCAGGGTTTTATGCTCTGTCATAGACCTCATCTTCAGAAATTTCTAAGCAGTTAATTTCTTTAACAAACATTTTTGAGCATTCCCTATGGGTAAGACTCTGCTAAGTGCTGAGGATACATATATAAATGAACCATTGCTGGAATGCAACACAGAATACAATAGTTAATATAATAAATGCATGAGCTGTAAGCCGTGGCACCATACAAACAGCACATCTAATCAGAAACTGAAACTTGGGGCACTTGGGTGGCTCAGTCGGTTAGGCATCCAACTCTTGGTTTCCGATGGGGTCATGGGATGGGGCCATTTTGGGCTCTGTGCTCAGCAGGAAGTCTGTTTCCCCTCTCCCTCTACCCCTCCCCCCCACCCCCCACCCCACCCCACCCCCGCTCACAGGCTCTCTCTCTCTCTCTCTCTGTCTCTGTTTCTCTCAAATAAATAAAATTAAATTAAAAAAAAAAAAAAAAGAAAGAAACCAAACCTTGTGGGCCTCTCATGTCTGGTCTGCTGCTAATACTGCCATACCTACTACATAATGCAGGGGGCACGATCTCAGTCGCTGTGCTCCAAACAGACGTGACCTTACAGGCATAAGATTCTACTCATGTCCAGAGAGCTGGATGAGAAAATGGGGGAGCATGTGCTCAGGGATTCAGCTGCTAAAGGAACCGGAGAGGATGATCATGCAGAGGTCAAAGGGTTGATTACATATTTCTTGGCTCATCTAGATCTTAGTTTCAAGGTTGTCACAAATGATTCTTCATATGTGAAAGAGATTTATGACCATTGCATTCATGATCACTACTGGATAATTCTCTGACAGGCACAAGAGACTGAGTTATGAAAATAACCTGACTTTGCCCTTTACCAACCATTCCGGTCCTACCCTTTGATTTCACACCAGTATCGTCTTTGATACTGTGATGCTTATTCTTTTTATTATTGTGTTGCTTTTCTTTTTCTTAAGGACTAAAAATCTGTTTTCTGCTTTCTTGCTTTGAAATAACAACTCTTTGCCAGTATATTAACAAGCACTAAGTTAAATTGATGGAGGAATTGGGTTAAGGAGAGTTTTTTGGAAATTGTATGTTTAAGAATCCTTAGGTAAGCTAAGAGTGTAAGAAACCCTGAGACTAACCCAGAGAAAGACATGATCCTTAAATTGACCACAGCTGAACCTCTACCAGGACTGTTTTTATAAACAGTATAAATCTCAGACAACACAATTAAGGGCTCAAAGCTGTTTGTCATTGTGTTTGATGGAGGCATGCAGCCTTCTGGTTCTAAGCAGAATTTAAGAAGCAGGTACCAACAGGATTTATAGAAAGCAAGACACCATCCTGTACACCAACAGAGTCTGTCTCTTTTATATTCAGTCCAGACTGGAAATAGCTATGGCATCAAGCTGCTTCTATCCAGCCCCGGGACCTTCTCTGTGTCACCCTGGACCTCCAATTTTGTGACACTGTCAACTAAAGTCCAAAAGGTGAGTTTTGAACAGGTCAATCCACCCTCAAAAGTCTTCATTATTTTTGTTATTTTTGTCTGGGTTCCCCAGAAACAAACTATTTTTGTTTAGGTCCCCTGAGATAAGGACTTGAGTGTAGAAAGCTTATTTAGGACATAAAGGGAACACCAGCAGGGAGGAGGGACATGATGGGGGGAGGGAAGGCAGCCAATATAAGTGTTATAGAACCAGTTACCACAGTGGGCAACCAAAGCACAATACTCTGGATAAACTGCTAAATGTTGTAAAATTCACACCAAAGAATCTTCCCACCTTAAGTGTTATGGGTAGAATTATGTCCCCCAAAAAGATATGTTGAAGTTCTAACCCCTAGTACCTCAGAATGTAAACTTATTTGGAAATAGGGTCATTGCAGATTTAATTAGGTTAGTAAGGATGTGGTCATTCTGGAATAAGGTGGGCCCTGAATCCAATATGACTGGTGCCATTATAAGAAGATGATATGAAGAGGGAAGACTATCACGTGAAGATGGAGACAGAGATGGACTCATACAGCTCCAAGCCAAGGAACACCAAGGATTAGTGGTGACAGCAGAAGCTAGGATGAGGCAAGGAAGGGTTCTAGCCAGAGTCTTAGAGAGAGCCTGGTCCTAGTAACACCTTGATTTTGAACTTCTAGTCTCCAGAAATGTGGAAGAATAAATTTCTGTTGTTTCAGGGCCAGTTTATTGTACTTTGTTAGGGAAGTCCTAAGAAACTAATACCCTGAGGAATGTGGGATATTTATACACTACCATCAGTCCTCACTGGAGGGCTGCTCAACCAGTGACTGATGACGCTTAAGTCCATAGTACATCTTGATTTTCACACACAGGCAGAGCAGCGGCTTTTTGAGGTTCCAGAAAAATCCTCAGGCACAGAGATCTAGTTACTGGCAGCTGGAAGTCCACTGAACACACTGAAATGTGACAAGCCTCCACTCCCTCATTACCCATAAGATAAAGTCCAGCTCCCCAGGCTGGTGGCAGAAGAAGACTGATTTAAAGCCTGAGAAGGACTCAATGCATTCTCCCTAGTTTGAAGACACAGGGAGCACCTGCCTCTAGAAGCAATGAGTGGTCCGCTCCCCCACCACACCCCCCAGTCTGCCCTCTCCAAGAGCCAGCAAGAAACTGGCTTCTGCCAACAACCCAAGTGAACTTGGAAGTGGAATTCTTCCCCTCAAGCCTCCAGATAAATGCCAGCTAGCCTTCTGAGACCTATTAAGGCCACTAAGTTTTGATGTGATCTGCATGCATCATAGAAACCTGAAACAAGGCCTTTTATGCCTTTTGTTTACAGTTGAAACACTTCTCCAGATTGGTCCTGTTGTATACAGAATCTCTGACTTCACAACAACATTGAAAAGTGGCTCCTGTATAATTATCCCCATTTTGCCAATAAAGGCACATTCTGCATGGAGCACTGGGTGTTATACGCAAACAATGAATCATGGAACACTACATCAAAAACTAATGATGTAATGTATGGTGATTAACATAACATAATAATAATAAAAAAAAGAAATGTGACTGTCACATAGGTTGAGCAACTCATGTATATTTACCACCAAAGTCCCCATTATTTCTACTCCTGCCTTTTAATGATAGAACAGTACTCAAACCTCTACTTTTAAAAAAAATCATTTCCCAATTCGTGCCAAATAAAAAAACTGGTGTGGCCGCTGACATGGGTTGGGCTTCTTGCCCCCAGGGAAGGGAAGTGTCAATGTTGTATGGCTTAGATAGGCATATGACCAAAAGCACATTGACCTCTCCAGGAAATCAGTGGGAAGCAGATGCCCTATAGGGAAGCAAAGGTCTACCTACCACTCACCATATGTCAAGCGGTAACAGGTCAGCATTTGTCTAAGAGGTAGGCGTTCACAGAGTTGTCACCTGGGAGCATATGGCAATTGGGATAGAAAGAAAAGTGCCCCACCAACATGTCAGGTGTTAAGTACCAGTTGCCAAAAATATATATTGTTTATGACAGCTTTTAATTTCTGGAGAAACGTGAAGAAGCATTTTTTCCCCTATGAAACTTTGTGGAACTACAGTTACACTCACTAAACTGCAACAACTCTATACAGCAAAATGTCCAGCCCTACAGAAGTGGGATTGTTCCATGCTCCTAAAAATATGGCCCCAAATTATTATTAGGCCATTAAATATTATCATCCAGGCAACCAAACAGAAAAATGGACCAAAGGTGGGGCACCTGTATGGCTCAGTTGGTTAAGGGTCTGGCTTATGATTTTGGCTCCAGTCATGATCTTATGGGTCATGGGATTGAACCCCATGTTGGGCTCTGCACTCAGCAGGGAGTCCGCTTGAGGGTCTTTCCCTCTACCCCTCCCCCTGCTTGCAACACTCTCTTTCTCTCTCTAAAATAAATAAATAAATCTTTAAAAAAAAAAGGAAAAGAAAAGAAAAATGGGCAAAAGATTAGAACAGACACTTTGAAAGAGTAGGTATACAAGGGGCCAGTAGATATATGAAAAGGTGATCGGCTTCATTGGGCATCAGGGAAATACAAACTGAAACTTCAAAGAGACACTATTGACAATCCAACAAAATGCCTAAAATGAGAAAGACCAACAATATCAATTGTTGGCCAGGATGGGGACTGACGGGAAATTTTAAATACTGTTGCTGGAAGGAGTATGGTTATGTCACATTTCAGTGTTTTCAGCAGACTTCCAGCTGCCAGGTGCTTGAAAATTGACACTCCATATATGAGACCCAATCAATAGCTTCTTGGTTCCTATCAGGTTGTAACACTTGCTCTGTATTGTGGTGTAACTGAGAACCCCAGCTATGAGTCAGGCAGATAGGGATTAGAATACTGGCCCTACCATTTTATTAGTTATGTGGCTTTGAACACTTATGCATCAGTTTTCCTGTCTTTAAAATGGAGGTCATAACAATACAATTTCATTAGCTTACAATAAGAACTCATGATGTTAATGCAAATATAACAGTTAGAAAAGTGCTTAGCACACAGTAAATGCTCCGTAAATTAGGTGCCATGTATCAAGCTATCTCTTTCCAAATTTATACATCTATATGCTCAGATATGTTTTAGACATATTCAGGTAGGTTCAGCTAGAGGTGAACTTCATATGAGCACTTCAGTCAATGGACAGGTAAGCATCCAGTGATATTGTAAAAATCAAATCTGTTAATTGATAAATATTGATATTAATAGGTGACAGGGAATAACTATAAGGATGTATGTATTTCTGAGCATGTATCTTTCTAATATTTTTAAAATTAAAGTTAGAATGTTGATTCTGTGCTTCATTAAACACAGGTGATTTTGAACTCAAACTAGTACATAAAATAACTATATTAATTGTATGCATATATGAACATTTGTTTCATCAGGATTGTCATTTACTTTCAGCTTTACTAATTTAACCAAAGGTTTAAAAGTTTGAAGGAGTACAAAAGTTATATGATAACCTTGAAGTCTTAAGTCCAGAAGTCAAAGAGATCACAGAAGTGATATAAAAGTTGGTGGCCAGAAAGATGGGTAGATAACACTAAAGAAATAGAAAAAAAAAATTGGAAGGAAAAATAAAAGAATAATATGCTTGGATAAATCCAACAGAAACACTAAATATCAATGGTCAAGCTACAATAATATGGAAAACATAACATTTTTTGGCTTGCTTCAACTATGAACCTTGCATATGTCCCATTCCCTCTGATAAAACATGACTTTAATATTCATTTTCTAGCTCTTGAGTCCTTCCAGTGACTACCAACAGTGGCAGGGACAGATTTTTGATAGGATCCATTTGCAGCTTCCAAGATAATGTTAGTATTTTGCTCTCTCAGGAATCCCAGCATTGAAAAAAGAAAGTCCCCGGATGACAGCTATGCGGCAGCCTCACAAACAAGAAGTCCTAGATAGAGCAAGAGGACATGGGGCTCAGCACAGACCTCTCTGGAGAAAATGGAGTCAATAGGTTGCGGCTGTGCTGAACTGTGTGGAGAAGAGCATTGAGGGCAGAGACTGGGGTGGGGGTGGGAGGGAGCACAGACTTAATAACAGCAAAAGATTAAACTACGCAAAAGAAAAGATGGAGAAATTATTGAAACACCAGCAAAAAATGCAATCATATTACACAAGTTGGCTCAGCTGGGAGTCATATTTACATAGATATAATAACAGAAGCACAGTATTGATTTAATACAACATTATGACATGACTATATTGTATTAGGAGAGTCAAGGAGGAAGGAAGAGTGGGATAGGGACAAAAAGAGGACATGAATGTGTCAGTTGGCGTTAGGATATGTGGGTATGAAAACAAAACTCTCTTAGTAGAAAATCAAAAGGTAGCAGTATAATTATATTACATATGGAGATAAATATCAAAAAAAAAAACAACAACAACCTAAGAGTTGATAGTGGCTATTTCAGAGGTGAGAATGGCAGGATTTGAGGGTATCTTTTTCATTATTAGATTTGCAGTATTATTTGATTTCAAAACTATGTACCTACACTATTCTGATTAAAAATAATACTAAATGAACAAAGTGTTAATCTTTGGACTCATTGAGTCTTGATTCTGAAAAGATCAACATGGCTGGTAGTGTTTATAATAAAATACAGCAATGCACAAATTAAATGTGTTAATATATGTTAAATATTATAATAACTATTTGGCTCCAATGGATGGCTTACATGATACTCATACAAGCATGGTCCCCAGACTGGTCTAGTTGAGTCAAAGCCTGACAGAATTAAGATACAAGAAAAAGGGTACAACGTGATTATACTACTATAGTTTTTATGTAGGGACTAATGCTAAATTCAATATTTAAGCATATAATGGCACTTGGTAATACAATTTGACGGGATTGTTGTATTATGTTTGTTTTTCCAGAGTAGCCTCTGAGTTCTTGACCATTCTTTTTTTTTTTTTTTAAGATTTTATTTATTTGTTTGAGAGGGAGAGAGTGAGAGAGAGAGCACGAACAGGTGGAGGGGCAGAGGGAGAAGCAGACTCCCTGCCGAGCAGGGAGCCCAATGTGGGACTCAATCCAGGGGCTCTGGGATCATGTCCTGAGCTGAAGGCAGACTCCCAACCAACTGAGCCACTCAGGCGTCCCAGTTTTTGGCCATTCTTAACAATTTTGACTTTACTTGAATTTCCCATGAGATGGGCAAACCCCCAGCTCTCTCTCGCAGGCACGCTGAGAATAGACAGAATAGATTTTATCTATTTCACTTGCAGCCTGTTGTCACAATGAGGCCAGACCAGGCCCTGCAGAGCTGCAGGCTGTTGAGATATGCCCGCCACACCTCCTTCCACTCACCACTGTGTCCAGGGTGCACGAGAAAGAACATGAAGGAGAAAGCAGTGAAAACTTGCTTTGGTTTGTCTCATTCTTTGGGTGCTCACATAGTGGAAGAAAAGGAACCTACGTTCAGTTAAAACCAGACATTTAGCTGATAACCAAACTAAAATGGCACTATTCAGGATCAGCTGGAAAAAAAAAATCAGAAACAAAAATTGCAGAGTATGAGAAAAAAACATACAAAGAGGAAAGTAAAATAATCATCAGCCTAAAGCATATATTGTTTTTAGCTCCCCAGTATCTATCTATTCTCCTCCACCAAACCCAGCTCCAGGGCAGGATCTGATGGGTCAAACCAATCATAGAAATCCCAACTCCTTCGTCAAAGGTCATTTTCCAGATAAACCAAATAAATTTTTTTTCTTTTTTAAAAAATTTCAGCTTTATTGAGGTATAATTGACAAATAAAATGGTAAGATATTTAACACATATATTGTGGTGATTATACACACACACACACACACACACACACACACACACACACACACACATACACACTGTGGAAGGATTTCTCCCATCTAGTTAATTAACACATCCATCACCTCACTTCTCTCCTTTTTTTTTTTCTCTTGGTGAGGATATTTAAGTTCTGCTCTCTTAACAGATTTCAATTATACAATACAGTGTTCTAACTAGAGTCACAAGACTTTACATTAGATCCGCAGACCTTATTCATCTTAGAGCTGCAAGTTTGAACTCTTTTACTAACTTCTCCTTACTCTGACCCCCTGGCAACCACTTTTCTTCTCCCTGTTTTGGAGTTTGACTTTTGTTTTCCTTCTTTAGGTTTCACATATAAGTGATACCATGTGGTATTTGTCTTTATCTGTCTGGTTTATTTCACTTAGCATAGTGTCCTCAAGGTCCATCCATGTTGTTACAAATGGTAGGATTTCCTTCTTTCTCATGGCTGAAATAATATTCCATTGTGTATATATACTACATCTTCTTTATCCCTCCATCCATTAATGGTCACTTAGGTTGTTCCATATATTGGCTATTGCCAACGAGGTATTTATCTTAGACAAAAGATTTGCTCTGGTTTGCTCTGGGGCAGTCCAGTCTGCATAATACTCAGCAAATTTCCTCAGTAATTATGGAAAACTACAGTCTCCTGGCTGCCATCTCATGACCATGAAGCATCAGAAAGCTAACCTAGGAAAGCAAGGTGTAGAGAATCACAAAAGAAGCAACAATGCCTGAGAGTTCCCTCACCTCTAAACTTTTTGGTAATGTGAGCCAATAAATCCCCTCTACTGTTGAAGCCCATTTGACTACCATTTTCTTCTACTTGCAAGCAAAAGCTTCTGACACAATACCTAACAGATAGGATGCATGAAGAAGCCAAAGAGTGATAGAGTTTTGGGCACCGGGACAGAGAATTGAATGCATCTTAAAATAATCCCATTCAAACAGAGTCCAGAAGACAAAGCAAAAATTCAGTGCTGGAAACTAGAAGATAATTGCTTAATTACAGTTTGGGGACAGCACTTGTAAATGGGAACATTTCAGCCCAGTGGGACTGCAGAGAAGGAAATTACTGATTGTTCTCAAACTGGTAAAAGCTGAAATCCCTTGTCTAAGGATTATTGTTCTCTGTGATAGCTCCATAATATTCTGTTAACTTGCTTTTATGTACATGTACTTAAAGGCATGTTTTTTTCTAGGAGCCCTAGAGGAAATGAATAAGGACAAGGAGATGAAGAGTTGGCAGTTTAATGAAAGAAACTTAAAGCATGTATTTTCATACACATCGGGGATACGACAGAATCTTATATTTGCAACAGTTATTTTAAATGTTAAAGCTTGAACTTTTAGGTGAAATAATATAACAGAAATTTTTGCTGTATGGGACTGAGCAACCCCCCTTCCACTCCTGCCTCCTTTCTGTCCAGATAGAAGTTAGGTCAAATCAAGGATTGGGTCTTTGCCGTCTTCCTTCCCTTAGTCATAGCCTCCCTCACTTAGCACTGTAAGGATTCCATTTGCTGGCAGATTAAATTCATTCGTCTGTGTAAGAGGACTCTTGATTTGTGTATTAAAATTACACCTACACAGGTTGCTTTTAACTTACAAGTCAATACTAAATTATCCATTTTCTCTTGGATGTCTGAGTCAATGGCCACATAAAGAATATAGCTCTTAAATTCACCCAAACACATGTGTTCAGAACTCACTGAATATTAAGTGCTTACAAAAAACAAAAACCAGATTCTAGAGACAATAGACCTGACAAGGAATTGTGGCACATGAAAGGTTAAAGAATAAAGGAGTGGCTGTATTGCACTAAGTCTAAGATGCACATTTTTTTTTCTCATTTTCGATCTTAGGAATTGAGCTGCACCTGACAGTTGGCCAGGCCACTGTTATGATGCAGTTCTAATTACCTGCATGCATGTGACCCTCATCATAGATGTTCGTAGATGTTCACAGATGTTCACAGTGTTGCAACTTCAGCTAGTACCGGAATTGTTGGCCCTTTATGTGTTGAGTTTATGTTCCATTTAAGAATGGTAACAAACTACCATCCCTGGCATCTTTCTTCTGTGTGTCCTAGTCTCCTCTTATAAGGACACCAGTCAGATTGGAGTAAGATCCACTCTAAGGGCCTCCTTTTACCTTAATCACCTCTTTAAAAGCCCTATCTCTAAATGTAGTCACATTCTGAGATACTGAGCATGAGGGCTTCAACACATAAGGTTTTTTGTGTTTTTGTTTTTGTTTTTTTTAAGATTTTATTTATTTACTTGACAGAGAGAGGGAACACAAGCAGGGGGAGTGGGAGAGGGAGAAGCAGGCTTCCCGCTGAGCAGGGAGCCCGATGCGGGGCTCGATCCCAAGACCCTGGGATCGTGTCCTAAGCCAAAGGCAGACACTTAACCGACTGAGCCACACAGGCACCCGAACCCATCTCTTCTTATTCCCCACCATGGTACCTGCTTACTACAGTTTCCATATCATGGGAACCTTAGCATCCCCTTTTTGTACTTGTAACCTTCCAACACCTGCATAACCAGTTCCTGTACTCAATTGCCTCTATCAGAAATACTTGATATGGTTCATCTTTCCCTATATAGACCCTGACTAATATGATGTCTTAGATTAGATTAGATGAAATATAGTAACTTGAAAATATTTAAGTATGTCTAAATGTTCTGCTTATCTTTATTTGTATGGTTTCCCTAAATCACTTTATGTCGATATTTTACCTCAATTATCCACTTCTTCAATTTGGAGCTTTAAAGTTTATTGTCTGTATACTCTTTTTAGTCTTTACAGATTCATGATAACAGGTTAATTGGCTTTATACCCTCTTCTGACACCTGCATACACTCAAAGCTTTATCTATAAAAGGTAACCATATACAAAGGGATATATATATATATATACACACACACACACACACACACACCGGTTCACTAAGGGCAAAATGCACCTGTTTTTTGTAACTCTCGAAGATAAGTTTTGACAGTAGTGGAAGAGATAACTTTGAAAATGTTTATGACAAAATATTTTCATGCATGTAAATTGTCCTGGATAAATTCGTATGTCACTGAGGATACGAGAACTTCCTAGATTTGGTATTTCTCTCTCAGAAAGTTCTTAACATGCGAGTTCTGGCCTTTTTTCCCTAGAAATCTCTAGATTTCATGTCTAGTATAAGCAAGGCCACTACAGATCTCTGTGACCTTAAGGAAGCCACTTCAACAGCTCTGACCCCAATGATCTCTTCTGAGAAAAACAAGGGGTTGGACAAGATCAGTGATTCTGACCCCTCTAAACACTAAAGACACAATTCCTCACCTCTGTCTCATAAACCCTATATTTAAAAAATGTTTCTCCACCAAGACAGGATTTAAGTTTGGTTTTCCCAATATCTATTAATCACAGACACATATACCTTTCAATTGGATATTTTGATTTTCAAATTTCTTTTTCTTTTTAAAATGTACTTCAACATTTTCAAAATGTGGAATATAATTTGGTAGCCCCCATAATTATGTTCATGAGTCTCTCTAGGGGTTCCAGGTTCAGAACCACTGGTCCCAGTGAAGCCCATTTGCATTGTAGTCTAAACTCTGCCCTCAGGTGAATTGCACAGTTTGTGTCCGTGAAACATTCCCTTAACCAGAATCTTCATCCAAATATACATAATGGGAACTGAAATAGAGTGGAACCAAATGAGCATATGTTTGTTTCCTTCAGGATCCCTTTATCAACCACTCCCACAGAAAATAAGGCTGTTTTTAATCCCATAAGATTCAATCATGCTTGTAAAGACAAAGTTTTGAGATTTTAAATATTCGAATAGTCACAGAGTTGAAAGGAACCTCAGCTAGTCAGTCCAACTGGGTCCTGAATTGCAGGCCTTTGTTTACGGTGGTCCTGTCCAATATTAGTCCAAACTATGCTTGAATAAATTAAACTGAAGGGGCGGTTCACAATGCTGTGTCATTTAAACCACCCAGACATCAGTACCCAACATATTTTCCATTGCCTGAAACCAAAGACCCATATCCTTTGCATGTCGCATTACTGACACAGAGAAGGTAGTCATTAAACAGTCTCCAATGCTGAAGGAAAACTCAGATCTACTCAAGCGGCACTTACTGGCTGGTCTTGCTTTCACTCACCTGCCTGAAATGGAAACCATCACACCCTATGTTTATCTGCATAGGCAAAGTCCAGGAGACAGTTAGTGCAATCATCTGGATAATTCAGGTCAACGGCAAAATGCAGTTACTGAAGTAAAAGGGAGTTCAGGGTTATCTAAATCATGCAGATTGGCATTTGTTTTGGTTAAACTGAAATAAATTGAAATACTTAATCTGTCTATGCAATCTCTCTCCCATATGCCATGTCCATTAGAAAGAACATTTATGCTTCTTTTAGCTGGTTTTTCCTTTTTTGCAGCTTATATTTTTAGAACGGATTTGTATCACCCATTATTCAAGTAATTATCAGTTCTAGCAGATTTGTTGATTTTCTTAATTAAACTTAGATAACAAACCATTAAAAAAAGAAAGAAAAATGCAACAGTGTTTCCTAGCCCAATTAATTAACTATTCTTTATTTTATTCTGTACCCCCTAGACTAGAAAGTAAATTGTGCATAAAACAACACTTCTAATTTTACTACTGTCATCTCAGGCTCATGGTTCCAAGTTGCAAAGAAAAAAAATATCTTAGAACACTGTTATTTATTGAGAACAACATAACCAGCTTGTGTCTTGAGGCAGATGATAAAAGGAAACTATAAAAGAGAAACAACTTTCACAAAAGGAAAATGCAGACTTTCAGAGACACTCAAATTATTTTTCAGGAGGTGAAATTTGTTATAACGAACATGGGAATTTGTTTTTGTTTGTTTGTTCTTTTTTCAAATCTCATCTTGCTGCCTCACTCATTTTCTGATTTGAAATTGAACACTGTTACATTTAAAATAAATTGCCTCTCTCAAAAATAAATAAATAAATAATAAAAATAGTCTCTCTCTTTTCAAATATTTTTATATGACCAAATGCTATGTTCTTTCACATTTCCCTAAGCAATTAATTCTTTCCTTTGTAATCTCTCTCAAAGAAATCTATTTTATTCACCATCCCAGATAGCAAGCCAACCCAGGTCCTTACTTCCTGAGCCATGGATGAGCATAACAGTATCCACAGTGGGGTCCCTGCCTCCACTCTCCTCCCGAATCCAGTACAGCCCCACTGTGGGCAGTGATCAAGAGCACAGACTTGAGCCAGATGGCCTCGGTTCAAATCTCAGCTCCAGCTGCATGACCTCAGGCATGTTATTTTACCTCTCTACTCCTGTTTTTTATCTCAAAAATACCTAAATCATCCTGGAAATGTTTATACCCTGTTCTGCTCTGTAGTCCCTTCAGGCTCCCACATCAACTGACTTCTAGTGGGTTCAGCCAGCAGGTGGCACTAAGTGGAGGGTGAGAGGAAAGAAAAAGCCAGAATACCTCTCTTTCCCCCTTTCCTCCTCAGACAGGGTTTCTGCAATGGCTTCACTTCCTCCGCAGCTCCAGCTCTCAAGATAAGCCTGCTAGGATTACAACCTTGACCATGACCCAGTGACCCCAGCCCCTGGCCTCCTGCAGCACTGCCTCCTCTTGTCATCCTTCCAGCCCAGATGTGATAGCAGCTTCCTGATGCTGTGAATCTAAGGTGTTTCAACATCCCTTGTTGGCCTCCTGTCAACTCCATCACCTGCGTATTAGACCCCCTCCATTTTAAATATTCAAGATAGGGTTTTCCTGGTCAGACCCAATTCAACCCTGAGTGATCCAGAACCTCACCATGTTATCAGAAGGTTTAAATGAGTTAAGATATAAAAAACACTAAGAACAGTACTTGAACTTGATAAATATTAGTGATTATTAAATATTTTTACATACTATTGCTCCACTAAGTAATGAGAAATCCCTTGAGCTTTATTCTTATGAGTGCACAATTGAGTTCACATTAATATTAATACTCAGATTCCATAAGCTCAGTTAGTTCACCTGTGGGAACTCAGAATCCAAAAAAAGATCCTACTCCTCTGTATTTCTGAAGTCCCCAAAGGTGGCTCACATATACTCATAAACAAGGTGACTCCTTCTTTGTAAAATGCACAACTTAGCACAATACCTACCGTGCATATTATATTAGTGCCCTAGGGCTGTCATGACAAAGCCCGACAAATTGGGTGGCTTAACACAACAGAAATGTATTCATTCAGAGTTCTGAGAGTTGGGAGTCTAAAATCAAGCAGGCCCATGCCTCCTCTGAAGACTCTAAGGAAGAATCTTTCCTTGCCTCTTCCTAGCTTCTGGTGGTTGCCAACAATCCTCAGTGGCAATCCTTAGCATCCATTGGCCTACAGGCCTCACTCCAATTTCCTTGTGTATGTCTTCAAATCCCTCTCTACTTATAAAGACACCAGGCATTGGATTAGGGCCTACCTAGTCTTAACTTGATTATACCTACAATAACCCTATTTCCAAAAAAGGTCACATTCAAAAGTAACTGGGGTTAGGACTCCAATATATCTTTCTGGGGAATACGATTTGACCCCTAAAACATATATTTTGCTCTAGACATACATCTTTCCTGTGTAATGCTAGTTAATTATCATAAAATGCCTGAAGTGTTATTTACCTCCATTTTAGAAAGGGGGAGGCTGACTTTAGAGAAGTTAAGGGATCTATCCAAAGTGCAACATACAGTAGAGTAGTATATTGCGAAATTAGAACCTGAATCCAGTTTTTCTGGAATCCAGAACACTCCTCTTCAAATTATACCATTTAACCCTTGAATTCAGTGAGAACACTGATCTTAGTACTTAATGAGGTTTAAATTCCTGCGTATTCCGCCAAACCCCATACTGCATTTCCAGATTCAGTCAGGCAGCCAAGTGGAGGTCTAGAAAGTCAGTATATCCTGTATGAGTTAGTTGCTGTTGCATAGCAACCATAACCTCATGCTCCAGAAGCATGAGGCATCTGGGGTTAACTGGGAGTCATCTGTGCAGATCTGCTGCCTATGAATGGGATCATTCATATTTCTGGGTCTGGCTGACTGTGGACTGATCTAGGCTAGGCTCAGCTGATTCAGCCCACCGCTGCTGCACATGTCCTTCATCTTTCCCCTGAGACCAAGAAGCTAGCCTGGACTTGTTTTCATGGTGATGGTAAAGGTTCAAGAGAGAAGGTGTGCCCCAGTGTGCCAGCCCAAGTCAAGCCTCTTCTGCTTCCATTGGCTGCTAATATCCTTTTGGCCAAAGCAAGTTCCATGGCTGACCTCAGTGTCAAGGGGCAGGGCAGGTCATGCTGCCCATATTGGGAGGGAACTGCAAAATAACATGACGAAGGGCCTGGATAGAGGGGAGGGTGAAGAATTGGAGCTCTCACTGCAATTTGCTTTGCAAACGATGGTGGGTGGTTTCCTTCTCCCAGCTAGCACCAGGACCACAGAGCCACTGCATACCTGAAGTGTACTGCCCCTTCTCTTCACCCAATACGTGATCTTCCTGCAGTCCCTCAATAAATTCTGAAAGTCCTTATAATTCTGTGGCTGGCTTTCACATAAGGCTTGAGCCTATTCAAAATGAAAGGGTCAAAAAAAAAAAAAAAAATGAAAGGGTCATCACTTTAGAAATACAGAAGTACTTGTAGAATGGAGAAACATAAATTTTTTTTACTGCAGCAGACGGATCATTTACATTGAATCATATTTCTCTCTCTCCCCCAGTTCCAATATTCTTCTTCATATTTCAGCAGAAGGTTTAATTTTTCTTTTTTTTAAGATTTTATTTATTTATTTGAGAGAGAGTAAGTGAGAAAGAAAGCATGAGCAGGGGGAGCAGAGGGAGAGGGAGAAGCAGACCCCCCACTGAGCGGGTAGCCTGTCGCGGGGCTGGATCCCGGGACTCTGGGATCATGACCTGAGCAGAAGGCAGACACCCAACGACTGAGCCATCCAGCCACCCAGAAGGTTTAATTTTTCATTTTGACACTGTGATTCAAACTCCTCTTCAATAGGTTATATCTAAAGAAAGCATATTCTAGAAATCACAGGAACAGATTCTCTTTGTTCTTTAAAAAAAAAAAAAATTGACATTAACAGTATTCCAAGTGTATTCATATGCTGAGTTTTCCTCAGCAAACACTTTTTTTTCTAGATTTTACTCCATTGCATGTAGATTCGTGATTGTATTCCAAAGTTCTGGAATATAGTTGGTCCTCAATAAATATGTGCTAAATAAATACATGAATGAGTTAACATATGCCTGAGCATCCATTAATTCTCAGCCAATAATGCCCATAGGGGAAAGGTGATATCGCTTCTGAAATTTGTGAACAAAATTACTTCCACCCCAACTGCAGCAACTACAAGGAATGTATGGTTTAATGATATTAAACCAGACCTGTCATTTCATCTCCTATTTGACTCAATACAAATAGGTTTCAGCTCTTCTCCCACTCAAGAAGTTACATGCCCAATCTCTTCCACTCTCACAATATGGAAAAGAACACATGCATGGCCCAGAGTGGCACAGACTAGTGAGGCAGGACAGGCAACCATCTTTTCAGATACTCTATAGGGTACAATCTTTCTCATAATATTCATTCAATTACACACTTAGTTGACAAATAGTTTTGATATCCTAATATTTGTCAAGCATAGGTGCCAAGTCTAAAATGATAAGAAAAAATATGCCAAAGGAAAACAAGAAGAAGAAAAATGAAAAGAAGAAGAAAACGAAAATCCAGTCCTATCCTCAAGGATTTTACAGTCTTCTGTGGGCATATAGTCATTGCCCAAAAAATCACACAGATAAATATAAAATCCACCCTTGCTATTTGCTTTGAGAGAAAGCTATATTGTGATGTGAATGCAGGTAACAGTGGTTTGACCTAGTCAGAGAGGACCGGAGGAATTAACCAGAAAATCTAAGTGTGGGGCAAAGGGTATTCTACGCGAAACAAAAACAAGTACAAAAAACAGTGCTATGGGAAGAAGCAAAACATTATCTATTAGAAGAACTAAAAATGGACTGGAAGGTTGATTGAAGTAATAGCCCCAATTTTCACAGCTTCCTCTGGCCACACCCTTTGATAGTACCCCCCCCCCCCCAACTACCACCACCACTAATCCTGAGCAGGGCTATGTGACTTGCTTATAAGGGATGCCAGTTCCAAGCTTGGACTGCAAGATACCTGGGACACTGCTGCTTGCTCTCCCAGACTGTCAGTCTACCATGCAAACAAACGTGAGCTAACGTGCTAGAGGATGAGACACCACATGGAGCACAGCTGTGTCATCCCAGCCAGGCCTATTCAACCAGCCAGCCCTCTGATGACCTGACCACAGACGCAGAGCAAGCAAGGACAGCAGTAACCAAGCCCAACTCAGATCAGCAGAACCGCCAAGCTGAGCCACGGACTGGTGAGAAATGCTAAATAGTTACTGTCTTAAACCACTAAGTTTGGGGGTGGTCTGTTATGCTACCTGATACAAGGATTTGGTATGGCTGGATTACAGGAAGCAAGGGGGAATGTTGTGCCAGACAAAGAAGGAGAAATAGGTAGGAAACAGACAACGTAGAGTCTTATATATACACGTCATAGTGAACAACCGTATCTCACCCACCCGGCACATTTTCACCCTTCTGAAAGCAAGAGCTCCAGGTTTCCTGCAGGTAGCTGCGCTTCCCCCACTCTCAGTCCATATGGTTTAGGGGAAATGGAATCTAAGTGAAGCCTGTCATCCAGCCTTTGGCCAATCAATACATCCTATTCCCCTGGCCTCAGTAATTGGTTTGGGAGAGAACACATGACCCAAGCCAGTCCAATCAGAGTGAATTCCAGGAATCTGGTTAAGAGTGCCAAGGTAATGGGGCACCTGGGTGGCTCAGTCCGTTGAGGGTCTGCCTTGGCTCAGGTCATGATCCCAGAGTCCTGAATCAAGCCCCACATTGGGCTTCTTGCTCAGTGGGGAATCTGCTTCTCCCTTTCCTCCCCACTCATGCTCTCTTTTGCTCTGTGTCTCTCAAATAAATAAAATAAAAAAGACTGCTGGAGTAAGGGTTTATCCCCATAGCACATAAACTAGAGTTGCTGGCAGTTGTGTTGTGGCCAAGGGAGAGATCTCACCTGAGAAGAATCAACATGGAGGAAGCAAAGCTGGGTGGAGAGAGAAAGCAGATCTTTATTAAATATTTAAAGTGCTGAGCCTGGATTGTTGGATAGAATTATCCAGTAACATATTCTTTTTATTTAAGTCAGCTTGAATTAGGTCACTTATTACTTATAATCAAAAGAGTCTGAACCCACATTAGGTACTTTTGTCTTTATCCCAGGAACACCAGGGAGACCTTGAAGGGTTTGAAGCAGGGGATGAATGAGTAAACTTGCACTTCAGAAGCCTCTTGGCTGCTGTGTGGGAATGGATTAGAGAGGCTCTAAGCTGAAGGGTAGAGAAAGGTTGAGATGGTTTTGCAGGAGTCCAGGTGAGAGCAGATGGTCACTTGGACTAAAGTCAGTAAAAAGAAGGCCCACTTTGAGTGATCACTTAACAGAAATAAAAGGTATACTGGAAGAAAGGAACATTCCAGGCCTATCAATTCTGCTTCTGTGCCTGTAAACCAAGGCACACAGCCCATCCGCAGACTCACAGAGGCCACGTGGCTGGCAGTGCTGTCCAGTACTGTTGGGTGGCCCTTGCTCACCCCTTACCTCTCTAATTTTGCTTCTCCTCCCACCTCTAGCTTTGAATAAGCTTCTTCTCCCACCTAACATTGGCATAATCCCCCAGACTCCCCCATGCCTTTGGTTTTCGATTTAAAGTCCTTCAGCTTACACTTGGCTCTTGACTCTCCCTAGTTTTGGTGCCAGATCTTTACATCTTCTGTATCAAAATTTGACCTCACCATACTAAGGCTAATTCTAGGAAATAACAAATTCGGCTAAGAGCAAATATGGTTCGCCAGAGCATTTTGGTAACAGTGAAAACTGCCACCAATAAGGGAATTATTACATGAATATGGTAATATGTAATAGTATACAAACTTTAAAGTGACCACTGTGAAAATATTGTAGGAAGATACAAATTCTAAAAAAAAAAAAAAAGATACAAATTCTTTTAAAGCAATATATATTATATGCCCAATCTATTTATATCTAGATAAAAATTTACACAAAAACTAAGTGAATGTACATCAAACAACAGTAGTTGTGTTTTAAAATGTTTGCATAATGGGGATAAATTTTTCCCTCTGATTTCTAAACTTTCTCTGATTTTATTTCACTTTTTAAAATTTGCAAAAAGGAGAAAGAAGGAATAGAGCAATCTAATCCCCCAATTAGTGCCATTGGTCGGTAATCTGTCCAACACCAGTTTTATAAATGTATTGAATTTAGACATCACATTACACTTGCTACTAATGCTGTGCCCACTTTATGGATTTGGGAAGTAGCATCCTGGGAGAGTAATGTTAATGGAAATGTTAGAAAGGTCCACAATGCCATATCTGCCATTCTGAGATCCAAAAAGCTATAAAAAAAAAAAAAAACTAAAAGCTTTTTGTAAAGTATTTGATGGCAAAACCTGACCTGAACTGACATGAGGCTACTTTTACCACTGAGTGTGAATATTCATCCATTTCTCCTTGCAGAAAGATGAGTGTGTGTGATTACAGGGTTCTTTCCAGTGTGTGAAATAATAAAATCTACTGTGTTGTGTGATAGGCAATCTATGCACCATATTACTTTTCTAAAATCCAAAAGTTCTGATACACCACTGGCCTCAGGGTTTCCCATAAAAAAATTATGGAATGTATTCTTCTTCAGGTTCAACAGTATGGAAATAATAATAACTCTCCTAATCATAATATGACTATAATATCCAGAGCTTCTATTTTGACCTATACTATGTGCCAGATAACTCTTCTTTCATGCTGACTTCTCGGTGTACTCTTTTATTTAAAGATTTATTCATTTATTTGAGAGAGAGAGAGAGAGGAAGAGAGCGAGCACAGGGCGGGGGAGGGGCAGAGGGAGAGAGAGAATTCTCAGGCAGACTCCCCACTGAGCATGGAGCCCAACACGGGGCTCAATCTCAGGACCCTGAGTTCATGACCTGAGCAGACACCAAGAGCCAGACACTTAACCGACTGAGCCACCCAGGGCCCCTTTCTTGGTGTATTCTTAATTCATTTCATCTTCACAACAACACTGTGAAGAAGCCTGTATTATCTCAGCTCTATAGCTGAAGGAAGTGATGCTCTGAGAGAAATGCAACCACAGTCACACAATGGCAGGCAGTGAAGGTGGCGTGCGTGAGATTTCTCTGGCCTAGAGAAATCTACTTTACTATTTACTAAATCTACTATTGCCTACTTTAGCAATAAAGATTACTTTACTTCCCAACAATTCTGCTGCGATGATTAACCATACTTCCATTCCCACCATTCCTTGCTTAGGCCAACTCCATTCCTGTCTCTCTTCTCTATCCAGTAGCCCTGACTTAGATCAGGCAAGTGATTCACCTCATAAATTGGCCACTCTTTAGAGCAATTAATGTTAAATATTCTGGTTCTTTCTGCTTTGCTATGAAAGAAAAATATGATATACAAAGCAGTTTCGACATGTCAGACACACTCTTTGCCATACGGCATCTTCTTTCATCTTCCCAACAGGGATTGAGGTAGATTTTATTATTTTAGTTTTTAGGTGAAGATACCAAAACTGACCATGAGGATGATCTCAAAGTTGTTCCCAAAGGATCTACTATTTACTGAGTGACAACATCATATAGGGCAGTGTTTATCAAAGTAATTCATGGATAAATGTCATCCAAATCACAGAGCTCCCTAGCCCCCTCTCTAGACCAACCTAATCAAAATACCTAGAGGTGGAACCCTACAATCTTCCTTTAAGAAGTTTCCCTCAGAGAAACAAACTGAGGGTTCTAGAGGGGAGGTGTGTGGGGGGATGGGTTAGCCTGTTGATGGGTATTAAATAGGGCATGTATTGAATGGAGCACTGGGTGTTATACTCAAACAATAAATCATGGAACACTACATCAAAAAGGAAAGGAAGGAAGGAAGGAAGGAAGGAAGGGGAAAAGAAAGAAAGAAAAGAAAAGAAAAGAAAAGAAAAGAAAAGAAAAGAAAGAAAGAAAGAAAGAAAGAAAGAAAGAAAGAAAGAAAGAAAGAAAGAAAGAAA